>NC_044977.1:180478237-180812655 GCF_008728515.1 Papio anubis | reverse complement strand
GCTTAACATTATTGACCATCAGGAAACTAATCATACTGTAGCATTTTAATTTACATTTATCTTATCTGAAGCATAAGGAAAGTCATAACCTCTTGACTCTTCCTGAGAGTCATGAGATCCCCCATCCCAGTCGCTAGCTCCTGGATGACATTTCCAGACACACCCTGGGACAGAAGGGAACCCGCCGCCTTGAAAGGAAGGAACCAGTCCTGGCAGTGTTCATCATGTGCCGACTAAAGAGCACTTGGACCTTAGGCATAAAGTAAATGTAAATTAAAATGCTACAGCTTTAAAAATATGAGGTTAGGGTTCTCATATATTAGCCCCACCTTTCCTTTAATGTTTTAGGATAGAACTAATGCTCTATTCTTGTTAGGAGAAAGTATACTTACACATTTGATGCTTTTTTAAATTTAAGGCTAACAACTAAACACACACACACACACACACTCCACATCATTAGAGAAAAATTTTACAAAAATCAACTCAAGGTGGAGAATTAAAGAAACAAAAACATCTGTTATGATGGTATAAGTCCAAATATATCTGTAGTTGTAATTCATATAAATGAATTAAAATCACCAAATAAAAATTAGGGGTTTTCATATTATAAAACAAGTAAAACCTAATAAATGATAGAAACAATAAACCAATGGGCCAGAGTAGTACTAAGTCAAGGTATATGCTACTTCCTGGAGAAACATCTGTAAGAAATCTAAGAGAAGAGTTTTAAATACAGTAATGAAAAAGATACATCATATAAATCAGGCATCCCCAACCCTGGGAGCATGGACTGGTACCTGCCCATGGCCTGTTAGGTACCAGGCAGCACAGCAGGAGGTGAGCAGCTGATGAGAGAGCGTGACCACCTGGCTCCGCCTCTCAGCTCAGCAGGGCATTAGGTTATCATAGGAGTGCAAACTCCTTTGTGAACTGTGCAAGCGAAGGATCTAGGTGGTGTGCTCCTTATGAGAACCTAATGCCTGATGATCTGAGGTGGAACAGTTTCATCCTGAAACTATCCCCACCTCCCACAATGCCCCATCCCCCATCCATAAAAAAAATTGATGTCTAAGAAACCAGTTCCTGGTGCCAAAAAGGTTGGGGACCACTGCTGCACAGAGGGAAAGAAAGTGAATAGAAATAAAGAGCATAACTTTCTGAAAATAGATGAATAAAATCAGATATGTTTGAATATATTTCTATGTATGAAAAATCATTTAGAGATAGTTACAAAATGTCATTAGAGCAAACCTGAATAAAAGAATAAATATATTTTGTGGATGGGAGTACAATGTGATAAAACATAAAATTTCTAAATGTTAAATAATATGTTATCTCAATATTATTCCATTCAAAATTACACAGGGGTTTTCATGAAACTTAACAAACTCCACCTAAAATTCATAGGCAAGAAAAGCATCAAGAATAACTAAGATATCACATGATCTCACTCATGTGTGCAATCTAAAAAAGGTTGATCTTGGCCGGGCGTGGTGGCTCATGCCTGTAATCCCAGCAGTTTAGGAGGCCAAGGTGGGTGGATCACCTGAGGTCAGGAGTTCAAGGCTAACATGGCGAAACTCCATCTCTATTAAAAATACAAAATTATCCAGGCATCATGATGGGTGCCTGTAGTCCCAGCTTCATGGGAGGCCGAGGCAAGAGAATTGCTTGAACTCAGGAGGTAGAGGTTGCAGTGAGCCGAGATCGTGCTATTGCACTCCAGCCTGGGCGACAGAGGGGAGGCTCTGTCTCAATCAATCAACAAATCAGTTGCTCTTATAAAGGTTGAGAGTAAAACTGTGATTACCACAGCCTGAGAAGGGTAGAGAGGAGGGGAGCATTATTAGAGGTTGCTCAACAGGTACAATATTAGATAACTAGATAGGAGGATGACTACAGCCAACAATAATGCATTGTATGTTTCAAATAGCTAGAGGAGAGGATTTTGAATGTCCTTACAGCAAAAAAATAAAATAAGGTGATGAGTATGCTCATTACCATGACTTGATGATTACACAGTGTATGCATGGATCAAAACAACATATTGTACCCCATAAATACGTATTATTCAATTATTATGTGTCAAGAGAATAATAACTAAGATGTATTTGAAGAAGGATAAGGCAGGGGGCAACTTGTTATCCCAGCTATAAAACCTTTTTGCAAAGTTTTGCAAAGTATAATAAAAATCCAGAATAATGAAAGCACAAAAATAAATAGATTGGTGGAACAGAACAGAAAATCCAAACTAAGACCTGTGATAACTAGACAGATGAGAACTGACTTTACAAATTATGGATAAAGTATATACTCTTCAGTATATTGTGCTTACATAATTCTACATCCACAGTGAAAAAAAGTAAAATACTCCATGCAGTACAAGGAATTAAATTACAGAGAGATTAAATTTCTCATAATTTAAAACTTTCAGAAGGGAATATAGGACAATATGAGCTTGACATCCTGTAGGAATATTTTAACAAAACACAGAAAGTTATCATAAAGAAATAAAATAGTACAATTAATCTCAAATTATTTTTTTTGAATGATATAAAACACCATAAAGCAACTGAAATGGAAAGTCACTGATTGTGGCTATTCACGAATAAAAGACAAATGTTTATTCTAGTATAAACCCTTTTGGAGCCAGCTGAGCTGGTTAGAAATTGTGCATTTATTACTTAAAACTGAGCTTGAGCAAGTAGCTCAATTTTTTAGTACTTCAGTTTTCTTATCTGTAAAATGGAATTATTACCTACCTTAAAAGGTTGAGACAATTTACTGCACTCATATATCTAAAACGCTCAGAAAGTACCAGGAACAAAGCTCAATAAGGGTTAGCTATTACTGTTATTATCCAGAATATATAAATTCCTACCGATCAATTAGAAAAATATCAGCAATCTCAGTTTTAATATAGACAAAATGACAAATACACATACGAATACACTCAACCCTCCATAATCAGATGCATAGAAGGTGAAAGAACACTGAATTCCAAGTTCACAAGTCTTTGATTGAATTAAAACATCAGGCCTGAAAATACCAAGTGCAGGATCATAATTTATAAAATATAGAACTCTGATATATTGGCAGAAGAAGTGTAAATTGACACAATATCTTTGGAGATCACTCTCAGAACATGTAATAAAGTTGGAAATGTGCAATAACCCACAAATTCCACATCTATAGCCACAACTTAGAAAAACTCATCATTTACAAATTGGACTTGAGACCACCAAACTGTCCATCAGTGAAAGAATAGATAAATAAATTTTGAAATATTTACATAATGGATTTCTAAGCCATGGTGAACATGAATATGGTAAATCAATTTTGAAGACAATTTGGCAGTTTCTTACAAAACTAAATATACTTTTACCGTAAAATTCAGAAATCATGCTCACTGGTATTTACCCAAATGATTTGAACTTGTATTGATACAAACACCTGTACATGAATATTTACAACAGCTTTATTTGTAATTGCCAAAACTTGTAAACAAGCAAGATGTCCTTCAGGAGGTGAATGGATATACTGTGTGCATTCAGAAAATGACATATTATGCAGCACCAAAAAGAAATGAGCTATCAAGCTGTGAAAAGACATGGATAAACCTTAAATGAATGTTACTAAGTGAAAGAAGCCAGTTGTAAAAACCTACATCCTATGGTATTTCCACTATATGACATTCTGGAAAAGACAAAACAATAGAGGCAGGAAAAGGACCAATGGTTGCCGGGGATTTGAAGCAGAAGAGGAAGAGATACACAGGCTCAGTATAAGGGATGTTTATGTCACTGAAACTATTATTTATGATACTGTAATGGTGGATGCATAACATTATGCACTTGTCAAAACCATAGAACTGCAGATCACAAAGAATGCATCTAATTCTTCACAAAGAATGAAACTAAAGTCTAATGAATCCATTAGACTTTAGTTAATAATAATGTATTGGCCGGGCGCGGTGGCTCAAGCCTGTAATCCCAGCACTTTGGGAGGCCGAGACGGGCGGATCACGAGGTCAGGAGATCGAGACCATCCTGGCTAACATGGTGAAACCCCGTCTCTATTAAGAAATACAAAAAACTAGCCGGGCGAGGTGGCGGGCGTCTGTAGTCCCAGCTACTCGGGAGGCTGAGGCCGGAGAATGGCGTGAACCCGGGAGGCGGAGCTTGCAGTGAGCTGAGATCCGGCCACCGCACTCCAGCCCGGGCGACAGAGCGAGACTCCGTCTCAAAAAAAAATAAAAAATAAAATAATAATAATAATGTATTAACACTGGTTCATCAATTGTAAAAAATGTACCACTCTGGTGCAGGATTCTGATGAAAAGGCTTATGAGAACCTAGTTTCTGCTCAATTTGACTGTGAAGTTAAAACAGCTATAAAAAATATTTAAAGGGAAAAAATAATAATAGAATATCTAGAACTCATGTATGGATTTGAATAATTCTCAAAATGAAAGTGAAAATAAACTGCAGAAATCTACATAAGAGTAAAATTAAAAATCTACATTAGAGTAAAATATAGTATTAGAAAAATGGAAAATATGCTATTTGTTGTTTTAATGTATACTTATTAAGTGTAATAATATAAAATCATGCAAGGCCTAAAGAAGTATCAGGTTTCAAGATGATAGTTTTTTCTGAGTGGTAGTTAGGGGTCTTCAATTAAAATATGTAATATTTTCATTCTTCAAAAAAATCAGAAGGAAGGCTAGAATCATAAAATATTCCTTAAATATAAGACAATAAAAGTTGGAATTCTCAAATTGTGCCTGACACAAGTTGGCCCCTTATTAAATGTTCTTGCATGATTCTTGTTCTGGTTCTATTTTTTTCAGGTCATGCTTCCTCTCTCTGAGGCCTCTCTGCCTAAGACAAAGTGAAAAGTTGGTTTAATGGAAGCAACTGAAAGGACACAAAGATAGATGTGTACCCGCCCCCCACCCACTACACCCTTGTTCTGCTCTCTAATCTTTGCACATACCAGAGATTTCGTAAGTTCTGTGAGTACCTGGTTTTCTGCACGTACCAGAGATTTTGTTTTGCACATACCAGAGATTTTGTAAGTTCTGAGGCAAGGTCACAAGACGTGTTTCAGTAAGATAAACTCTTGCTGCCATAAACCTGCTCTCCCGCCTCAAAGTTTGAACCGAAATATCAGAAATGGTGGGAACCAATCATAGTTAGCCAAATCGCCTTGTTCAAACACTAGCCACTCATATATCTGATTTGTATAATAACTCTATGCCTACTTTTCTTAGACTATATAACACTGCTCGGAGCTCAGTGGGGGAGCTCTCCTGCCCGTCTCGTTTCGCGAGCGAGTGAGAGTTCCAGGTTCGAACCTGTAATAAAGATCCTTGCTGCTTAGCTTTGACTCTGGACTCTGGTGGTCTTCTTCGGGGAATAAACGGTCTGGGCATAACACCTGCTTTGCCACCCTTAGTGGCAAGCCCCGCTTTTCTGGGGGAGGGGCAAGCACCCTGACCCCCTTCTCTCCCTGTCTTTACCCCTTCTCTGCTTTTCTGGGGGAGGGGCAAGAACCCTGACCTCTTATTTTTGCACCCCAATCCCTTATTTCCACACCCCAACCCATTTCCTGCTTTTCTGGAGGGCAAGAACCCCCAAACTCCTTCTCTCCATGTCTCTTTCTTTTATCTGGGCTTGCCTCCTTCACTATGGGCAACCTTCCACCCTCCATTCCTCCTTCTTCTCCCTTAGCCTGTGTTCTCAAGAACTTAAAACCTCTTCAACTAACACCAGACCTAAAACCTAAATGCCTTATTTTCTTCTACAATGCCGCTTAACGCCAATACAAACTCGACAGTAGTTCCAAATAGCCAGAAAACGGCACTTTCGATTTTTCCATCCTACAAGAGCTAAATAATTCTTGTCATAAAGTGGGCAAACGGTCTGAGGTGCCTGACATCCAGGCATTCTTTTACACATCGATCCCTCCCTAGTCTCTGTTCCCAATGCAACTCGTCCCAAGTCTTCCTTCTTTCCCTCCTGCCTGACCCCTCAGTCCCAACCCCAAGCGCCGCTGAGTCTTTCCAGTCTTCCTTTTCTACAGACACATCTGACCTCTTCCCTCCTCGCCAGGCCGAGCTAGGTCCCAATTTTTCCTCAGTTTCTGCTCCCCTACCCTGTAATCCTTTTATCACCTCCCCTCCTCATACACGGTCTGGCTTACAGTTTCATTCCGTGACTAGCCCTCCCCTACCTGTCCAGCAATTTCCTCTTAAAAAAAATGGCTAGAGCTAAAGGCATAGTCAAGGTTAGTATTCCTTTTTCTTTATCTGACCTCTCCCAAATCAGTTAGCGTTTAGGCTCTTTTTCATCAAATATGAAAAACCCAGCCCAGTTCATGATCCGCTTAGCAGCAACCCTGAGATGCTTTTCAGCCTAGACCCTGAAAGGTCAGAAGGCCGTCTTATTCTCAATATGCATTTTATTTTATTACCCAATCTGCTCCTGACATTAAATAAAACTCCAAAAATTAAATTCCGGCCCTCAAACCCCACAACAGGACTTAATGCACCTCGCCTTCAAGGTGTACAATAATAGAGTAGAGGCAGCCAAGTAGCAACTTATTTCTGAGTTGCAATTCCTTGCCTCCACTGTGAGACAAACCCCAGCCACATCTCCAGCACACAACTCTGAACGCCTGAACCGCAGCTGCCAGGGGTTCCTCCAGAACCTCCTCCCCCAGGAGCTTGCTACAAGTGCCGGAAATCTGGCCACTGGGCCAAGGAATTCCCGCAGCCTGGGATTCCTCCTAAGCCGTGTCCCATCTGTGCGGGACCCCACTGGAAATTGGACCATCCAACTTGCCCAACAGCCACTCCCAGAGCCTCTGGAGCTCTGGCCCAAGACTCTCTGTCTGACTCCTTCCCAGATCTTCTTGGCTTAGCAGCTGAAGACTGATGCTGCCCCATCAGCTCGGAAGCCTCCAGGACCATCACAGACGCTTTGGGTAACTCTTACAGTGGAGGGTAAGTCCGTCCCCTTCTTAATCAATATGGAGGCTACCCCCTCCACATTACCTTCTTTTCAAGGGCCTGTTTCCCTTGCCTCCATAACTGTTGTGGGTATTGATGGCCAGGCTTCTAAACCTCTTAAAATTCCCCAAGTCTAGTGCTGACTTGGACAACATTCTTTTATGCACTCCTTTTTACTTATCCCCACCTGTCCAGTTCCCTTATTAGGTCAAGACATTTTAACTAAATTATCTGCTTCCCTGACTATTCCTAGGCTACAGCCACACCTCATTGCTGCCTTTTCCCCCAGTTCAAAGCCTCCTTCACATCCTCTCCTCGTATCCCCCCACCTTAACCCACAAGTATAAGATACCTCTACTCCCTCCTTGGCGACTGATCATGCACCCCTTACCATCTCATCACCCTTACCCCAGTCAATGCCAATATCCCATCCCACAGCATGCTTTAAAAGGATTAAAGCCTGTTATCACTCACCTGCTACAGCATGGCCTTTTAAAGCCTATAAACTCCTGTTACAATTCCCCCATTTTACCTGTCCTAAAACCAGACAAAGTGAAAGGACACAAAGATAGATGTGTACCCGCCCCCCCCCCCACTACACCCTTTGTTCTGCTCTCTAATCTTTGCACATACCAGAGATTTCGTAAGTTCTGTGAGTACCTGTTTTTCTGCACGTACCAGAGATTTTGTAAGTTCTGAGGCAAGGTCACAAGACGTGTTTAAGTAAGATAAACTCTTGCTGCCATAAACCTGCTCTCCCGCCTCAAAGGTTGAACCGAAATATCAGAAATGGCGGGAACCAATCATAGTTAGCCAAATCGCCTTGTTCAAACACTAGCCAATCATATATCTGATTTGTATAATAACTCTATGCCCACTTTTCTTAGACTATATAACACTGCTCGGAGCTCAGTGGGGGAGCTCTCCTGCCCATCTCGTTTCGTGAGCGAGGGAGAGTTCCAGGTTCGAACCTGTAATAAAGATCCTTGCTGCTTAGCTTTGATTCTGGACTCTGGTGGTCTTCTTCGGGGAATAAACGGTCTGGGCATAACAAAAGCTTACAGGTTAATTCAAGATCTGTGCCTTATCAACCAAGTTGTCTTCCCTATCCACTTGTAGTGCCAAACCCAAATACTCTCATATCCTCAATACCTCCCTCCACAACCCATTATTCTGTTCTGGATCTCAAACATACTTTCTTTACTATTCCTTTACACCCTTCATCCCAGCCTCTCTTCGCTTTCACTTGGACTGACCCTGACACCCATCAGGCTCAGCAAATTACCTAGGCTCTACTGCCACAAGGCCTCAAGGACAGCCCCATTACTTCAGTCAAGCCCAAATTTCTTCCTCATCTGTTACCTATCTCGGCATAATTCTCATAAATACACACTTACTCTCCCTGCTGATCGTGTCCGGCTAATCTCCCAAACCCCAATCCCTTCTACAAAACAACAACTGCTTTCCTTCCTAGGCATGGTTAGTGCAGTCAGAATTCTTACACAAGAGCCGGGACCATGTCCTGTAGCCTTTCTGTCCAAACGACTTGACCTTACTGGTTTAGCCTAGTCCTCATGTCTGCATACAGCAGCTGCAACTGCTTTAATACTGTTAGAGGCCCTAAAAATCACAAACTATGCTCAACTCTCTACAGTTCTCATAACTTGCAAAATCTATTTTCTTCCCCCAACCATGCTTAAGACAATGCTTATGCTGATAAAGTAACTAAAAAGCAACCATCAAAAAGCATCAGATCCCATTGCTCAGGACAATGCTTATGTGGATAAGTTAGCTAAAAAAGCAGCTAGCTTCCAACTTCTATCCCGCAGGGCAGTTTTCCTCCTTCACATCGGCCACTCCCACCTACTCTCCCGCTGAAACTTCCACCTGTCAATCTCTTCCCATACAAGGCAAATGGTTCTTAGACCAAGGAAAATATCTCCTTCCAGCCTCACAGGCCCATTTTATTCTGTCGTCATTTCATAACCTCTTCCATGTAGGTTACAAGCTGCTAGCCTGCCTCTTAGAACCTTTCCATCATGGAAATCTGTCCTCAAGGAGATCACTTCTCAGTGTTCCATCTGCTATTCTACTATTCCTCAGGAATTTCTCAGGCCCCCTCCCTTCCCTACACATCAAACTCCAGGTTTTGCCCCCGCCCAGGACGGGAAAATTGACTTTATTCACATACCTCTGAAAGGACACAAAGACACAAAAATGCGTACCCGCTCCCCCGCTACAGCCTATGGCTAAACCCTTTGTTCTGCTCTCTAATCTCTGCACGTACCAGAGATTTCGTAAGTTCTGTAAGTACCTGTTTTTCTTTCTGAGGCCAGGTCACAAGACGTGTTTAAGTAAGATACACTCATACTGCCATAAACCGGTTGTGCAACCTGACGCAATATAATTAACTGCCTTTGTGTAAAACTGCTCTCCCGCCTCAAGGGTTGAACCGAAATATCAGAAATGGCGGGAACCAATCATAGTTAGCCAAATCGCCTTGTTCAAACACTAGCCAATCATACATCTGATTTGTATAATAATTCTATGCCCACTTTTCTTAGACTATATAACACTGTTCGGAGCTCAGTGGGGGAGCTCTCCTGCCCGTCTCGTTTCGCGAGCGAGTGAGAGTTCCAGGTTCGAACCTGTAATAAAGATCCTTGCTGCTTAGCTTTGACTCTGGACTCTGGTGGTCTTCTTCGAGGAATAAATGGTCTGGGCATAACACCTCCAGTCAGGAAACTAAAGTACCTCCTGATCTAGGTAGACACTTTCACTGGATAGGTAGAGGCTTTTCCCACAAGGTCTGAGAAGGCCACCGCGGTCATTTCTTCCCTTCTGTCAGACATAGTTCCTCAGTTTGGCCTTCACACCACTATACAGTCTGATATCGGACCAGCCTTTAATAGTCAAATCACCCAAGCAGTTTTTCAGGCTCTTGGTATTCAGTGAAACCTTTATATCCTTTACCGTCCTCAATCTTCGGGAAAGGTAGAACGGACTAATGGTCCTTTAAAAACACACCTCACCAAGCTCAGTCACCAACTTAAAAAGGACTAGACAACACTTTTACCACTTTCCCTTCTCAGAATTCAGTCCTGTCCTCGAAATGCTACAGGTTCCAGCCCATTTGAGCTCCTGTGTGGACACTCCTTTTTATTAGGTCCCAGTCTCATTTCAGACACCAGAACAACTTGGACTGCACCCCAAAAAACTTGTCATCCCTACTATCTTCTGTCTAGTCATACTCCTATTCACTGTTCTCAAATACTCATAAATGCCCTGCTCGTGTTTACACTGCTAGTTTACACTGTTTCTCCAAGCCATCACAGCTGATATCTCCCAGTGCGATCCCAAACCGCCACTCTAAATTCCCTCTTTTTTTTTTTTTTTTTTTTTTTGAGACGGAGTCTTGCTCTGTTGCCCAGGCTGGAGTGCAGTGGCGCAATCTCGGCTCACTGCAAGCTCCGCCTCCCGGGTTCACGCCATTCTCCTGCCTCAGCCTCCCGAGTAGCTGGGACTACAGGCGCCCGCCACTGTGCCCGGCTAATTTTTTCTATTTTTAGTAGAGACGGGGTTTCACCATGGTCTCGATCTCCTGACCTTGTGATCCGCCCGCCTCGGCCTCCCAAAGTGCTGGGATTACAGGCGTGAGCCACCGCGCCCGGCCAATTCCCTCTTAAATAAATAATCTTTGCTAGCAAGGCTATGCTGAGCCTCCTTAAGAACTCTATAATTAGATGTCCTAGGTCCTCCCAGTTCTTAGTCCTTTAATACCTGTTTTCTCTCCTTCTCTTATTCAGACCTTGTGTCTTCCATTTAGTTTTTCAATTCATACAAAACCACATCCAGGCCATCGCCAATATGACAAATGCTTCTTCTAACAACCCCACACTATCACCCTTTCAGCTTAATCTCTCCCACTCTAGGTTCCCACGCCACCCCTAATCCCACTTGAAGCAGTACTTAGAAACATCGCCCATTCTCTCTCTCCATACCACCCCCCAACACTTCAACACTTTTGTTTTATTTTTCTTATTAATATAAAAAGGCAGGAATGTCAGGCCTCCGACCCCAAGTCAAGCCATTGCATCCCCTGTGACTTGCAGGTATACGCCCAGAGGGCCTGAAGTAACTGAAGAATCACAGAAGTGAAAATGCCCTGCCCCGCCTTAACCGATGACATTCCACCACAAAAGAAGTGAAAATGCCCTGCCCTGCCTTAACCGATGACATTCCACCACAAAAGAAGTGAAAATGGCCGGTCCTTGCCTTAAGCGATGACATTACCTTGTGAAATTCCTTTTCCTGGCTCATCCTGGCTCAAAAAGCTCTCCCACTGAGCACCTTGTGACCCCCACTCCTGCCCGGCAGAGAACAACCCCCCTTTGACTGTCATTTTCCTTTACGTACCCAAATCCTATAAAACAGCCCCACCCTTATCTCCCTTCCCTGACTGTTTTCAGACTCAGCCCCCCTGCACCCAGGTGATTAGAAAGCTTCATTGCTCACACAAAGCCTGTTTGGTGGTCTCTTCACACGGATGCGCATGACATTATAGTTGTGTCATCTTTTCTGTAGTGGAGACTAAGTGGAACTGGGCCTAAGTAATCTTATTTTCTACCCGGCCTATATGTCACAATATATGTTTTTAACTATGGTATTGCCACTGGCATCCTATCCTTCCTCACTCTTTCTTCCTTTCTCTCAATGTCTCTTTTTCTCTCTTCTCACATGCACTCAAATGGTCCCATTCTAGATGAATCCAATCACCTTCTCTGCTATCCCAAATTTTAAGTTGTACTAAACAAAATATCATAAGCATATAGACAGTGGCCATTAAACAAGTCTTCCCTGTAAGCAAGTGGTAATTTATTTACAATCCCCTGGCCTTGACCCTTCTCATCTTAAAAGTGCCTTTCAACTTTTCATGCTTTTTATCAAGGTTCCTAGCCCACCCAGTCTTTTGTTTCTCAGTAAGTGACCTTGCCTCCTACTCAGCACAGGAAATTGATTCTCATAAAAGAATATTTATTTGTCATGTACAAATTCCATTTGCTTCCCATCCCTACCCACGAATCTTATTAGTGCCTGCATTCACTTTCCTTCCCTTCTCTAGAATCCTTTCTCTTTTCCAAGTAACCTGAGGTCTTTGAATAAACCCTTCCTAAGCCTAGGATATTATTCCATCCATTATTTCTTCTCTTTTAAATTATCTATTTTATTAGAGATGGGGTCTTGCCATTTTGCCCAGGCTGATCTTGAACTTGTGGGCTCAAGCAATCCACACACCTTCATGGGCCTCTCACTGGCGCTTACAAATATGATCCAACTTCTCTCAAATTGAAAAATAATGCCTTCTCTAAATGTTCCAAAATAGAGCATTATTAGGAACAAATATATTTTATTACTGAGAAAAAAATGTAAAATGCCAACAAATAAAAAATAATGAAATACCAACAAATTGTCCAAAATACAAAATGTCAACTTCTCATCTTTTACATGTTTATTTTTTTCTCATTGTAAAAACATTGCATCCATTCTAACTAATATCAGGAAGAAGACAAGGATTCCTACATTCATATATATTTAAAAGTGCTCTGGAAATGCTAGCTAGATAATTATATACAAGATGGGAACAAGAGGTACTAAAACAAAAACTGAGATGCAAAATAATCAACTTGCATATGAAATTATCATATAACTGGAAAATCCAAAGAAATCAAATATAATACTATTAGAACAATGAGAAACTTATAAAATGGCTTATATAGATTTAATATAACAAAATGAAAAACTTCCCTAAAATGGCCAGGTAGAAATTATAAGAAAAACACCTGATTGACAATAACTTTTAAAAAGATACCTTTGCCAGATGCAGTGGTTCATGCCTGTAATCCAAGCACTTTGGTAGGCTGAGCAGGCAGATCACCTGAGGTCGGGAGTTCAAGACCAGCCTGGCCAACATGGTGAAACCTCATCTCTACTAAATGTACAAAAAATTAGCTGGGAGTGGTGGTGCATGCCTGTAATCTCAGCTACTTAGGGGCTGAGGCAAGAGAATTGCTTGAACCTGGGAGGCAGAGGCTGCAGTGAGCTGAGATTGAGCCACTACATTCCAGCCTGGGCAACAGAGTGAGACTTTGTCTCAATAAATAAATAAAATGGTACATTTTCTGAAAATAAATATAGCAAGAAATGTATTGTATCTATAGAAAGATAGAAAGTAAACCTCAAAATATTATAGAAGAACATAAAAGAAGAAAAATAAATGCAAAGCTATTTGAGTAGGAATGCAAAATTTTCTACAAATTAATCTGTATATTCAGATGTAGCAGAAAGGTTTTGAAATGACAAAGTGTTAACATTTATCTGGTAAAATCATCACTTCAAAACATCCAAGCAATTATGGAAAAAAATTATAAATATTAAATGGGAATGAGAAGCTACAAGAGTAATAGAATTTGATGCTAGAATAGAACAAAGAGATCAGTAGAGTAGAAAATTCAGAAATAGACTCAAATACACATGGAGAATTTAATGTACATTTAAAGATTTTTGCAAATTAGTAGTATCTGTGAGTAATTTTATGGCTACACCACATTAAACCACTTTTGTGCATATGGACATTTAGATTTCTTCTATTTTTAAATAATGCTTTAAAAAAATCATCAAACTTGTCTCATAGTACATAAACAGAGCTTAATAAGTGATGTTCCTAGAAATGGAATTGCTGTGTCATACGGTGCATTCCTATGTGCCATAGGGTATGCAAAAATTTAAATGCATTAGATATTGTCAAATTACATCCTCATATTGCTTTTCAAAATTTATTACATGCAAACAAAAATCACACTGACCAAAACTGTATATATAAAATATCAAAACTAAAGATGACACACAGGTAAACATGTTTATGGCAAAAAGGGGATGGTGTTTTAAACTGTAAGTGAAAACTCAGAACCCATCAAAGAATAGTGCATGTAATTAAATTTACATTACTAATAATAGAATAAATTAAAAACCAGATATTATTTGCAGCATAGAAGTCTAATTGACTATTCTAATAACTTATGAATAAAAAAGAAAATGCAATAAAAATGGTAAAAGAACAGAACTACCATTCAACCCAGAAATCCTGTTACTCCGTATATACCCAAAGAAATATAAATTCATCTACCGTAAAGACACATGCGCTCGTGTGTTCATTGCAACACTATTCACTATAGCAAAGACATGGAAGCAACCTAAATACCCATCAGCAATAAACTAGATAAGGAAAATGTGGTACATGCACACCACCATGAGATACTATGCAGCCATAAGCAAAAAACAAGATCTCGTTCTTTGCAGGAACAAGGATGGAGCTGGAGACCATTATCCTAAGCAAACTAACACAGGAAGAGAAAACCAAATACCACATGTTCTAACTTATAAGTGGGAACTAAATAATGAGAACACATGGACAGAAAGGGAGGAATAATAGACACTGGGGCCTAATTGAGGGAGAAGGGTGGGAGAAGAGACAGAATCAGAAAAAATCACTATCGAGTCCTATGCTGGGTGATGAAATAATTTATACCCCACATCTCTGTGATACAAGTTTACCTATATAACAAACCTACCCACGTAGCCCTGAACCTAAAATGAAAGTTTAAAAAATCGTAAAGTTTAAAAAATCGTAAAAGGCAATCTATGTAAAATTAAATCATTCAACAAATACCCATAAAATGTGCAACCCTATGCAAAATTAATTAAAACAACAGATACCATCTTCATCTGTTAGGTTGGCAAAGGGCAAAAGTTGAATTGTAGACATTGTTGGTGATGAAAATGGTAAAAGATTCTCATGACTTGTTTCTAATGAGATTAAGAACTTGTATTTATCAAATGTTTATTATGTGATAAGCAGGGTCCAAAGTACATTATTATGTGAATTTCTTATATAATCATAACACACCCCTGAGGTAATTATTATTGCCACTTTACCAATGAGGAAAATGAGGCATAGAAAAGTAACTTTTCTATCAGATAGGATGAGAAAGAGCCAGGATCTGTAATGGAGCTATCAAATCTATGCTTTTAGTGTATGTGTAAACATATTTGTGAGCATATATGCATATTATATATATATATATATAAAACATATATTCTTGCATATACCTATTTTCGCATATATCATATACATATTTATATGCAAATATATGTATTTATAACATGTATATATATCAAATATATTGTGTAAATACAAACATTCATGCACATTCTCTTATGTGTTAGACAGTGCTCAGAGCCATACACAATAACTTGTTGACTTTTGTAACCTCTGTGGATTGGGATTAGAGTGTTTAGAATGGAGAAAAAGACTGTTATTAACATTTTAGTACTTATAATAGACATGTATTACTTTCTAAAAGTTATTTATAAAAGCCTGATGCATTTAATAACATAAGGAGAATATATAGCTGAGAAAACATAAGCCTAGATAGAATTTCAGTTACCAAAGACAATTATTTTTTACATTTTAATGCATGGTCTCATATATTGAACAAAATTTAAACAATATAAACATAGATATATCTTTAAAAGCTATATGCATATATTTATATATAATTATATCTACATATATCTAAACATATATGTATATATGCTTACCTATGTAACATTTCTAATGTGAATATGATTTATATATAAATAGATCACATTTGTGTATATAAATTCTTATGGTTACTGCTTTATGATCTATCCTAATTTATTTAATCATCAAGTGAATGCGTGGACATTCAGGTTGTTGAAATTCCCTTTCAATAGTTAGACTATTTCACCTCTACAACATAAAACAATACAGAGTAATGACAGCTACACATAAATAAGTTAAAAATGAAAGGGAAACCTCTACAAATAAAGACAAAAGTAATTAAAAACTGAGAAAGTATTAACCAATTATCCCACGGGTTACTCAATTTCAGTTGTTAGAAAATATGGCCTCGGAACCAGCAAGGTGTAAATGACTCTCTTAGCCCTATCAGTTCCCCGAAGCATTTCCCTTTGGGGGAGGAAGAGGGGAGAGGAAGGAGGAAAGAAGGAAGAAAAAAGAAGAAGATCCAAAAATGGGCAAGCAGAAAGAAAACACTGTGTAAACTTAAATTGTAAAGGTACTTTTTACAACTTTTCATGCACATATTGCTTCACCTCAAAATTGCAACGGAAAATTTCTTAATAGAACTGGAACTAATTTCCTCTTCTCTCCTTTCAAAGGTCAGGAAGAAGATGGAGGGGCATCCAGTATTACACCTGGAGTTCAGTATTAAGCTTAGTGAAGCTTAGTGCCTTTACAGAGTTCAGCAGCCTACTCAGAAAAAAATCTCTAGTTTCGTAAACTCCTTAAGTTTAGGACTAGTGGAAGCGCTAAGAAGCAGCACTGTTTTCTTTTTTCTCCCACGAAATAATCAGAGTGTCACTCTTTAGAACCTTATCCAGGAGAACCCCAGATAACCCAAGGCCTTGTATCTTTCGTCCTATCCTAATACTGCTCTAGATTTCTATCACAAATAGGAAATAGCATACAGACATTTTGGATATGCTTCGGGGAACTGATAAGTCTAAGAGGCTCATTTTCACCTTGCTGGTTCCAAGGCCATATTTTCTAACAATTGAAATTAAGTAACACACGGGAAATTTTGGACTTTTCCACAAAGCCGTATTTGGGGCAAGTCAAAGAACACCATTTAAATTATTTCAGCAACTTTAATCTTACTTTTCAAATTCTGATTGATTTTTACAGAGTTATGAGGTCCACACGCATCAGGAAACATGAGTTCTGTAAAAACACTAGCACATCTCTCTGGACATTAATTTTCTCTTATTCAGATGATAGAAAGCCCTGTCATAGACTGAAACATGTGTTATTGTTACTGCATTAGCAAAACACGTGTCAAAGAGACATTCTGATTATCTTTGGGAGAAAGAATAACTGTAAGACACAAAAAGATCAAATACTAAGAAGAGACTTGTGTGAGTTTTAATAACAGAGGTACTAGATTATTTGAACTGATTTTCTCATTGCAGACAATTTAAAAAGCGGACCAATAACATCTCCTTGAAGACATCTGAGCACTTTCACATGGTAGTGAGGAATTGCTCACTTTAGATGGGGGCCTGACTTCCCTCTGAGGGCATTTGTTAGTTTTGAAAGAGGCAATTTAAACAGTAAAATTGTGATTATGAAGAGTACTGAAAGGCCTTCTGGGGTACAGAAAATATTACGTTATATTGAACTCTGTCATGATACATGAATGTTTAAAATAGAATAATTCATTAATAGATATACGTATGTTTTATGCATTTTTCTCTTTGTGCTATAGTGTAAAATAAAATATATTTTTAGAAAATTCTCTGGTATTTCTTTGATAAGAACCTCTTCAAGGCAATTAAGTTCCATGGGAGAGAGAATAGGAAATAATTAGCTTCTGTGTTAAGCTGAGAAACTGAGAAATTGCCAGTGAGCTACCAGCCAATCTCCCTCCTCCAGACTTTTGGGGTCATGAATGTTGAGTTCTTCAAAAGGTAATTTTGTTTGTTTGTTTTTCTTTTTTGAAAAAGAAGATGATAGTTTAGCATCAATTATTTAAAAGTAGAGATAGTGGAACTCTAAAGGTGGAACTTGAAAGAAGGGAAACTAGGGTTGAATTCAATAGTGCAGTAGGAAAACCATAGTTAACACCAATTTATTATATACTTCAAAATAGTTAGAAGAGATTTGTAATGTTTCCATCACAAAGAAAAGATAAATGTTTTAAGTGATGAAAATCCTAATTACCCTGATTTTATCATTACACATTGTATACAGGTGTTAAATATTATTTGTACCCCCAAAATATGTACAACTATTGTAAACCAATAAAAAATTTAAATAAATATAAGATAATTTTGTCTTTTCATTTGTCCTAAGAAAGAAGATGATGTTTTGCCATCAGGTATGCAAGAGTAGAGGTAACGGAACCCGAAAGGGAGAAGTTAGGAAAAAGGAAACTAGGCTGGATTTTGCATCTGCAGAGGAATAATGCCTGAACTCATCACCATTCTGTCTCTACATCAGATTGAGCTAGGCCAGAAATTGCCAAAATGGGCACTGTGCCCTATTCCAGCTCCTGGAATAGAAGATCCAGCCAGCACCAATCCAGATGCAGACTGTTTTGGCCAGTTGCCAATCTGTTATTATTCCACAATCTCTGTGCCTGGTCATCTGGGCCACATTCTTAGAGGGGGCCTCATTCATTCCAAATTTCAGAACTGCCTTTTGTTAGTTTTCCTAGCTGTTATGGAGACTTGAGTTGTAAACTCTGAAGATAGACAATACATCCTGATGGACCCTAAGTTGGGGATTTGCAGGTGAAAGGAGATGAAAGAGGACTGGACATCCCTAACATTGTAGGGATGAACTAGCTGCTGTCCAAGTTCTCTTATTTTTTATAACTTTATGATTCTGGCTGCTTCCTATCACCTTTCCTTCCTTATCATCACTTCTTTTTCTTCTCAATGTTTTTTAACCTTGTGTGAGGTTAAAGTTGGAGATACTCAAAACTGATTGTGCTGATTCATTAACATAGATTTGGGATTTTACCATACTTCAGTTTTTTAATCTAGAGGTTAGGGACCTCTTGCCAGAAATACTCAGAAGGCCAACTTCATCCTTGTGAAGTCAATTTAACAAGCTCACTTCGTTCCTCAATCAAATGATCTATTTTCATGTGCTAAACTTTCCAAATAAGAAAACTTACTTACTGAACTGTAATGACCAGAGATGGATTATTTGTGGTTTTAGTTAATTGAAGGTTAATCTTAAAAGTAGCAAATATTTTGGGGACTAGCGAGCATTCCATAATATTTGCTGCTGCAAGTAATTCTAAATTATCCAACTTCCTTGCCTTGATCAGGATTATACTCTGAATTGCACTGGTCTTTGATGATTAATGGTAACTTTATGAGTCAATCTGAGTTTAATGGTAACTGTGTAGTTACGGAAAATGAAGTTCAGCAAATATTCATCTTGAACCTGGTATGGCTCAAGCACTATGCTAGGCATTGTCACAATGATAAGCAATGCAAAGCTCCTTTCCTTACTGAAGGAGGGAAACATATATAAAATTAACAATAAAATGAAGTGGTAAGCATCTGCTATAATAGCTATGTGAAGAAATTGTTAAGAAAACCTAAAGAAAGGGGATATTGAGCCTTACTCTGTGTAGCTGCGCAGAAGTCATGGATCAGCCTCAAAGTTGGTTTCAATACATATTTATTAAAAGGGAAACTGATATTCTGATTGAATGAATACTAACTATGAGACAACCATATTTTAATTAAAGGAGCACTGAATTAAGAGTCAAAACAACAGGGGCTGAGGTCTTTAGTTATATGACTTGGGGATAAATCACTTAATTTTCCTGATGCTCAATTTTCTCTTGAAAAAACAAATAATAATGTGTAATGACCCAGAATTGCTGTTAAAATAAGATTTAATAATGTTACTTGAAGCAATCTAGTAAATGAAAATAAACCTTGAAATGTAAGTTGCTGTTTCATAAGTTTTAAGAAAGTATCTAATATCGATGTCCTCTAATCACATTCCTTTGGTTACTAAAATCCAGGTTAGAATTTAAGATTTCCTACTTGAGATTCTAATCTGAAAGAATCTGGCTTATCAAATTCTTATGTGTGAAATCAGACCTATTAACTTCTAATTTATCGATAACATTTCTGTGGTTTTAAGCTGAACTCTTCTTTTTTGAAGGGGGGACATCTTCAGTTGCAACTGGAATATTCAGACAATACCAAGTTATTATGTTTTCCATCTTCTCTCAGTTCATGTACCAAAGCTTCTATCATTGATCAATTAACATAAAGACTCTAATTTGTTCCTGCCTTCCATATCCATGCCTTTAGAAGTGCCCCACCTCTTCCATTTATTCTGAGTATGACATGGAACTTGCTTTGGCCAATGAAGGGTACACTTGAAAGTCTCTTGTACACTATGGTTTGCCCTCTTTTCAGCAATTGGAACTCTGTGACCACCTTGTGAACAAGCCTGTACTGGTCTAATGAAAGATAAAAGAACCTACGAAGACAGGCCAATCATCCCAACCATCTTAACTGATGTCATTGAAAAGCAGTGGTCTTGTTGAGCATATTTCTATTAACAAGTCCAGCAGAAATTAGATGTGCCCAGGTAAGACTATAAGAACTGCCCAGGTGAGCCCACTCCTAATCGCCAACCTACAGAATCACAAACTAAATAAATATTTGTCACGTTAAGCCACTATGTTTTGGATTTTTTGTTAGCCAGCAATTCCATAATTTCGCAGCTACTAATAGGAAGCAAAGAAATCCATTTTGAGTTACACTTCAGATCTCTTAATGGTCAGAAGGCATCTTAAGGATGGAAGAAGAAGGAAGTAATTAGTATGCATAATTCCCAAACTGAATAAACAAAGCTTAGCGGATATAAGTTTTTATTTTCCTTGTCTTTCCATTAGCCTTCAGGCTGCCTTACCAAATTATGTTTTGCTCGGTTGATCTGTAGTTAGAGAAAGGAAACGAGCACTAGAATAAGCAAAGGATGCCAGCAGAGGAACACACTTTGAAGTCTGTTCCTGGAGTACAACTTCTTTTGTCTTCGAACGTTACTATAGTTTGATCACCATCTAGATGAAAGCTAGTGTCACATATTCAAAGTTAATGTGTTAATCCCTGAGATAAACAACTATGTGGGAACCAAATTTCAAAGGAAACTGGTAGATTGATTGAATTGCCTTACCACCCTGTGTTTTTTTTCCAGCCCTCATAAGTGAAATCTATCTGAAGAGAGATGTTTAACAACAACAAAGGAAGAATGAGGGGAAAAAGTCATTATATTTTAAAAAATAGCAAACATTTATATATGTGCAATAGTACTCCTTAAACACTTTAGATTGACTGATTATATTTATGAATAAAGTGTTGTTTTTTGTTTTGCAAATTGCACAGTGATTAAGGACGTAAAATTTGCTAGGGTGAGCAAGCAGCAGGTCAAAGCTTTCTTCTAATTGTCATTGTTTTGTTTTATTTCCTGAGTCCTCTTGTTTCTTATCTAATCTATTTGTATTTTGAATTTATGCAAAATTCTTAGGATGCATAAATAAATTGGTTCTCTACTTCTAGAAAAATCTTTTCCCCTTTTTGAGACAGAGTCTCGCCTCTGCTCAGGCTGGAGTGCAGTGGGCGCCGGGGATCTCTGCCTTACTGGTGCAAGTCTGGGCCCCTGGTTCACTTATATTCTCCTGCCTTCCAGCCTCCCAGTAGCTGGGACTACAGGCCACAACTCTTTCGCTAATTTTTTTGTATTTTAGTAGAGACGCAGGTTTCACTGTCTCGATCTCTCCTGACTCCAGGATCCGCCTTCCACTTCGCCTCCCAAAGTGCTGGGATTACAGGCGTGAGCCACCGCGCCCGGCAAATCTTTCCCCTTGTTCTTTTTTTTACCTGTAGGGCCCCCTTTAAAAATTCTTTAATTCTAGAGAGATATTATGAAATCCATTTCAGATTGCTGAATCTGATATACTTCCTGGCACTTCTTCAGGTTAATGTGAAACACAATAAAATAAAAGTAATTTAAAAGCATTAATTCCAAACTGCAAACTTAAAAATGTTTAGAATTATAAATTTTACGTTTTATATATATAATTACAAATTTAAAAATAAAATGAACGTATAAAAAATAACTTTCTTAATGTGAGTGTTACTGTAGAAAATTTACAGATTTCTTGAAGGAATATTTTATGTATCTAAACTTATTTCCATTTGTATAATTAAATGAAACTATAGATGTACTATATCATATCTAATTGCCATCTTGTAATATTACATCTAATTGTAATAGGTGTGCAAATGTGAATGTCTGTATATGAAACTGCAGGCACTCACATTATTATTAACAGATAAAAGAACTATTTATCTATTAATAATGGTATTATTATTAATACCGGGGTGTGGTGACTCATACCTGTAATCCCAAAACTCTGGGAGACCAAGTGGGGGAATCACTTGAACCCAAGAGTTTGAGATCAGCCTAGGCAACAAAGTGAGTCCTGGTCTCTACAAAAAATAAAAAAAGTTAGCCAGGCATGGTGGTGCATGCTTGTAGTCCTAGCTACTAGGAAGGCTGAGGTGGGAGGGTCGCTTGAGCCCAGAATGTTGAGATTGCAGTGAGCTATAGTTGAGCCACTGCACTCCAGTCTTGGTGACAGAACAAGACTCTATTTAAAAAAAACAAAAAACAAACAAACAAAAAAACCTTTATGACACGATATAACTATAAGCTTAGAAAGAAAAGGCTAGGAATTTTGTTCACACCAACACATGCAAACAAATATTTACCTGTGAAATGTAGAATGTTAGCATATAAACGTTAAAGTTAAAAATAATGTTTCTTTCTAGTTACTCATCTTTAGAATATCCAGTATCAACTTACTTGAAACACTGATATTAACTCTTTGAAGAAGACTCTTATGAAACAATTACTACAGTAAACAAACTGAAACACTTCAAAATAATTTTGAAGTTATTATGATCCACAGGCAGTTGCAAAGATGGTTAAGAGGCTCTACGTACCTTCCCTTCATTTTACAAATAGTTCCATCTTATATAATTATACTAATATTAAAAACTAGGAATTTTACATTGGCATGTGTGTATAGTACTATGTCATTTTATATGTGTATATTCATGTAATCACCACCACAATCCAGATTCAGAACTGTCCCATCACCAACAACACCTCCCATATGTTCCCCTTTATAATCACACCCACGCCCACCTCCCCACCATCCTTAACGGCTGATAATCCCTAATCTCTTTTCCATCTCTGAAATGTTGTCATTTCAAGAATATTATATAAAACAAACAATACAGTATGCGACCTTTTGAGATCTATTTGTTTTGTGTGTACCAAGAGTTTATTCCTTTATATTGCTAAGCAGTATTCCATGTTACAGATGGAATAGAGAAGTGTTTGTGTTTGTTTACACACTCACCTATTGAGGGATGTTTGTATTGTTTTCAGTTTGGGGCTATTAATACAGCTGATGTGAACAAACATATATAAATCTTTATGCAAGCGTAAGTGTGTATTTCTTTGGCATAAATGCCCACGAGTGCAATTGTGCTGGTCACATGGTATTTGCATGTTTAGCTTTGTTATTGTGGTTATTGTCATTTTAATCTGCTTTACTGAAGTATAATTGTATGCCAAAAAGCTACACAGGTTTAATGTATATAATTTTATAAGTTTGGACATATGCAAATATGCACGATACCATCACAACCCAAGAAATAAACATATCCATCATTTCCAAAAGTTTCCTTGTGTTTGTATGTGTTTTGTTTTTCTGCTGTTTAGTTTTATAAAAAATTTCCAAACTATTTTTCAGAGTGGCTGTTTCATTTTAAAATACCACCAGAAATGTATGAATAATCCATTTCCTCAGCAACTTTCTTACATTTACTATTGTTACTACTCTTTTAGTTTTAATAAGTATATAGCAATATCTCATTATAGTTTTAGTTTGCATTTTCCTAATGGCTAGTGATGCTGAACCTTTCTTCATGTGCTAATTTGCCATCCATATATCCCTATAAGTTTATTGTTTCCTCCTGCATTTGGCCCATTTTCTAGATGGATTGTTTTGTTTTTTTAATGTTGAGTTATTAGACTTCTTTATGTATTCTAGATACGAGTCCTTTATCAGATATCTGAATTGCAAATTTTTATCCTAATCTTAAATAGTTTGTCTTTTCATCCTCTCATAAAATCTTTTTCAGAGTGAAAGATTTTAATTATAATGTAGTCCATCTTATCAGCTTTTCCTTGTATAGACTGTGCTTGGATTTTATGTATAAGAACTCCTCATGCCTAGGTGTTTAAGATTTCCTCCTACATTATCTTTTAAAATGTTATACTTTTATATTTTGAGTCTATGGTTGTATAACGTGAAGTTTGGATCAAGGTTTGTTTGTTGTTGTTGTTGTTCCCATTAGCCAATTACTCCAGCACCATTTGTTGAAAAGAGTATCCTTCCTTCATTGAATGACCTTTGCAACTTTGTTGAAAACCAGTTAACTGTATATATTTGGAGCTATTTCTGGCTTCTCTTTTCTGCTTCATTGATCTACTTCCCTATTGTTCAAGCAACACCATAAGATTTTGATTACCAGACTTATTTAATAATGTCTTAAAATTGAATAGAGTGATTTTCATTGGTCTTCTTCAGAATTGTTTTAGCTTTTCCAGTTTCATTGCCCTTTTCAGATAAGTTTTACAATAATCTGTCTATATCTACAAAATGGCTTCCTGAGATTTTGCCTGCATTACACCTCTATATCAATTTAGGGAGAACTGACATTTTTAAAATATTGAGTTTTCAATCACGAACATGGTAGAGTTATCCATTTATTTAGATAATCATCTTTTATTTCTTTCATTAGTATTTTGTAGTTTTCAGTATGCAAGTGCTGTACAGTCCATTATATCTGCAGGTTTTACATCCACTCCACGGATTCAACCAACTGTGGATCAAAAATAATTGAAAAAATAATGCAAAAATAAAATAGAATACAAATATGAAAATACACTATAGCAAGTATTTACATAGCATTAAATTATATGAGGTATTACAAATAATGTAGAGATAGTTAAAAGCATAAAAGAGCATGTATATAGATTATATGCAAGTATTACATACTTTTATATAAGGGACGTGAGCATTCATGGATTTGGGTATCCACTCAGGAATTCTGGAACTAATACCCCAGGTATAATGAAGTATTACTGTGCTTATTTTGTTAAATTTACATCTAAGTGTGCATTTCTTGAGATATTATAAATCATATAATTTTAATTTTTCCTTCCAGGTGCTCATTACTAATACTTAACAGTGCAATTGATTTTGTAAGTTGATTTTATATCCTGCAACTCTGCTATAATCGTTTATTATTTCTAGAAGTTTTTATTTCTTAAGATTCCTTAGGATTTTCTAAGTCGACTATCATACCAATTTCACAAAGAAATAATTTCCTTTCTTTCATTCCAATTTGCATCTCTTTATTTCTTTGTCTTATTGCATTAGTTAGAACTCAGTACTATATTATAGAGCAGTGGTGACAGTACACCTCCTTGCCTTGTTCTTAGTGTCAGTGAGTAAACATTTACTCTTTGATCCTTAAGTATAATGTGTTAGCTGTAGGTATTTGTAAATGTTCTTTTTACAAGTTTGAGAAAATTCCATTCTAGTCATAGTTTTCAAAGAGTTTTTAATCATGAATTGGTACTGAATTTTATAAAATGCTTTTCCTACATAAACTGATAGGATCATGTAACTTTTCTGCCAATCCCTATCTTTTAATTAACATATTTAGGCCATTCACATTTGATGTAATTATAGATACATTAGGACTGTCTGTCAGTTTTTTGTTGTTGTTCTCTCTGTTTCTTCTTCTTTGCTTTCTTTTTCTAGAAGAGATTGTAGACAATTTGTATCATTGCTTTTTAAAATATTTAATAGAAATCTCCAATAAAACCATCTTGACCTGGTTCTTCTTTTAAAAGATTACTAATTATTGATTTAATTTCTTTTATAAATATATAGGCCTATCAAGATTGCCTGTTTTTCCTTATATGAGTTTTAGTAGTTTGTGCCTTGCAGGAACTGGTACATTGTATCTAAATTGTCAAGTTTGTTGTCAGAGTGTTCATAATATTCATAATATTCCTTTATTACCCTTTTAGTATCCATGGGATCAATAGTGATGAGCCCTCTTCATTTTTGATAAGAATTTGCATGTTCTTTCTCTTTCCCTTGGTTAGTCTGACTAGCAGTTTTCCAAATGTATTGATCTTTTTAAAACAGCAGTTTTGGATTTTACTGATAATTGTTATTGTTAGCAAAGCCTCCATTTTCTGATCTAAAAAGTGGAAATAAGCTTCATATTATTTTTATCATGATTTTATAAGAATATGTAAGAAAAATAATTTGGTAATTTTTAAAATGTAATTTTTATATATTATTTTTATTCTAGGTAGCTAAATATCAATATGTTCAAACAAATGTGTCCCACTTTTAGGAAAGTCATTCAAAGATACATAATTGAAAGTTAAAAAGCAAACCAAAAATATTCATTTGAAAACATGCCTCTAAATAACCAACGCTTTGTGCAATTTCTTTTTCAAAACCGTTTGACAAAAACCAAAACAAAAAAAGAAGTTGACTATATATGAGTAACTCACAGTTGATACTTAATTGTCAATACATATATTAAGTCCCCAGTGTTCCATGGACTTTATTATTTACTGTGGTACTTCCATAGTAAATAATAATTAAAAAAAAAAAAAAGGCCTTTCCTTCCCCAGAGCTCTTGTCTACCGGAAAGTAAGAAAATAAACAGATACATAAGCAAGAAAAAAGCATAATAGTAAATGATATGTAGAGATTAAAATATACTGATATTAGAGCATAATTAAGTTGCCACTTTAGACAGGAGACAAGATCATTCTTTAAAGGTATGATATTTATGATGAAATTAAAATGACCAGAAGAAGTCCAACATCTTTGGGAAGAAAGAAAGTTTTGTGGAAACTAATTCAGTTATCTTAGTCTGGGTCCTTCTAGAAGCAGACCCTAAGTAAAGGACTGAGTACAAGTATTCTACCTTGTAGACAATCTCAGGAAACACAAATAGAGAATGGAGAGGTAATGCAGTGAAGGAAAACATGTCAGTAAAGGTGTTATAACTCAGCAAGTTACTACAGTGGTCAATGGCAACTTAATCCTGCTGTGCACCTCTGGGAGGCAGTGTAAAATACGCATCTACCCCCCCTGAAGGATAGAGAGGTTAGGTGTATTTATATACTCACTTTGGTCAGTTCTTGATTGAGGGTTATTTCTAAGAGGTATTAATTCCCTACAACTTCCCGACTGCCTCATTTGCAGGCTTAGCAGCCTCCAGTACCCAAAGAAAGATTTTAGGCAAATAAATCCATATGCTGATAATTCGAAGTCCAGCTGGGATGTATACAAATGTAAGTGTCAGGGAGTATGGATGTGACACTGACAGCATCTGCTGAGATGTGCTTGAGGTTGAACTATAGATGGTGAGCAAAGGGAAGACTAGTAAAGGCTAAGTCCAAGACGAAAGAAGAGGTCAAATCCTAAGGAGCCATAGGCCATAAAAAGTATAGATTTTATTTTAAGCACAATGATGAGCTTCTGGGCAATTTTAAAGAGGAAGGTGGCTTAATTGACATATTTGTAAAAGATCACCTTGGTTGCTAGGTAGAAAGCAACATGTAAGGAGGAGAATAGGAGCAGGGAAATAAATTAATAGGCCATCATAGCAATTATGGCAATACTGATGACACAAACTTGAGCTTGATAATATATTATATGGGACATTAATTCTTAATTCCCCACACCCTCCACCTATATATACAGGAAACACACTCAGAAAGGATGCTTAAAATCTAACCAGTGTCTTCTAATAGGTGTTTCTGCAATGTATCTTTAAATCTTAGAAACAGCCATAATTCTAATCCTTTCTCTCCCACTCAAGAAAGCATATGGAGGTGTGTGAGTAAAAGTGATTCTATAATAAGGAAAACCTACAATCTGCTTTAATATTTTTTGCAAAGTATTTTGTCATCAGTCAATTATGACACACTTTACAATTGATTCAGATAAGCTAGGGTTTCTCAACATTATGATTAATCATTGAGAGAAAAATGATGGACCATGTTCTCTCAGCAGCTGATCAGACAGTATATGATTTTTCAGATATAAGGATATCATCAAATATGCATATTTCTCATAAAGCCACATAATCACAATCAACATGAATTCTTCTTCTACCTGACTTACAGAAAGATTTTGATGCATTAATCAGGGTTCCAGAAAATAAAAAAGACTTACTGAGGAATAACAGACTTATCAAGAAATATTAAAAAGAAATAAAAATGGTTACATTAGCCATATGATGTCTGGAGTAGAATGAGAGTATTACTCTACAAATATTTGAAGCACCTAAACACTTAGCAAAATATTATTTTTGACTTAAAAAGGTCGTAGATAACAATTGAAATACAGCCAAGAATAATATTCCTTATATATATGGAACAAATATCTGTAAGTGTTGTCATGAAACATAGCACATTAGAGCAAAAGAAAACTTAGAGTTAAGCCCAACCAAACTTTTGTGTTTCATGAAGAGGATGTGAATTTCCAGAAAGAACAAGCAAGAGGCACAGGGATTCAGTTACATAGAGGAGAGAATAGATATTTTTTAAATTATGTAAAATTAGATCAAGGTGGTTTTTTCCACTTTATTCCTGTTGAATTGCTGATAACAATTTTCTAAATGTTGTATGGTATCTACCAGCACAAAAAGGTGCTTGTAATGACATTTCTTTGAAGAAATACCACAGATGAGCAATAAAGTATTCATGTTGGTATCTGTAATTCCCAATCTCTATTGAAGAAAAATATGTATTGTTAACTTTTGCATTCAGAATCAGATAATTGGCATAAAAGTCACAAAAACCCTAAGCAAAACATTATATACACACTAGTAGCTTCCTACAATTTTGTAAAAAAGACGAGTGAATGAGAGGAGCAGGGAACTTCCAGTTACCAACTTAAATAGCAAGAGAAATAATGTCTGTGTTTTGCTTTGCATATAATTCTGCTGTTACTAAGGTAGGAGGCAGGACTTGACTCTGGAGGTGGGGACTCGAACTCAAGACCAGACTGAAGACTAGCTGAAACAGGGAAGAGGCGAAAAAAAGTACCTCTCCCTAAGACATGCTCACCAGTGTCATTTCAGTTTACCATTGCCATGACAACACCCAGAAGTGACTGCCCCTTTCCATGGCAGTGACACAATGACCAAGAAGATACCACCCTTTTTCTAGAAATTTCTACATAATCTGCTCCTTTGCATGTAGTTAAAAGTGGGTATAAATATGACTACAAGACTGCTCCTGAGCTGCTGCTCTGGGCACACTACCTATGAATTAGCTCTGCTCCACAAGGAGCACTCCCTCTGCTGCTGCTGCACATTGCTGCTTCAATCAAAATTCCTGTCTAACACTAATAGCTTGCCCTTGAATTCTTTCCTGGATAAAGCAAAGAACCCTCCCATGCTAAGCCCCAGTATGAGGGCTTGCCTGCCCCGCATCATTACCAGATACAATTTTGATTGCAAGTACTCTATTAGCAGATTTTTTTGGTAGTTTTATCTCGTAACTCTGGAAATGAGCCTCAACACAACCTCTTTCTACTAATGCTGTTCCCCATCTATACATCTGGTGGAGTGCTACACTGTCCCAGGTCCTCTGCTAAATACTGATCATTTTATTTCTAAGTGTGTGAGACCAAGTACCAGGTATATCCAGTACTCTCCAAAATGATTTTAACATTTACCTCTCTCTACAAAATAAACTTTCCATGAAATAAGCCCATACCCCCAATTCATGTTGATTATACCAACATTTGCTAATATATTAACATAACATACATTATTTAAAAAGATAATAGAAATTTTAGACAGTAGATAAAAATAAGTACCAATAGAAATTTAACATTATCTTACTACATCCCACTAAAGAATATTACAATCCCCTAAGTAAAAAGCTTTTCCTTCTCGTACCAGCTATTAGAAAGAAGTCAGATGAACTGACTTTCCAACTAGCTTGCAAGTTTCTTAGGTGGTGAGGCCTCATGCTATCTTGATCTACTCTGCGTCTCCTAGAAATATCTAGCACAGATGCTTGCACCTCATGAGCACTCAGCTTAATTAATAAAAGATTTTTAAGTACATGCTTACTCCCACTGATAGACAAGAGGGTGGACTGCAGAGAAAAGGCTTTAAACTCTTCAAGGGTTAGGTCATGCCTGGATTCTTAGACAAAAGACATAGAAGTAGATGTGTGAGGCCAGGTGACCGAATGATTTCACTTTCAAAACTCTGCAGGTATGTATTGACTTTCTACAATTAAAAATTGCGTTAGCCAGAAAAGTTTCAACCAAACTTAATTTTTAATTTGCATTACCTCCAAAATCCAGGGAATTATATTTTAGAAAGCACCATTAGCCCCATAGTTAAAGACTGCTGTTTAATATGCTATATTCTTTTTACTCTCTTGCTCTCTCAAAAGCAGGGAAGGGGTAATACAGTAAAGACACTTCAATTTAACAATAATTTATAAGGTCTTTCTTCACCAGGAAATAATTTTGTAGCTTATAGATTATTTTTAGCCATATAAATAATTTCTCTTTTTATTAAGGCAGACATTTATTTTAGTCATCTGTGACAAACTATGGGATGTCTACTTCATCAGCCCATAAAAACAGGCTTCTTTGTTCAATCCCAGAGGCAACAAAGCTGGACAGATCTCTTTCAAGGAGTTAAAATTAAAAGCCCAAATCTAACATGCATTGTTCCTGCACTGGTCATTCATCTACATACATGCGGATGCATACATTTTGAGCACTTATTATGTGTCAAACCTTGGGCTACTTTCCAGTTAACTATTAACTTTTGATAATAAGGATAAATACAGCCTAGCTCTAATGGAAACAATTCACTTAAATAGGAAAAATTCATATAGTAAGCTAGACCTCTAATATAACCTTCTTTCTGTAAATGCCAGATATATTTCATTTTTGTCTTTGACCATAGAGGAAATCTTGCAGGAATTGCACACTCTTCAGCTAGTGCCCTCTTGGCCAAGAACACATTTAAAAACTGGAGAAAGAGCATAGGAGAGTAAATTTTAGAAGATTATCAAGTAGAGCCTCAATTTTTTTATATCCTAGACAATCTTGTTCTTTCATCTGTGAATGGAGCTCCTGGGAAGATTTTCTCTCCAGGATCAGTTAGCAGAAGACAGGTCCCTCTACGCAATTAGCTTTTCTCCTCTCTTCATTTATTTCATATCTCAACAATTCTTTCTGATTTTGAGGAATCATTTTTTCCTAAAAACTTATTAGAAAATTATAGGAGCAAACAGTATATTTAAACTCTAACTTATTCACTAAACAAATATTGAGTACACAATGTCATTCTATGAACTGTGCTATGACCTAACCATATGCTGCTGCCCTAAATAGGTACATTCTTATATGGAGGGTATGTATATCAATGCAATTCATGGAAGAAGAATGATGTATATTATTTATATATTTCAGAAATATATAAATTAGCTTTTTCCTTTGTTATAAAGCAGAAAACACCCAAAGTAAAAAACCAAACCAAAACAGAACAACTTCCTAGAACTAAGAAATTAGAGCAAAGTTGCAGCATGTAAGGTCTGTTAGTTTGCTAGTACTTCCATAATAAAATACCACGGATCGTGCTTCTTAAACAGGGAAGTGCTGGGAAAGGTGTAGTCTCTGGCTACGGCTCCACCCACTCAACCTGCGCCCACGGACCTAGGTGAGGACAGGCATTTCTGTTTTCCTGCCCATATGTTGTCTTTCCCAAGACCACCCTGGTAGCAGGTAGGCACACAAGTAGCTGGACATGGAGAGGAACTCACCGGTGCAGGAGCAGACCAATAGACACCAGCAGGCCGGCAGGCCCTCGACCAGCGGATTGATGTGGAGTTTGGCTGGGGCAGTCGAAGGAGAGTCCAGGCCACTAAGTGGTCCGACTTCAGAAAGGAAAACTACCTTCCTACTCCATCTCCCTTCTGGCTCCTCCATCTGCTGAGAGCTACTTCTAATCAGTAAAACATTGCACTCATTCTCCAAGCCCACGTTTGATCCAGTTCTTCCAGTACACGAAGGCAAGAAACCCCAGAATACAGAAAGCCCTCTGTCATTGCGATAAGGCAAAGGGTCTAATTGAGCTGACTAACACAAGCTGCCTACGGATGGAAAAACTAAAAGAGCACACTGTAACACATGCCCACTGGGGCTTCAGGAGCTCTAAACATATACTCCTAGATGCTGCCGTCGAGTCGGAGCCCCACAACCTGCCTATCTGCCTGCCCCCCTGGGGATTTGAGTAGCCAGGCACTGAAGAAGCGAGCCACATCCCCACTGCACAGCCTGCTAGGGAGACAAGGGAGCTTTCTCTGTTTCAATAGGAATTTATTTTCTCACAGTCCTGGGGACTAGAAGTCTAAAATCGAAGTGTCATTAGGGTTGCCTCTCTCCTTGGCTTGCATAGAGATGCCTTCTCACCATGTTCTCACATGGTCTTTCCTCTGTGCACACACATTCCTGGTGTCTCTCAATGTTTCCAAATCTCCTTAGGCCAGGCACAGTGGCTCACACCTGTAATCACAGCACTTTGGGAGGCTGATGCGGATGGATTGCTTGAGGCCAGGAGTTTGAAACCAGCCTGGCCAATATGGCGAAACCCTGTCTCTACTAAAAATACAAAAATTAGCTGGGCATAGTGGTGCATACCTATAATCCCAGCTACTCTGGAGGCAGAGGCATGAGAATCACTTGAACCTGGGAGGCGGATGATGCAGTGAGTGGAGATCGCACCACACCACTCCATCCTGGATGACAGAGTGAGACTGTTAAAAAAGAAATCTCTTATAAGGACACTGGTCAGATTGCATTATAGCCCACCCTAATGGCCTCATTTTAACTTAATTGTTCCTTTAACAGCCCTATCTCCAAATATAATCACATTCTAAGGTGCTAGGAAGGTTTTAAAATACGAATTTTGGGGGTGAAGAGCACAATTCATCCCATAACAGGAAGTTAATATACAAATGTCAGTTGTTTTCCTAGAGAACAGCAACGAATAATTGGAACGTGAAATTAAAAACATAATACCGTTTACATCACACACCCCAAAACAGAATATATAGATGTAAATGTAACAAAATAAGTGCAAGATCTATATGGGGGCAATTCCAAAACTCTGATAGAAATCAAAGAAAAACTAAATAATGGAGAAATACTCTATGCTTACAGATAGGAAGATTCAGTATTGTCAAGATGTCAGTCCTTTCCCACCAGATCTATACATTCTACATAACATTAATTTTTAAAACCCAGTATGTTATTTTGTAGATATTGACAAACTATTGTTGACCCTTGAGCAACGCAGCGGTTAGGGCACTACCCACCCACATACCTGAAAATCCATGTATAATTTTTGATCCTCCCAACATTCATTCATTCATTTCTTTCTTTCTTTAGACAGAATCTCGCTCTGTCCCCAGGCTAGAATGCAGTAGTACTATCTTGGCTCACTGCAACCTCTGTCCCCCTCAGTTCAAGCAACTCTCATGCCTCAACTTCCTGAGATGCTGGGACTACAGGCACATGCCACCATGCCTAGCTAATTTTTGTATTTTTAGTAGACTGGGTTTCACCATGTTGGCCAGGCTGGTCTCGAACTCCTGGTCTCAACTTATCCACCTGCCTCAGTATCCCAAAGTGCTGGGATTATAGGTGTGAGCCACCATGTCCCGCCTGATTCTCCCAAAATTTAACTACTCGTAGCCTACTATTGACCAGAGGAACCTTACCAATAACATAAATAGTGAATTAACACATATTTTGTATGTTACTATATGCTGCATTTTTACAATAAAGTAAGCTAAAGAAAAGAAAATGTTATTAAGAAACTCATAAGGAAGAGAAAATATATTTTCTATTTATTAAGTGGAAGTGAATCATCATAAAGGTCTTCATCCTCATCATCTTCATATTGAATAGGATGAGGAAGAGGAGGAGGAGGAGATGATCTTGCTGTCTCATGGGTAGCAGAGGCAAAAGAAAATCTGCATAGAAGTGGACCCACACAGTTCAAACTCATGTTGTTTAAGGGTCAACTGTAATTCTAACGTTTAGATGGAGAGGCGAAAGATCCAGAATAGCTGTTGTGAACTGAAGTGTCCTCCCCCCAAATTCATATATTGGAGTCATAATCTCCAATAGCTCAGAATGTGACTGTACCTGTAGATAGAGTCCTTAAAGAGGTAGACAAGTTAAAATGAGATCTTAGAGTAGGTCCAAATCCAGTCTGACTAGTGTAATTAAAAGTAGAGGAGATGAAGATACTAGAGATACCAGGGATGTCTGTGCAGACAAAAGTCCAAGTGAAGAAGCAGTAAGAAGGTGGTCATCTACAAGCCTAAGAGAGACCTCAGAGGAAACCAACCCTGCCAGCACCTTGATTTTGGAATTCCAGCCTCCAAGAACTGTAAGAGAATAATTTTCTTTTGTTTAAGCCACCTAGTCTATGGTACTTTGTTATGGCAACCCCAGCAAATCAACATAATAGCCAACATAATATTGAAGAAAAAGATCAAAGGACTGATATTACCTAATTTCAAAACATAGTGTAAAACTATAGTAATTAAGACAGGGTGGTATTAGAGAAAAAAATACAAAGATAGATCAATGAAACAAAATAGAGGGCTCAAAAATAGACACAAAGTCAACTGATCTTTGACAAAAAAGTAAAGGTAGTTCAATAGAAAAAAAATACAGTCTTTCTAACAAATAGAACTGGAACAACTGGACATCCACATGCAAAATGAATGAATCTAGATACAGACATTACACCCTTCACAAAAATTAACTAAAAATAAATCATAGACCTAAATGTAAAATCCAAAACTATAAAAATTCTAGAAATTCTAGATGATTTTAGTAATGACTTCTCAGAAACAACATCAAAGATATATGTTCCATCAAAGAAAAAGTTGATAAATTTAACTTCATTAAAATTAAAAACCTTTGCTCTGTCAAAGACACTGCCAAGAGAATGAGAAAACAAACCACATCCTGGGAAAAAAATATTTTTAAAAAACATATATGATAAATAACTATCTAAAGTTAACAAGAATTTATCTAAATTATATCTGAAATAAACAATTATTCTTAGACTCAACAATAACAAAATTAACAATCTGATTTTAAAATGGGATAAAGATCTGAAGACACCTCACCAAAAAAATGTGTTGATGACAAATAAACATAGGAAAAGGTGCTCAACATTTTACATCATTGGGAAATTGTAAACGTAAACAAGTTACTACTATATACCTATTAGAATGGCTAAAATTGAAAACACAAACAATACCAAATGCTAGCAAGGAGATAGAGCAACAAAAACTCTTCTTCAATCCTGGTAAGAATATAAAATGGTATAGCTAACATTGGATACAGTTTGGCAATTTCTTATAGAACTAAAAATATACTTAGTATATGGTTGAGCAATTTGCATTTCTTAGTATTTACCCAAACAAGTTGGAAATTTATATTCAGACAAAAACCTGCACTCAGGTATTTATAGCAAATTTACTCATAATTGCCAAAATTTGGAAGCAACCAAGTTGTCCTTTAATAGATGGATATATAAATAAACTGTGGGAATTTCATACAATGAAATATTACTCAGTGCAAAAAAAAAAGAGATGTTGACAAAAAAGACATAGAGGAACCTTAAATGCATATGGCTAAGTGAAAGAAGGCAGTCTTCAAGGCTTTGTATATATTGTTATTCCAACTATATGACATTCTAGAAAAGGCAAAACAATGAAAAAAAATTGATTGCCAGGGAATAAGGGGAAGGCAGAGATGAATAGCCAAAGCACAAAGGATTTTTCAGAGCAGTGAAACTACTCTGTATAATACCACAATGTTGGACACATGTCATTGTACTTTGTTCAAACCCACAGAACATACACACAAAGAGTACATCCTAAAGTAAACTATGAACTTTGGGTGATAATGATCTGTCAATGTAGATTTATTGATTGTGACAGATGTAACGTTCTGGTACAGGAGGATGATGGTGAGGAGGCTCGTCATGTTTTGGGGCAGTGGGTATGTGGGACATTTCTGTACTACCCACTTAATTTCACTATTGACCCAAAATTGCTCTAAAAAAAAGTTTGTATTAAAAAAAATAGTTTCTCATTATCCAATCCCCAATAACATTAGAAACATAACAGAAAAGTACCAAAATTTTCTTAACTCTTAGTTAAAATATGCAAGTAACATAATATGCACGTGTGCGCACGCACACACACACACATACACAGAGTTTACCTATGCAAAAGAGATCACCAGATCACCCAGTGTAACTATGCCTTGCTTTTACAGTTTTATATTTTGAGGATCTATTGATAACAATAAATACTGATGTAGCATACTTTTTAAACTGTGTAGAATTTTGTTGCTTGAATATAGTGTTATATTTTATTTAATGTATCATAACTTATATTTATATAGTTTTTTAACTATTAGAAAATTATCTTCCATATTATTGTGTAGTTTTACAAAAGTGACCCTAGGTCAACCCCTGATAATGAAATTGTTGGGTGAAATGGTGTGCACATTTAAACTTGTGTTGGATGTTGACAAATTACTTTCAAAAGTGGCATCATTTTGGACTTCAATCAAAGGAGAATATCCATATTCCAAGACCTTCTTAAAACTGCTATTATTTATGATATTCTCTTTTGCCAATTAAATAGACATAAATACTCTCTCATTTTATTTATATTCACTTGAATATAAGTGAAAACTAGAATTTTTATGTTTATTTTTATTTTGTCTCATTTTCTGTAAAATAATTGCCCATTTTATGGGTGCAATATTTATTAATAATTTTTCAAAACCAGTGTATATATTGCAAGCATTTTGTGAAGTTTTATTTTTATTTTTCATACTATCATGCTGTGGCCATACTCTAGTTTTTCATTTTTAAGTAACTACTTCATTAATATTTCATATAAATTAAATGACTTATTTGTCATTGGTTTGTTGTAATATTGCTAAAGTTTTATTTTTTGCATTTATGTGATTAGTAGATCTCAAATTCGTTTTGAAACTGAAGTAACTATAGCCATCCAAGTTTATTTTTTTCCACAAATGTGAATTCAATTTTCACAGCACTGTTTTTCATTTAACCTGTCTTTCCTACTGAATGCAATTCCATCTTTAGCATAGATAACATGTCCATATATTTCTGGATGAATATTTTCTAGAATCTAAACTTCATTCCACTGACCCTATTTTTTTTTTTCAGAATTGTAGCAACTTTATAAATATATTTCTCAGAAAATATTTTGTAAAGTTTTCCCTAAAACATCTCATTGGCATTCTATTTTAGGTGGCATAGGCTTCATAAATTAATTTTGTGAGATACCATCTTTATGATATTGAGGCTTTCTAAGAATAAGTTATGTCTATTTTCCAAGTCTTCTTTTATATCTCTCAGAAGAGTTTTAAAGTTTCCTTCACATAAACCCTGAATATTTCTTCTTACGAGCTTTTTAAATCTTTTCTTTCCTGGTATTATAAATGGGATATTTTCTTTATTAAATTTTCTGTTTATAGTTGACATATAGAAAAACCAATGATTCTAATATAAATTTTGCAAACAGGGAATTTTCTGAACTCTCTTTATTTCTAATAGTTTTCAGACAATTCTCCTGAGTTGTAATAGTACACAATCATATCCTCTGCAAATAAAAATAATTTTATGTGTTTCATTCTCACTTTTATAGTTCTTTTTTTTCTCATATAACTATACTAGCTAAGACATTCAAAATGATAATGCTGATGATAATCAACCTCTTTGACATCTTCCGGACCGAATCTACTTCTTACTTTAGTATATGGACAGGATTTATCAGAATTTGTCCACCCATCTACTTTCCTTTTTGCATTCTTTATGGGGTGGAAATATTATTAGGAGCATTGACAAACTATGCAAAGCCTTGGATATTCTTGTACTCCTCTTTCTCTGGCTTACACATTTTAAAGACTGCTGCGTGAAACACTACCATTCTATGTGTTTGATGGTGGCCAGTGCAGCAATAGGACATCTATTTTTGTTCATGCCTTCTATGTTACATAGATGGAGGTTGTGATCTAACTTCTCTCTCTATCTTACCACACATGTGCCATCCTGTGATTGACTGCGTGTCTATAAGGTGCCAGACACTTCTCTGTGGAATTTACATTCTGTAGCATATTTAACTCTCACACCAAGCCAAAGAAATAGTTGTTATTATCCCTACTTTACTGATGAACAACTTGTTTTAAGTTATATGGTTAATGAGTGGCAGAGACAGTACTTGAAACCACATCTCTCTGTCTCTAAAGCCCACACTCTACTGTATCTCTAAATCTCAGGAAGGCTAAAATAAGAAGTATACAAAATTTTGGTTGGATGTAGAAGAAGGAGTAATCAATTTGGCCCAGGAAGGATAAAAAGTGTTGATTCTACTCTTAAGGATCTGCACTGAAAAGAATGAACAAAACACTGATCTCCCACCATGATTCAGGAAGTGCCCTCCACACCCCACAAGAGAAATAAGCACATCACAACCTTCCCTCAATTGATTTTCCTCTGGGGGTTAGATGGTTCCTCAAGTTACAGCTTGGTCAATTATCAAGTCCAGGCTACTTTCCTTAAGAGTAAGTACATGCTCATAAGGTTCTTCAGGGAGGAAAAAAAATTTGTTCTTATCTGAGGAAACTTAATTCAAGTTTTAAACTCATTTCTTCTTTCAAGCAGTTTCTCCTGTAAACTCAATTCTGTGGTGGGATTTATTGAAGCACAGAACAGAAAAGACATTTGCTCAGAAGTAATTCTGGGATATGATGTGGATTAGACCTGGAAAAAATAATAAATCATAAAGCTACTGAGTCCTGAAAACACTGAGCCATACTTGAAAGTAGTCTAAGACTTGAACAGGTTGAGCTACTATTAAATGAACATGAATACGTCAAGAATTATACTGAATTACTTCCCACTTCAAAAGTTTCATTTGCCTCCAATTTTTCTCTTAACTCTTTTTAATACTATTAAAAAAAAATTAGAATTTCCTTTCACTCCCTTTCACAGAAGAATAAATAAAAGAATAATTGAATTTCCAGGGGTTATTCAGGAAGTAACTAAAGATCTATAATTAGAATCTATAATTCCTGATCAAAAAAATCCTTTAATTCCTTGGGTGATGCTTGTATTTTATCATGCCTTACTATTAACAAAAGGATGCTGTGAATCAGAGGTTCATCATAGACTATCTTTTTTTATTCTCTCTATATCATCCAGCTCTCTGGAGCTTCTGTCCGACTATGTTCTGTTGCTTTCACAAAAAGGCCAAGTCAAAAAGTCCTAGGGCAAAGATAGGCAGCTGGAGAACCTTACCATAATGCTCACAAAAGATTACATAATCAACTGTTCATTTCTGTCAAGAAAATTCAGTTGTTGTTTCTTTATCACTTCCTTAGTACTGGCATTATTATATTGTGGTCCAGAATATTTGAAGAAAAGTTTGGCATACAACCTTCTCTCACAGAATGGGTAAGCTAGTGTATAATCAGTTCTGAGATGCCCGGCTGCCAATGATTCTGTCTTGGTGGAATAAAATTCTGACCATAATCAGAACTATCACTTTTCCATTCTAGTGGAAGATTTACAATTTGGAAACTCTGGCTAAACACCTTTCTATCCACTAGTTCTAGGGACTGTGCAAAACCAATCCTAGGAAATTTATTTCTGGACAAGTCAAAGGTGAGTTTCCCAGTATACACTTAGCTTTGCTATCTCTCATCAGGAATAAGCTCCAAGCCTGCCGAAGGTCTGAATTCCTACAAGTACCAAACTAATTTCTTGCTGTTTTCTTTCCATTTTTACTTATTCGTATCTTCTCATTCCCTCAAGTATTTTTATTATATTTTACTAAATGTGTTCTTTCAAAGAGCCTCAAATCCTATTATAAAAATGTGTGGTAAGAATAAAAAGATACGTAGAAAATTAGATCAAGATATTAGTCTGAGAACAAATGCTTATATCTTTTGCTTCCCTAGAGAAGACATAAAAAATGTAATAGACCAAACAAAATTATAATACTAGCAACAAACAAAAAAGATTCTCTTCAGTGAATCAAATTGGTTGAAGAATCTATGAGAGTAAAATGCAGAAACAATCAGCTTGACAAAAAGGACCACAGATTAAAGGATGTAAAGAGAAAGACAGCTTCCAAGGGCAGGAACGCTATTAGAAATTCTCCAAATCAAAGGTAAAAGATGCAATAAGCATATATATTGAGAAATATATGTATATAAAAATATAACTATGTCAAATATATTTGTATATAAATATATAAATTTACTTCCACCAAAATTCATCATAATTCTCAATAAATATATTTTTAATGTAATTAAATTAATTTAAATGTAATTAATTTAAATGAATATATATTAAGAATTATCATGATGAATTTTGGTGGAACTAAGTTTACACCAGTTTTTCTTTCATACTTTGGCGACACAAATTTTAGGGCAGAGATGTGACAACTTGTATGAAAGAGGCCAAGAAGTGTCAAGGTGAGTAGTGACATCCAGAAGGAACAAGATCATGCTCCCTCTGAACACAAGCCACTGGAGGATGACCCAGATAAGCTTGTTCCATGTCATTCTATAATTAGTGGAAACAGGCTACAGCATGCAAGAAAAGTGAAATCTCAGAAAGAATGCTGAAACAAAGTCAAAAGCAGTTGGAAAAAAATCAAAATAAAAACACAGTTGCCAAAAAGTTAGAGTACAACATAAGGGAATCAAAAATATAAATAAATGTTTATTCAAGTATTTTAATAATTTTTTTATTTAAATAATATTTAATAAGCTAATACATGAATTAGATTTACTCTAGAAAATATTTTTAGGAAAGGCCTTATTAAGCAAGGCATAAAACTCAAAAGCCATAAAGGAAAATATTATTGAGCTTAACTATATAAAAATTATAAACATTTTTTAGTGTAGGCATCATAAACAGTATTAAAATAAAATGGAAGGGAGAAGAAAATAATTACAACATATATAACAAAAGAATTCATTTGAAGACTATCTAAAGAAAATCTACAAACCAGTAAGAAACAAAAAACCTAAATTCCCAGCAAAGTGCCTAAGAAACTTATGAAGAGAGACACAACCTAACAAATTATCAGAGAAATAACAATAGAAACAATGAGATACTATTTTTTGCCTCTGTAGATTGGCAGTAATTTCAAAAATACGTGGGAAAACTACTGCTCCCATGGTAAATAAACAAAATATCAGAGTAAGCAACTTTAAGCTTCCTTCTTTCCACAGAAACATTGAGAACCAAGCAGAAACTGTCAGAACTAACTTTGCTAGAACTACAGAAAACAAAGATTTGTAGCAACTCAGTAAGTACTAAATCAAGTAAAGGCAACTGTTAAATGGTAGAAAAGCTTTGTGGCATTTAACTTACTTCATTCTCTCCCAAGTTCAGCAGCAGTGTTGAAGATTGTAGGCCCAATTCCTAATGTGGAACCTAGTCTATGTTTCCAGGGAAAGCAGAAAATACCTTATTCACAGATTATTCAGTATGTCTGTCCTAACTTGCCTGGGGGATACCTGAAGGATTGACCAAAGGTGTCATCTCTGTTTTGCCTAACATGGAACTTATTCAGGAAGGAAAGTTGGTAAACAATACTTGAAAACATTGTAAGGCTAATGAAAAACCAGCAGTGGCCTGGGACAAAAGGTAACAGTTGAGACATTCAATAGACTATCAAAAGCATGAGAAGAAAAGCTAGGAAGAGTTTATTTGGAAAGTTAGGGCATTCGAAAGCACCCAGGTACACTAGAGAATTTAGAAAGCCACAGACATGTCCAGGGCAAGACCTCATAATTTAAAAAAAAGACCTGAAAAGAGGCTAAGCTTTCATATCTATCATATATTTAGGCTCAGTGCAGTACCGACTAAGTGTTGAAGGAGTGTTCCAATACAGAGCAGACATGCAAAGACTGGGAGAGATGTTTTTGCTTGCTTGGCTCATCATGTTTAAAAATTTATATATATATATCTGTCAAAGCACTTTACAAACACAAGCTAAAATAAAAGAGGCATAAGAGACCCCAAATAGCCAAAAAAAAAAAAGTTGGGGAAAGTCGATAAACAAATGGATGACCACAACTATCAACAATCCAAACAAAGCAAACTCTAGAGGAGAGGGAGCTGATTTACACAATATGATATTTATAATACACTATTACCACAATATGATATTCAAATGCCCAGTTGTAAACAACAACAACAAAAAATCACAAGTATACAAAGAAACAGGACCCATTCAAGGGAACAAAATAAATGAGAGAGACTGCCCTTGAGGAAACCTAGACGTTGGAATTAGTAGATGAAGACTTTGTCAATTATCAATATATTCAGAGCTAAATTGGAGATAGATATGGACAAAAGCCAAAGGAAATAAGAAAACCGATACAGATATAGATATGCTGGAACTGAAGAGTTCCAAGAGTACCGTAACTAAAATAAGAGAGGTTAAGCAGGTAGATTTGAAGAGTCAAAAGAAAGAATCATGAATTTGAAGATAGCAAAGTTGACATGATCCAATTTGAAGAGCAAAAAAGAATAAATAAAGTAAAAAACCTACAGAACCCATAGAACACTATCAAGTACACTAACATGTGCATAATGGGAAACCCAGAAGGAAAGAGAGAGAAATGTGCATGAACAATATTTGAAGGAATGGCCATAAACTCCCCAAATCTGATAAAAGGTTTAAATCTATAAATTCAAGAAACTTAGTCCCTCCACTCTGATAAACTTAAAAAGATCCACCCTGAGACATACTCTAATCAAAAGCAAAACCTACAAGAAATTCTTGAAAGCAGCAACAGAGAAGTAACATGAGACAGACTTCATAAAATTAAAAGCCCATCTCTCAACAGAAACCATGGTGGGAGAGACAGTGGAATGGCGTATTTAAGGTGCTAAAAGAAAGAAAGAAAAAACTGTCAACCAATAATTTTATATGTAGCAAAACTGTGCTTCATATGGAGAGAAATGAAGACATTCCCAGATAAACAAGAGCTGAGGAAGAAATGGCAAATGAGACCTTTAGGTTCAAATGAAAGAACTCTAAGAATGTAATTTGATTCTTTATGAATAAAGAAAGAATTCCAATTAAAGCAACTAAATGGGCAAATATAAAAGCTAGTATTCTTATATTTTTGGTTTGCAATTCAACTTTTTTATTTTCTAAATAATTTAAAAGTCAAATGCATAAAAATAATAATAAATATATATTATTATGCATACAACCTATAAGATGTAATTTTTGACAACTACAACACAAGGGGGTGAACAAATATGTATTAGAACAGAGTTTTTGTCTGCTATTGAAATTATGTTGGTATTAATTCAAACTACATCCTATAAACATAGGATATTAAAGATAGCCCCTATGGTTACAATAGTAAATGTATATTTTCGAACAGACACAAAAAGAACAGAGAATGATTCAAAATACTACAATCAACTAAACACAAAGAAAATAACAACAGAGGATATGAAGGAAAACAAAGGTAAAAACCACAGAGAAAATAAATTGCAAAATGGCAGTTTTTCCTTACCAGTAATTAATTTAAATGGAAGTGGATTAAGCACTCTAATCAAAAGGCAGAGATTTGTAGAATGGACTTTTAAAAAGGATCCAACTATATGAGGTCTATAAGACATTCACTTTAGCTCCAAAGACACAAATAGGTTGAAAGTGAAAGGATAGAAAATATGTTTATGCAAATTATAATCAAAAGAGAGCTAGAGTAGCTATACTCAATTCAGAAAAACAGACATAAGCAAAACTTCTACAAGAGAGAACTACACTACATGTTGGTAAAAGGGTCAATTTTTCAAGAAGATATGACAATTGTAAATATATATACATCAAATAACAAAGCCCTAATACATATGAAGCAAATGTTGACAAAACTAGAGGAAGAGATAGACTTTTCTAAAATAATATGTAGAGATTTTATATACCCACCTTAAATAATAGACAGATGATCTAGATGGGTCAATACAGATCAAAAATAGTATAGTATACTATACTGTTAATATATATCACCATACCTAAAAGACATTTCTAAAACATTCTTCTTACCAATAGAAGAATACACATTCTCAAGTGCTTATGGAACATTCTCCAGGATAGTCTATATGTTAATCCACAAAACAAGTCTCAATAAATTTTAAAACATTAAAATTATATAGAGCATCTTTTTCAAATACAATGAACTTAAGTTAAAATTGTTAACAGAAGGAAAACTGGAAAATCCACAAATATCTGGAAATTAGACAACATAGCCTTAAATACCCAATGAGTTAAAGAAATTCAAGAGAAATTAGGAAATAATTGAGGTAAATAAAAATGAAGGACAGCATAACAAAACTTGTAACATGCATAGAAAGCAATCCTTAAAGAAAAATTTATAGCTGTAAGTGCTCACATTAAAAATCATCTCATTAGTTTGACTTTACAACTTGACAATTTTGAAAAATTTTTCCTGCAAGCCAAAGCTAGCAAGGAAAAAAATAATAATAACAGTGGAAATAAATGAAATAGGTAATAGAAAAACAATAGAGAAAATCGATAATAGCAAACGTTGGTTCTTTGAAAAAAATCAGCAATTTAACAAACCCCTAGCTGGACTGAAAAGAAAAAGAGAGATAGTTTATGCAAACAAATAAAATAAGAATGTAAGTGGGGACATTTCTACTGACTTTACAGAAATTTTAAAAAATTATGAGGAAAAAATAACGAGCAATTACATACCAACAAATTACATAAACTAGATGAAATGAGAATGTTCCTAGAAATGTACAAATTTGAATGACTAAAAAAGAAATTGAAAATATTGGCAGACCTGTAACAAATAAGTAAATTTAATCAATAATAATAAAATAAAACTCTGAACAAAAAGAGTCAAGGATCCAAAGTCTTCACTAGTAAATTCTACAAACATTTTAAAAAGAATTAAGACCAATTCTTTTCAAACTCTTTAAAAAAATGAAAAAAGAGAAAATGCTGACCTCATTGTATGAGGTCAGCATTACTCGAATATCAAAGCCAGATGAAGACATCACAAGAAAGGAAAATTACAGATAAACATTGCTTATGAATATACATGCAAAATTTCTCAACAACATACCAGAAAACAAAATTAAACAGCATATTGAAAGAATATGAACAAGTGGAATTTTTCCCAGGAATGCAAAGTTTGTTCAACATGAGATAATCAACCCAACGCACCACAAAAATAGAACAAAGCAGAAGAAAAATCATGATCATTTCAATTGATGCAGAGAAAGGCATTTGGCAAAATTCAACACCCTTTCATGATCAAAACATTCAGAAAATTAAGAATATAAGGGGTTAGCCTTAACATATGAAAGGACATTTCCATGTACAATAGCATCCAAAAGAATAAAACTCCTAGGAATAAATGCAACCAAGGAGGTGAAAGATCTGTACACTTAAAAACCGCAAAACATTGCTGAAAGAAATTAAAGATCTGAGCAAATGAAGAGACATTTTGTGTTCACAAATTCAATAATCTAATACTGCTAATACACCAATACTGCGCAAAATGATCTACAGATTTAATGAAGTTCTCAAATTTATTTGAAATTGAAAGGAGACCTGAATAACCAAAACAATCTTTTAAAAAAGAACAAAGTTGGAAGATTCATACTCCTCAATTTCAAATCAATCAAAACAGCGTTGTACTGGCATAAGGAGAAATACACAGGCCAAAGGAAAAAATCAAGAGTCCATAAATAAACTCATACATCTATAGCCAATTGATTTTCAGCAAGAGTGCCAAGACTGTTCAATGGTAAAAGGAGAATCTCTTCAACAAATTGTGCTGGGACAGCAGAATTAAAGAATACAGTTGAATTTCTATCTCACACCATATATAACAATTAACTCAAAATGATTCAACAACCTAAATTTGACTGTTAAAACTATAAGCCCTTAGAAGAAAACATAGGGTTAAATCATCATAATCTTAAATTGGTTTAAGATTCTTAAAATACGACACCAAAAGCCCAAGCATCAAAACAAAATACAGATAAATTGAAGGCTGCATCAAAATTACTAACTTTTTTTCATAAAGGGACATTTTCAAGAAAGTGAAAAGACTGGCTTCTGGTTTCATAATGGCAAAATAAAAGCAAGTTAGTTTCACTATCCACCACAGAAAACCAAAAACTAATATACAGCACCAAAGTCATCACTAGCAATATTGGACAATTCAAATATGAAGATGAGACAGTTCCCAGGGCCACAGAGAAGTGAAAAAACTCCAAGTAGACAGTAAAAGAATCTAACCTGCATATCTGTGATGCCCCTCCCCCTATTCTGCCCAGCACCAAGCAACAGGAAAATTTCCTCCAACTCAAAATTTTTGAAGTGGATAAAATGAATTCAGGTGGACAGCCACCTCAAGATGGTGTTGTCCCACAATCCTGAGTTCGCTGGCAGGAAATCTACTCATGCCTTAACCCACAGGAAGCGTTGTGAATCCTTTAAGCATCACTGAGGACAGGGGAGACAAAAAGGGAAGGTGGGACTACCATCCCCAGTCCTAGAACTTCAACTCTATAACTCAGTCAAAGGACATGCCCAATCAGAGTGGCTGTTCAGCATCACCACGCTATAGGAGATTTATTCCACAAGTCTTCTGGACACAAACCCCTTTCCAGTTTTCCCACATTGCTGGGTATCCCCTTTCGGAGCTTCCGCAGTGAGGAAGGCCAATGCTCCTATCCTTTACTAGAGCTGAAGTGAACCTGGGCTTAAGATGCCACCTAGAGCCAAAAAGGAGGCAATGATCTAGTGGAAAACAAGCTCTAAGCAAATGTACTTCATAAAAAACAAAATCAGCCAGACAGAAGACTGGAATAAATAATTAATCCTTCAATGCAAAGACATAGGTATATGTCCACAAGAAACAACAGCAAACAGGGAATCATAATCTCCCCAATGAACAAAGCAAAGAATCAGTGACTGACCCTAAAGAGACAGTGATATATGGTCTCTCTGACCAAGAATTCAAAACTGCCGTTTTAAGAAAACTCAGTGATCTCCAAGATAACACAGTAAAATAATTCTGAAATTAATCACAGAAATTTAACAAAGAGATTGAAGTATTTTAAAAAGTCAAACAGAAATTTTGGAACTTAGAAAATACATTTGCTAGACTGAAAAATTCACTAAAGGATCTCAACAGCAAAGTGGATCAAGCAGAGGAAAGAATCAGTGATCTTGAAGACAGGCCATTTAAAAATACACAGAGGAGAAAAAGAAAAATTGAAAAGCAACAAAGATCACCTACAAGATATAGAAAATTAGATCAAAATACCAAATATAAGAATTAGTGGTGTTCAAGAAAGAGTTGAGCAAGAGCACGAGGTGAAAAGCTTATTCAAGTAAGTAATAAGAGTACAATTCTCAAAATTCAATAAAGATTTAAAAATCCAGGTACAGGAAGGGCAGAGAATACCAACAGATTAGACCCAAATGAGACTGCCCCAAACCATAAATTAACCAAATTCTTAAAAGTCAAGGGCAAAGAGAAAATACTAAAAGCAGCAAGAGAAAAGAAGCAAAAACATATAAAGGAGCTCCAACTCATCTGGCAACAGAATTTTCAACAAAAAACATATAGGCCAAGAGGGAACAGAATGATATTCTTGACATTTACAAAGTGCTAAAAGAAAATAACTGCCATTCAAGAATACTGTATCCAGCACAGTTATCCTGCTAATATTAAAGTGATATAAAGTCTTTCCCAAACAAATAAAAGCTGAGGGAATTCAGCATCACCAGACTTGTCTTACAAGAAGTGCTAAATGCTAAATGAAATTCTTCTATCTTAAAGAAAAAAATTAATGAACTTAAAAAAATTAAAGGTATAAAACTCACTGATAAAATTAAACACATGGACAAGCTAAAATAGTCTGATATTTGAATTGTAGTGTGTATTCCACTTATAATTCTAGTATGAAGCCCAAAATGCAAATATATCATTTTGCTATAGCTATAGAAACCTATTAAGAGATGCATAATAAAAAATAAGTTGAAACAACTAAGAGTCAAAATGTAGGAGTATGATGTTAAAGTGTAGAATATTTTTCTTTTTTCTTTCTATTACTTTCTGTGTGGTCTAAGATAAGTACTCATCTCTTTAAGATAACTTGTTATGTTTATAAGATGTTTTTTATAAGTCACATGGTAACCACAATGCAAAACCTATAATATATTCACAAAAAAATAAATAGCAATGAATTAAAACATACTACCAGAGAAAACCACTAATCACAGAAGACAGGAAGAAAAAAGAAAGGAAGAAAGCGTTACAAAACAACCAGAAAACAATCCAGAAATGGCCGTAGTAACTCTTAATAACAACACTGAATGTTAATGGACTAAATTCTCCAATACAAAGCTACAGAGAAGCTGAATGAATAAGGAAAGAAAACCCAACTATATGCTGCCTACACAAAATCCACTTCACCAATAAAGGTACACATAAAATGAAAATGAAGGGGTGCAAAAAAATACATTCCAGGCAACTGGGAACCACTAAAGAGCAGGAGTAGCTATACTTAGATATAAGTGATGATTACAAATAAAAGTCTATAAAAACAAAGAAGGTCACTATATAATGATAAAAGGGTCAGTTCAGTAAGAGAACATAACAATTATAAACATCTATGCACCCAACATAGGCGCTCCTAAGTATATAAAGCATGCATTAATAAATCTAAAAGGAGAGATAGGCTGCAATATAATAATGATAGGGGACTTTAACACCCTTGATATACTTTGGCTGTGATCCCACACAAATCTCAATTTGAATTGTATCTCCCAGAATTCCCATGTGTTGTGGGAGGGACCCAGGAGAATGTAATTGAATCATGGGGGCTGGTCTTTCCCATGCTATTCTCGTGATAGTGAATAAGTTTCACGAGATCTGATGGTTTTAACAGGGGTTTCCACCTTTGCTTCTTCCTCATTTTTCTCTTGCTGCTGACCTGAGAAATGTCTTTTGCCTCCCATCTGGATTCTGAAGCTTCCGTAGCAATGTGGAACTGTAAGTCCATTTAAACCTCTTTTTGTTCCCAGTTTCAGGTGTCTATCAGCAGCATGAAAACAGACTAACATAACCCTATGTTCAGAAATGGCCAGAATAGCCAAAGCTATGCTGAGCTAGAAGAACAAAGCTAGAGGCATCACACTACCTGATTTTAGAATTTATTACAAAGCTATAGTAACTGAATCAGCATCATACTGTCATAAAAACAGATACATAGACCAATGAAACATAATAGAGAACCCAGATATAAATTTATGCCAACTCATCTTTGCCAAACCCATCAAGAACATACAATGGGGAAAAACAGTTTCTTTAATAAATTGTACTAGGAAAACTGAATATCCACATGCAGAGAATTAAGCTGAAACACAATCTTTTACTAGACACACAAAAAATCACATGAAAATGGTCTAGACATTTAAATCTAAGACCTAAAATTATCAAACTGCTAGAAGAAAACATTTGGAAACATTACAGGCCATTGGTCTGGGCAAAGATTTTCTGTATAAGATCTCAAAGCACAGGTAACTAAACCAAAAATATGCAAATGGGATTATATGAGGCTAAAAAGCTTCCATATAGCAAAGGAAACAATCAACAAAGTGGAGAGAAAACCCACAGAATGGGAGAAAATATTTGTAAATTACCCTCCTGACAAGGAATTAGCACCCTGATTATAAAAGGAGCTCAGACATCTCAATAGCACATGCACACACACACACCCCTATTAAAAATGGGCAAAAGTTTGCTGAGGATGATGACTTCCAGCTTCATCCATGTCCCTGAAAAGGACATGATCTTATTCTTTTTTATGGCGGTATAGTATTCCATGATGTATATGTACCATATTTTCTTTATCCAGTCTATCATTGATGGGCATTTGGGTTGGTTCCATGTCTTTGCTATTGTAAATAGTGCTGCAATAAACATACGTGTGCATGTGTCTCTATAGAATGATTCATATTCTTTCGGGTATATACTCAGTAATGGGATTGTTGGGTCAAATGGTATTTTTGGTTCTAGATCTCTGAGGAATTGCCACACTGTCTTCCATGTTGGTTGCTCTAATTTGCATTCCCACCAACCATATGAAATCATTCCTATTTCTCCACAGCCTCACCAGTATCTATTGTTTCTTGACTTTTTAACAATTACCATTATCAGATGCCGTGAGATGTTATCTCATTGTGGTTTTGATTTGCATTTCTCCAATGGTCAATGATGTTTAGCTTTTTTTCATTTGTTTGTTGGCTGCATAAATGTCTTCTTTTGAGAACTTTCTCAAAAGAAGTGTCTGTTCATATACTTTGCCCACTTTTTATGGGGTTGTCAAAACACAGATACTTTAAACAACCATTCATTTAGTTCACAACTCAGTGGATTAGAAATTTGGGCAGGACTCAGTTGAGTTGTTTCTCTGGTCTTCTCTGCATTCACGCATGCATCTCTGCCCAGCTGTTAGGTTAGCTTAGGCTGACTAGACTCAGATGGTCCCAGCTGAGATGACTTGTTTCTAGTCTATATGGTCTCACATCTTCTAGTAGGCTAGCTTAAGATATTTCACCTGATAGCTGGGCAAATTCCTAAGAGAGGAAGCAGAGGAATCCAAGGCCTTCTGAAGTGTAGGCTTGGGACTCGCACAGCATGACTTATGCATTTCATTGGTGAAGCAAGTTCCAAGGTCATCCCAGGTTCATAGAGTAGGGACATAGATGTCACCTTTTGTTGAGAGAAGCTAGAAAATCACAATTACAAAGGAGGTGTTGATATAGGAAAGGAATAATTATTGCCATCTTTGCAATCACTCCACCAACCCATTCTACAAATTAAGCAAGAATCAGAAATTGAATTTCTATCCTGTATCTGAGATGTCCTAAGAAGTATGATTAAAATGCATCTTTTTATTCTTACTTAGTATCTACATTTTCTTTGTGCAAAGTTTTCTCTATGCACCTATGTAAAAAACATTGAGATTTATGGAAAGTGCCAGTACTCCAAATCCTTTCAGTCCAGCAGCTATGATCTTAGAGCTAAAAATACAGAAATAATAGTTCAGTTTTTGCCTATTGGTGGCTCAGAGTCTATCCAGAAACCTCCATGTAAAATGTGTCCAAGAAACACATATGAAGAAGGGATTCATTTTTCTTTGGTAAAGAGATAATTTGATTAGGAGTTAAAAGATTAGCTAAAACTTGGCAGACCATGAAAGACAGGAAGGGTAGTCCAGGTAAACAGAATAGCATGGTAAAGGATAAGGAACTGCAGCAATACAAAGCGTGCTCAGCAAAGAGTGAGTATTTAATGTGGAAAGCTAAGCTGGAAGAGTACAAGGAGTTGTGTGAATGGCTGTAGATTCATTCTCATCTAGGGTGGAGCACAAGAATCCTCTCACCATATTAAAAAATGTCTGAGTAGGCTCCCACACCTCACACTGATCACTTGTTTTATTAATGAAATAATTCATACCTAAGACTATACGGCATTTAAAATTCACAATTTTGGAATAATACTCTCATATTTCTATGAAGTCAGAAACTATTTTTGTCATATTTTAGTATTTATTGTTTTTTCATTGCCTTCTGAAGAATAAAAATATTGTTTTCCTTATATTTGCTTTTCAATATTGGACACTTGAAATTGAATTATCAGCTTCAAGTTAGGATGGTACTTTTTTATAGCACTTCCTGCACTCGCTTCATGCTAGATAAGTTATTTCTCTTCAGAGACTCATTTTTTGGTGTAAAATTGAATTCTGGCACAGTCTTGATTCTTATTGACGAGCTTCTTTGTTTACTGTTGTTCATCCTTAAGATATTACCTCATTAAATACTGAAAGGTTAACAACTGAACCCTGTTTGCCTTGAGTAAATCATACTCAATTTTCTGGAGCTCATTGCAAACAATCTGCTCCAAAAGAGCTAATTAGGACTGAGAATACAAATGTGAGTCTGGATGGCACTGTCTGCATAGTCTCAATTACAGACTTCTTTTTCTCCTTCAAATCAGCAGAGTCATTGTGTAAGTCAATCTCCTTCTTTTTCTCAGAAGGGAAATATATGCTGAAGATGAGAATCCATGCACTGTGGCATTCTGATGGCAATGATGGCTGCAGTGTCAGAATGTGAGCCATAAAATGTATGAAAAAAAAATCACCTTCCTAGAGCTGCACTAATGGTTACTGGCAAGCTCATAAAGGTGCTGGAACTGCCATTCGTTTGATTAAGAACTGCAGTGTAGAGTTTCTAAGTGCAGCTCCGTTAGAAACATTCTTCTGCCTCCCCGCCACCCCCACCCCCGCGCACACACACAGAGTTGTGTGTGTGTGTGTGTGTGTGTGTGTGTGGTGTTTGGGAAGAAAGGGAGAGACTTATCAACAGATAAAAGTAGTTCCTGTCTCATATATTGGTTATGTCTTGCTGCATAATGAACACCCAAAATGCATGGCTTCATACAACATTTTATTGGTGCTCTTCTATCTGTTGAGTGACTAGGTAATTCTACAGAACTTGGCCTGGCTCAGATCACCTAATCTGGGCCCATTCATAAGTCTGCAGTCACATCCTGGGTTGAGCAGAGGCCAGGCTCAGCTTGGGTAGGGAGGGTTCATCTCTAGTTCATATGGTCTTTCATCCTTTTATAGGCTAGCCTGAGCTTATTAGCATGGTGGCTCAGCTGAGTTCCAAGGAGGTGAACATGCAAGTCCTCGGCTGGGTGTGGTGGGTCACGCCAGCGCTTTGGGAGGCCAAGGTGGGCGGATCACGAAGTCAAGAGATCGAGACCATCTGGCCAACATGGTGAAACCCCATCTCTACTAAAAATACAAAAATTAGCTGGGCATAGTGGTGCATGCCTGTAGTCCCAGCTACTCGGGAGGCTGAGGCAGGAGAATTGCTTGAACCCAGGAGGCGGAGGTTGCAGTGAGCCGAGATCATGCAAATGCACTTCAGCCTGGGTGACAGTGCAAGATTCCATCTCAAAAAAAAAAAAAAAAGGGAAGCATGCAAGTCCTCTTGGCCTAGACTTGGAACTGGCACAGCCTACCATCTACATCTTATTGACCAAAGCAAGTCCCAGAAGTAGCCCAGATTTAAACAGTGGAAAACAGACTTAATCTCTTAGATGCATTTTTATTAGGTAGTTCTTTTGCTTACTGATTTCTTGGAACTCTCTCTATACTAGGAGATTTGGCCCTTTGTTGTAATGTAAGTTGCAACTGTCTTTTCTAATTTGGCATTTAACTTTTGACCTTGTATGATATGTTTTCTTTTTTTCACTCAATTTAGTCAGTTATTTTTCTATTGACTTTTGATTTATGAGTAGAAGTTAAGAACTTCTTCAATGTCAAGTTTTAAAATAATTCTATGTTCACATCTAATACATTTATGGTATCATCTTTATGGTTTTTAAGTTTGTATTTAAGTATAAAATACATACATAAATGTATGTAAACCATAAGTGTAAAACTGACTGAACTTTCACAAACTGAATATACCCTTGTAGTCAGTTCCCAGATCAAGAAAGAGCATTTACAAGACATCAGAAGTCCCCTTGAACCCTCTTTCAGTCACAAGCATCCACTTCCCCAAGGTTAAACACTGTCTTGACTTCTGAGACCACATTCACATGAACTTCTTACACTTCACATTCTTAGAGTGTCTAGAAAATTTCCAATGCTGCATAATTCCTTACCCAACAGATTTACTTATAATAATCAGAATAATTATCCATATTGCCAATGGAATTGACTATGCTCAGAAAGGACAGTGTATGCTAGGAATTTATAGATGATTCAGACATCAACAATAATGTCTGAGACACTGTGAAGGAAAAGACTATTTCAAATTAAAGACTAAAATAAAATTCTAAAGAAACTGCATTTTAACACGGGCAAAATAATTTTTATTCATTGAGTCTGCCATTTCTGGATCCTTCTAATAAATAACTAGTTTCCTTATCCTCGTTACTCGATTCCACAAATGAGTCAAAACATTTACCAATGCATTTTGTTGGATTTTTGTTGTTGTTGTTGTTGTTGTTGTTTGAAACACAGTTTCACTTTGTCACCCAGGCTAGAGTGCAGTGGCATGATCTTGGCTCACTGCAACCTCTACCTCCTGGGTTCAAGTGATTCTCCTGCCTCAGCCTCCTGAGTAGCTGGAATTACAGGCACACACCACCACACCTGGCTAATTCTTGTAATTTTAGTAGAGACAGAGTTTTACCATATTGGCCATGCTGGTCTCAAACTCCTGACCTCAAGTGATCCGTCCACCTTGGCCTCCCAAAGTACTGGGATTACCAGCCTGAGCCACCACCCCCAGCCTGTATTTTGTTTCAATATTCTTCTAACATGCATAGCAAACTCCAGAATTTAGAGAGGCTTAATGGTAATTATTTTTTTAAAAAGGATGATTTATATATTCAAAAAAAAGCAAGAAAACCAATTTTGATGATGAAGGAAGCAAGTCATAGTAATGTAAAATTAGAGGAATCAAACAATTAGAGGGTGACAGGTAAGTGAAAAGAGGAGGTAGAAAGCATAGGCTAAGGTGAGAGAAGTGGGCTGGCTCAACTCCAAAGGAAGTGGGTGTTTTGGCTGTCAAAAAAAAAAAAAAAAAAAAAGCAAAATAAATTTGTGGAGACAAAAGGGATAGGGTTAACTCGTATGTTTCAACATAGATTATTCCTTTGCGTAGACTGGAAGTGTTAAAGTTTATAGCCTGGAGGTTCAGGAAGATGAGAAAGTTTGTAGCTCAAAACCAGAGAAATGAAGACTTTGGAAAAATTCAACAGTAGAAAAAAAATCTACTTTCTTTATTGTATTGACAGCTCTATTCCAAGATTGCTTGCAAACTTTCCAATTGTCAAATGTGATTCTTTTCTATTCTCATTTTTGTTTTGTTTGAGACAGGGTCTTGTCTCACTCTGTCACCCAGGCTGGAGCGCAATGGTGTAATCATGGCTCACTGCAGCCTTGACTTCCCAGGCTCAAGTGATTCTCCCACCTCAGCCACCACAGTAGCTGGGACTGCAGATGCACGCCAGCATGCCTGGCTAATTTTTGTAGATTTTGTGGAGCCGGGGTTTCACCAAGTTACCCAAGCTGGTCTCAAACCCCTGCGCTAAAGCAATCCTCCCTCCTCTCTGCTTCAAAGTGCTGGGATTTCAGGCATGAGCCACCACACCTGGGCTAGTTCTCATCTCATTTAACCTCTCTATAGCTTTTGATGTTACTAATTACTGTTTTTGAAATTTGTCTATCCTTTGACTTATGTGAAACTGCTAGCTCCATTTCTTATCACTCCTGCTCAGTCCCTAAGTTTGGGTTTCCACCAATAGCAGACCCTGAGTAAGAATTCGTGTCCAACGTTGACTCAGGAGGTTATCCAAGGAGGAGTGAGAACAGGAAAGAATGAAGGAAGGAAGAAAACGCAATAAAAGTCATGTTCCTTAGTCCACTGCTGTGGGCAGCTGGGCTCAATTTCATTGCGAGCATTTGATTTCTAAAACCACTCCTGACACTATCTTAATTTGGGTTCCCCTGAAAAGCAGTCAGTGACAAGGATCTGTGGGCAGGTATTTCTTGGATATACCTGATGCAGGAGTAAAGGATTCTTGGATACAGGAGTAAAGGAGCTGAGAGACTAAGGGAGAAAGAAAGCTTCAATAGAAAGTTACACTCTTGATCACTTACTGAGAGTAGTGAGCAAGATCCTCTACTGCAGCCTTTGAGGAACATATAGTTTGCCTCACAGAATTTTCCACCAGAGAGCTGACCAGAAGTTTCAAATCATCAGCTCCCATCCTATTACATATTTGTTGAGGTCTGTCCTGGTCACTCCCTGCACTTCCAGACTTAAACTAATGCACATGTACTTAAATTAATGAGCTCCTGAGAGTATCCAACGTGTTAGAGAAACCTGGGACCTAAAGGGGAACACATGTGGCACATGCTGAAGGTGAAACGTCCAAATGCAGTGCATGAAGCCCACAAGGAACTAGCCACTAGAGAACAGTTGAAATCAGAGGTGATTTTGAGAGGATATGAGTCAGGGAGGGTCCCAGAGGTGTGTGATACTGTTCCCTATATATGCTCTCCTTTCTTTACTCACTAATCTATCAAGGCTAGTGTGTCTAAGAAATCTGTGGTCCTGACCCACCTTCACCCACACAAAAATATTATTTAATTAAGCACCTCTGTGCTTCTGTAATGAGGGTATATGATTAATAATTCTGTAGTTTGTTTTTCTGGACTATCACCTCAATATCTATTGATCTTCAAAAAAGTTGATGTGATTAGACTAAATCTTCTTGGGAGCGTAAAGAAAATATTTCTTTCAAAATCACTGTGAAGAGTTGACAACCACAAAAACATACCTAAAAGCCCACAATCTTCATGCCTTTGAAGGGTGAATGCAAAAGTAGTCTAGATAGCAAGTTAGCAATTAGAAAAACAAAACCTGAAAGAATGTATTTATTTAAATTTTTTTTAGACAGAATTTTCGCTCTTGTTGCTCAGGCTGGAGTGCTGTGGCGCAATCTCAGTTCAATGCAACTTCCGCCTCCCTGGTTCAAACAATTCTCCTGCCTCAGCCTCCCAAGTAGCTGGGATTACAGGCTTGTGCCATCATACCCAGCTAATTTAGTATTTTTTTTTAGTAGAGACGGGGTTTCACCATGTTGGTCAGGCTGGTCTCAAACTCCTGACCTCAAATGATCCACCCATCTCAGCCTCCCAAGGTGCTGTGGGATTACAGGTATGAGCCACCATGCCAGATCAGAATGTATTTATTTTTAATTTTTGGGTATTGCTTACTTGGTGAATGAATGGTTTAGGTCTTCACACTTGCTGCTTGCTGGCCTGTCAGGCTCTGAACTTCTGCTTCCTTCTCCCAACCCCAAACATTTACTGTCTTCCAGGAATGGCATATTTTCTTGATGCATTTTTACCCTGGGTTTTCTATCACCTGCTTTCTAATATGAAGGGTAGCATAAAAATAGGTATATGAATTCTGGTCTAACTGATGTCTCTTACACACATGTATGGTTTATTAGTTAAGTTTTCCAAAGAACTATCGAGCTATAATTAGCACCAAAGCTTTTGAATACTTGCCAATACAACACATTCAGGAAAATCAGGACAAATGCAGGGGTAGGAATTGTAGGACTCAAATGATATTTTAGGAATGGATTAAAATGCAATAACCAAAATACAAAGGATAAAACAGAGCATCTTTTTCTGAAGCAACAAAAGAGGAAGGAGAGCAATCAATAAAGATATAATAGGGAATATCTGTCTAGCTTGAAAGAGCTATAGTGATTTGTGGAGATTTGAAGGATCCACAATAAATAACAACCTATTATTGCATTGCTATGCCTTATGTAAAATGAATATCACATATAATTCTACCAGTAAGAGATTATGCATCTTTCTCTCCTATAAAGAACATTTCTCTAGAAACATTTTGAGCTCTTGTTCTCTCAGAATTGACACATTCCAGAATGGCTCCTAGTTGCACTGATTGTTCTCTAGTTTATGAGCAAAGATGTATATCATTTCCTATCTTTTCTTGCCCCTCATAATGAAGAATGCCTCCTTCATCTTTTCCCTAAATAGTTCCATGTGATCTCTGTATATCATATTGTGGGTGAGTTTGAGTTAGTCTGATGCCTCCTAAAGGGACTAGATCTGACTCAAATTGAAGACCCAGCCATACACACCACAACTCCAAGTACACCTCCAGGACTAAAGAGATGTTGAACAAGGCAAGGGTGTCTACTCTTATCACTCCAATTCAACACAGTACTGGAAATCCTAGCTAAAACAATCAGGAGAAAAAAATAAAAAGCATCCAAATTAGAAAATAAGATGTTCTCTTCACTGATGATATGATTGTATGCCTAGAAAACCCTAAAGACGCTGCTAAAAAGACTCCTGGAACAGCTAAATGACTTCAGTAATGTTTCAGGACACACAATCAACATACAAAAATCAGTCGTATTCCTATTAACCAATAACATTCAAGCTGAAAGCTAAATCAAGAATGCAATCTCCAGCCAGGTGCAGTGGCTCACACCTGCAATCCCAGCACTTTGGGAGGCCAAAGTGGGAGGATCACTTAAGATCAGGAGTTCAAGACCAGCCTGGCCAACATGGTGAAACTCTGTCTCTACTAAAAATATAACAATTATCTGGGCGTGGTGGCATGCACCTGTAGTCCACCTTTTCAGGAGGCTGAGACAGGTGAATCATTTGAACCTGGGTGGTGGAGGTTGCAGTGAGCTGAGAGATCACACCACTGCATTCCAGCCTAGGTGACAGAGCAAGATTCTGTCCTCACCCCACCCCTCAGTCAAAAAAAAAAAAAAAAAAAAAGAGAGAGAGAGAGAGAGAGAGAACATAATCTCATTTACAATAGCCACAAAAAAAATACATCTGACCAAGGAGATAAAAGATATCTATAAGAACTATAAAATATTGCTGAAAGAAATCATAGATGATACAAACAAATGGAAAAACATGCCACACTCATGGATTAGAAGAATCAATATTGTTATAATGACCATATTGGCCAAAGCAATTTATAGATTCAACACTATTCTTATCAGACTACCAGTGTCATTTTTCACAGAATTAGAAAAAAACTATTCTAAAATTCATATGGACTCAAAAAAGCCTGAATAGTGAAAGAAATCCTAAGCAAAAAACACAAAGCTAGAGGCATCACACTACCTGACTTCAAACTATGTTACAAGGCTACAGTAACCAAAATAATATAGTATTAGCAAAGAATCAGACACATAGACCAATGGAACAGAATATATAACCCAAAAATAAAGTTGCACACCTACAGCCAGCTGATCTTCAACGAGGTTGACAAAAATAAGCAAAAGAAAAGGAGATACTATTCAATAAATGGTCTTGTGATAGCTGACTAAATAGATGCAGAAGAATGAAACTGGATACCTTCATTTTACCATATACAAAAATTAACCAAGTTGAATTCAATATTTAAATGTTAAGATCTCAAACTATAAGAATCCTAGAAGAAAACCTAGGAAACACCATTATGGGCATTGGCCTAGGAAAAGAATTTATGACTAACTCCTCAAAAGCAATTGCAATAAAAACAAAAATTGACAGAGACCTAATTAAAGAGCTTCTGCAGAGCAAAAGAAGCAAACAACAGAGTAAACAACCAACCAACAAAATGGGAGAAAATATTCTCAAACTACACATCTGATAAAGGTCTAATATCTAGAATCGATAAGGAATTCAAACGAATCAACAATCAAAAAACAACCCCATTAAAAAGCGGACAAAAGACATGAACAGACACACTTCTCAAAAGAAGACATACAAACTGCCAATAAACATATTAAAATATACTCAACATCATTAATCATTAGAGAAACGTAAATCAAAATCACAATGAAATACCATCTCACACCAATCAGAATGACTATTACTCAAAAGTCAAAAACCACAGATCCTGATGAGGCTGCAGAGAAGAGGGAACACTTGTACACTGTTGGTGGGAATGTAAACTAGTTCAGCCACTATGGAAAGCAGTTTGGAGGTTTCTCAAATAACTTAAAATGGAATACCACTCAACCCTCCCATCCCACTGCTAGGTATATATGCAAAAGAAAATAAATCATTCTACTAATAATATATATTAATGTGTATGTTCATCATAGTACTATTTGCAATAGCCAATAAATGGAATTAACCTAGATGTCTATCAACAGTGGATTGGATAAAGAAAATGTGGTACCTATATACCATGGAATAATAAATACACAGCGATAAATAAAAGAATGAATTGAGTTCTTTGCAACAACATGTATGCAGCTGGAGGCCATTACCCTAAGTGAATTAATGTAGGAACAGAAAACTAAATACCTCACGTTCTCACTTATAAGTGGGAGCTAAATATTTGGTATTCATGAACACAAAGATGGGAACAATTGACACTGGGGACTACTAGTCAGAGGAGGGAAAGAGGAGGGGAAGGACTGGAAAACTAACTGTTGGGTACTATGCTCACTACTTGGGTGACAAGATCATTTATATCCAAAATATAAGCATCACACGGTATATCAGTTTAACAAACCTGCAAATGTATCCCTTGAATCTAAAATAAGTTGACAGTATAAAAACAAATACATAATTTTAAAAAGATAATATCTCTTCATTACAAAGAAAATAGGGACATATACACCTAAAACACAAAGAAATTTTAACATCTACAATCTAACCACTTTTATTATTGTTATACATCCTGAGTGTTTGTTTTTCCCTTTAATAGTGAATAAATGTGTTTGATAAAATTGAGGAGATGCTCTGTAAATGAAAGAGACAGAGAGAGAGAGAGAAAGAGAGAGAGAGACTGAGACAGAGACTGAGAAATGTTCAAAACTGTGCCAGAAGATAAGAGGTGAGCAACAAAGCCAGGTAAGATAGATGTTGTCAATAACTCCAAGGAATTGGTGGTTAGGGAAAGCTCCTCAGAAAGCAGAGCTTGAGATAACAATTTGGGTGCACAGGATTTATCTATATAAAGACTTTTTTTAGATGCTATTGGCTCATGTGACCATGGAAGCTGAGGAGTCCCATAATCTACTGTCTGCAAACTGGAGATCCTGGAAAGCCAGTGTTGTATTTGGAAGACCTGAGAGCTGAAAGCCAATGTTATAGATTCCAGTCGGAGTCTGAAGGCCTGAGAACCAGGAGTGCCAAGGGTAAGAAGAGATCAGTATCTTAGCTCAATAGTCATGGAGAGAGTGGGTTCACCTTTTCTCTGCCTTTTTCTTCTATTCAGGATCTCAATGCATTGAATAATGTCTATCCACATTGGGGAGGGCCATGTGTTTTACTCAGTTTACAAACTCAAATATTAATCTGTTCTGGAAACACTCTCACAGACACATACAGAAATAATGCTTCACCAAATATCTGAGCATCCTAGAACCCAGTCAAGTTGACACATAAAATTAACTGTCACACTTGTGGTCTCAGGTAAAGTCTCATCCACAGGGGCTCTGCAACATAAATCTCAATACAGAGACATACCCACTTGAGACAAGTGGGCTTGAATTATGCTCCCTGATATCACTTAGTCATAACCCCAGCTGCCCCTAAGTTGGACAGCAGCACAAAACCTCTGGTAGGAAACCAGTTTCGCATCAGCCAAGGGCAGTTCTCCCATAGGAGGGCAGCTGTGTAAGTTATCAGCAGCCAACATTACACAGCTGGAGAACAGATGCACCAGTCTGCTTAGGGGATCTGGTGCTTTCCCAGATGTATTTCCATAAGAAACATTGAAATTCCCTCTGCTAAGGGCCTCAGAAGTCCCTGATAATGCTCTCAATGCAAGCCTTAGGTCAATGAAATGGCATACGGAGCTATGTTAAGCTTAGTACTGTAACTCAGATTTCATCTCTCTGTTCATCCTCAAAAGGATATTTATATGGATTCTTCAAGTTGCCCCAAACAGCCTGCTGCCTACAACCAAACCCTCTGCTCAGTTTCATGTAAGCTAACTGCACTGGCAACCAGATAAACCATTATTCCTGAAAAAACACAACTTGTATCTAAACAGGGTAGAAAAAGTCTTGCTGTATACAAGCAAAAAATGATTCTGAGATCATATTGCCTAGGACTGGTGATATCTAGGCATCAGAAGAAGGCAGAAGGTACATAGTGGGGTTCTGCCCCATTTCCATCGCAAAATGGATGGAAACCAGAAGCCAATGAAAGAGAAGGATAGCTGTATTGAATACCCTATTAGTAAAGAGTATATTTCAGGTCTGGTCCAATTTTAGTGGCAGCAAAGTCTCTGCCATACTTTTAGGCTGAAGCAGAGCCATCATTCCAAAGATACAATTACAGCACAAGTTTGAGCTTATCAAGCCTTCACTTCTGTTAGGACTGCTCACCAAAAATAAACGGAGTCACAGGTAGTGATTCATGGAAATAATCCCTGTACTGGCCAGTCTAAGGGAGGGTTTATCACTTCTGTTTGTAGTGAATGCCCTTCTAAGGGAGAGGAGTCAGGTAAGATGGCAATAGCAGCTTACTTTGACACCTCAAGCAACCAGGCTTCCCTCCGGTTTTTCATTCCATATTATTCCAATTAATCTGAATCATAGTCTTGGACTTCCTAGTTACTATTAGGGAGGCCAAGAATTATTCCGTGGCACAGGGACCTGAGCTGGTAAACAACTTTTAATCATTATCAATGCCTCTAATTTCTCGACCTTGAAACCCAGCAACACAATAATATATATATTAGCTTTGGGATTAAATATGCTAATAGCTTCAGAAAAAAAAATACAGCAATCTCCAGTGGTATTGCTAATAGCCCCCAGCAGGTCTGAAAAACTTGAATTGATAGCCCCAACACTCTCCTGCCAGCAGCTCCTAAATGTCCAGCTACTACCAATATTCTTTGAATGTTCTCCGATTATGGCATTCTTGGGGGCCTAGGGCATGACTCTATCATTTAATTGATCTGTCAGTATGGATTATCATCTTCCTGATAAACTGTGCTTACAGCCTAAAAGTGAAGTTTATGGTCATTCTGGGGGTTCTTCTGAGACAGACTAGTTCCCTTGACCCCTTCACAGGACTCATAAGGAGTGGCTTTCTTACTCAGCTTGCAGTGCGCTCAAAGCCTTGCAGGAGGGAGAGCACATAGGTAAGTGGGTGCAGGAGCCAGGGTGAGTGCCTTTGGGTGCTAACAGGCACAAACCCTATACTGACCTGTGGTAACGTCTAGGGGTTGCCTGCAAACCTTGGAGCCCCAGAGGGCATGTGTTACAGTGTACTCCTTTAGCATTGCCATCTGTGGATGGCTTAAGTGTTAAACAACTTGGTGGAGAGTCATTGTGACAGCCTTTGGCACCCACACCCAGGTCCTTGTCCAGTGTCCAGGAGGAATGAGGTAGTGAAAACAAATTGGAGGGTGGTGAATATGAAGGATTTTACTGAGTGGTGGAAGTGGGTCTCAGCAGGAAGGGGATCTGGAAGGGGGATGGTGTGGGAAGACAATCATCCCCTGGGTTGTGGCCATTCCTCTAAAGTCAAGCTGCTTTTCTCCAATGTCTGGCTGCTGCTTCTCTTCTCTCCTTTTTTGCTGCTCCACTCTGCTCCTCTGCCAGTGAAGCTTGGGGTTTTTATCGGTACAAGGTCAGGGGACTGGCAGGCCAGGGTGGTTTTGGAAAAGGCAACATTCAGGAAAGAAAACAGAAATGCATATTCTCATTTAGGACTGCGGGTCCAGGTTTGAGGGAGGAGCCCTTGCTAGGGACCCCCGCCCTTTTCTATCTAGTATTTCACTGCCTCCTGTCCGTATCACTTCTCTGTAAAAAAATGCATCTATTTTTTTCTAATAATCACCTTGATGGGTTCTATCTACATATGAAGGAATCTAGAATGTAACCATTCATAACTCTGAAAATAATATACAGCTTACCTTGTAAATGTTCTAACATCTCACAAATTGGGGGCTTGCTTTTTTTTTTTTTTTTTTAAAGACAATATTATTTTTCAAGAGATCTTTTGACAAGATCTCTTTTAAAAAAATTTAATATTTAAAATTACAAACTGGAAAGTTTATTTTGTTGTGGTGGTTGTACAGTATTATGAGATTTAGTAAATGTGTAGAGTCATGTAACCACCATAGCAATCAGGATACAGAATAGATCTCTCAAAGCAAAAAAAAATCCCTCATGACACTCAATTGAAATCACACCCCCTCTCTCCACCCCAATCTCTGGCAATTACTGACTGTTTTCTCTGATAGTTTTGTCTCTTCCAGATATCATATAAGTAGAATTCTACCACATGTAACCTTTAGAGTACAGCTACTTTCAGTTAGCACAGTACATTTGAGGTTAATTTATGTTGTGATATACATTACCCTGACATAGAGATGAATACTTTTCATTGTATGGATGTATCACAAAGTGTTTAGAATTCACCCACTGAATGAAATATGGGTTATCTTCAGCTTTGGAATTACGAAGCATATTGTTATAAACATTCGTTTATATAATATGAACTCATGTACACCTTTTTGCACAAACACAAATATTTATTTTTTTATGGTAAAAACCTAAAAGTGGGATTAGTGGATTATATGGTAAATATGTTTTACTTTTAAAAAACTGTAAAATATTTTTTGTCACTCTCTCATTTTGCATTCTCATCTGAAATGTAGAAAAGTTCCAGTTGTTCTGAATCTTCAACAACTCTCTATTTTTTCAGTTTTTATGTGTTACTTGGTTGCTTCTTTTTTGCATTAATGAGTCAGTATCACATTACAGTTTCAATTTGCAATTTCTAATGACTAACAATAAAGAATATCTTTTCATGTGTTTATTTGCCATCTTCCTATTCTCTTTGTTGAAGTGTCTGTAAAAATGATTTCCTGTTATTTTCATTAGATTCTATACTTTCTTATTATGGAGTTTTGGGAGTTGGTTACATAATATGTCCTTTTAGAGAAAACTGACTTGTGAGTATTCTCTTCATACCTATAACTTGTATTTTCATCCCTTTATCAATTTCTTTCACAGAACTATTTTTAATTTTGATAAGGCCCCATTTATTACTTTTCTATAGATTGAAGGGTTTTTTGCATCAGATTTAATTTTTTTTGCCTAACCAAAGATCATAAGGAGAACCGGCATGGTGGCTCACACCTGTAATCCCAGCACTTTGGGAGGCTGAGGTGGGCGGATCACCTGAGGTCAGGAGTTCAGGACCAGCCCGACCAACATAGAGAAACCCCGTCTATATTGAAAATACAAAAATTAGCTGGGCATGGTGGCACATGCCTGTCATCCCAGCTACTCGGGAGGCTGAGGCAGGAGAATCGCTTGAACCCAGGAGGTAGAGTTTGCCATGAGCTGAGATTGCACCATTGCACTCCAGCCTGGGCAACAAGAGCGAAACTCCGTCTCAAAAAAATAAATACATAAAAAATAAAGAGTTTTTTCTAAAAGTTTTATACTTTTAGAATTTGCATTCAGTCTAGGATCTATTTTGAGTTAATTTTTGCATAAGATATTAGGGATAGATTAAGAATCATTAATTTGTATAAGGACATCTACTTGTTCCAGCAGTATTTGTTACAATTTTATCTTTCCTTCATTGATTTGCTTTTACATCTTAGTCAAAAATCAATGAACCATATACTTGTCAGTCAATATCTAAATTTGATATTCTGTTCTCTTGAGCTATGTGTCTAACATTTTACCAATAAGATACTGATTTAATTAAAGTAGCATTCAGTATTGATATCGATAAGGTGAGTCCTCAAACTTTGTTCTTCTCTTACAAAATCATTTTGGCTATTCTTACTTTTTTACACGCCATATACATGTTAGAGTCATTTTGTCAATACCTGCAAAAGAAATCCTGCAGAAATTTTTAAAAGGATTGTGTTAAATCTATAAATCAATTTCAGGAGGATTAACATCTTGAATATATTAAATTTTACAATTCATAAACACATGGTATATCATATATCTTTCTATTGATTTACCATCTTATTTGATCTTTTCCCTCCGCATTTTGTACTATTCAGCATATAGATCCCATACATATTTTGTGAAGTTTAAAATTATAGTATTATAAATTATAGTATAAAAATTATAGTATTATAAATAGTACTTTTTAAAAAACTTGTTTCCACATGCTCATTGCTAATATATAGACATATGATTGAATTTTGTGTACTGATTATGTACCTTGTGCCCTTGCTAAACTTGATCATTAGCTCTACAAACTTTTCTGTAGATTCTTTGACCTTTGTTATGAAGAAAAGCATGGCTGAAAATAAAGACAGTTTTATTTACTAACTTACAAATATATTATTGTTAATTCTTTTTCTTGACTTATTGCACTGGCTAGAACTTTCAGTAGCATGTTGAATAGGAGTGGTGACAGAAGACATTAAGTATGATGCTAAGTGTAATGAAATACGATGTTAGCTTTTTTGTAGATGCCCTTTAATAGATAAGAATGTCCCCTTCTCTTCTTAGTTTGTTGAGAGGTTTTATCATATTAAGAGTGTAACTTTTGTTGAAAGCCTTTTCTAAATCTATTAATATGATTGTGTAGTTATTTTTCAGACAATTTATATAGTTTATTATATTAGTTGTCAAATATTAAACAAAGCTTTCATTTTCACAAAAAACCTTACCTGATTGTCCCATATTTTCCCTTCATAAATTGCTTGATTCAATTTGATATGTTGCTGAGGTCTTTTGTATCTGTGTTTACAATAAATATTAGTCTATAGTTTTTTTCTTCATATTTATTTCTCTGGTTTGCTATCAAGGTAATTCTAGTCTCTTAAAATGAGTTAAGTGTTTTCTTCAATTTCCTGGGAGAAATTTCATAAAACTGATATAGTTTCTTAAATATTTGGTAGAAATTGCCAATGAAACCACCTGGATCTGCAGTATTCTTTGTTAGGAGATTCTGAACTATGAGCTCATTTACATTAAAATGTATAGCGCTACTCAGGTTATCTATTTTGTCATGTATGACTTTCAGTAAGTTGTGTGTTTAAAGGACTTGAGCTAGGTTGTTGACTAACACAGGCATACAGATGTCATTTACAAGGAAATACTATAAGCAACAATTATTTTAAATGTGTTAAAGTTTGTTTAATGACTGAAGATATACCCTATCTTAAATGTTCTATATTCGCTTTTGAAAAACATATATTTTGCTCTTCTTGGGGAGAATATTCTATAAATGTCAATTTGGTCAAGTTTGCTTTTTAGTTCTCATACATCCTTACTGATTTTCTGTCTGGTTTGGTCAGTTATTGAGAGAAGCATGTTGAAATCTTCAGCTATAACTGAGGATTTGTCTATTTCTTTTTTCAGGTCAATCAGTTTCTATTTTACATTATTTAAGCTCTGTTGTTAGGTTCATGCACATTTAAGACCGTTGTGCTTCTTCATTAATTAATCCTTTTATCATTAAATATCTCCCTTTATCATTGACTGAGATAGTTCATACTGTACTATTTATATAAAATTTTAGAAAAAGCAAACTAATCAATAATGACAGAAAATACATCAGTGATTGCTCAGAGATGGGAAGTTAAGGAGGAGTTTTAGGGAGACATTATTTAAAAACATAAGGAAACTTTTGGGAGCTATGAATATACTCACTGTCCTGAATGTGGTCATGATGTCATGGGTGTATACATATGTTAAATCTAATTAAATTATTCAACTCAAACATAACCAATTTATTGCATGTCAATTACACCTCAATAAATCAGTTTTAAAAGCACTATAAATATTTTAATCAACAGAACAAAAATCATCAGGAGTCAAGCAAAATGTAACTCAGATCACAGGTGTTGTCCAAGCTTTGTTCAAGAGAGAAGTCAAAGAGTGAGAGATGTGCACTGATGTAGATGAATGGTGAAGGAGAGATGCAGGGACATGAACATCCTCTGGGGTGATGCCTCTTATATGGTCCTTGAAGTGGCTATCCTGGCAAGATTGAAAGGAAGTATGAACAATGGGAAGCAAAACTTCAGGAGAAAAGTGCAGTTTTGCAAAAACAGCCATGGGGAAAGAAAAAGTGAGGAAAGTGTCGTGAATGCTGGATCATGATAACTAACATTGACCAGATGAGGATTTGGGGCTTATCTGTGGTTTGTGACTCCTTCTATCTATTGGGAATTCTGACATGGAAGAACTGAAGACAGTGAATAATTAAAAGCTTGAGTTTAGGAATCAGACAGACACGGGTTCCAAAGTTTTCCTGGCATAAAAACAGTGCCCAAATCACTGGGTTAATGTGAGGTCTGAGAGAATGCATGTAAAGACTGGTGCTCATCAAAAAGCTTATCCACCATGATCAAGTGGGCTTCATCCCTGGGATGCAAGGCTGGTTCAACATTCGCAAATCAATAAACATAATCCAGCATATAAACAGAACCAAAGACAAGAACCACATGATTATCTCAATAGATGCAGAAACGGCTTTTGACAAAATTCAACAGCCCTTCATGCTAAAAATGCTCAATAAATTCAGTATTGATGGAACGTACCTCAAAATAATAAGAGCTATTTATGACAAACCCACAGCCAATATCATACTGAATGGGCAAAAACTGGAAAAATTCCGTTTGAAAACTGGCACAAGACAGGGATGCCCTCTCTCACCACTCCTATTCAACATAGTGTTGGAAGTTCTGGCTGGGGCAATCAGGCAAGAGAAAGAAATCAAGGGTATTCAGTTAGGAAAAGAAGAAGTCAAATTGTCCCTGTTTGCAGATGACATGATTGTATATTTAGAAAACCCCATTGTCTCAGCCCAAAATCTCCTTAAGCTGATAAGCAACTTCAGCAAAGTCTCAGGATACAAAATTAATGTGCAAAAATCACAAGCATTCTTACACACCAGTAACAGATAAACAGAGAGCCAAATCATGAATGAACTTCCATTCACAATTGCTTCAAAGAGAATAAAATACCTAGGAATCCAACTTACAAGGGATATAAAGGACCTCTTCAAGGAGAACTACAAACCACTGCTCAGTGAAATAAAAGAGGACACAAACAAATGGAAGAACATACCATGCTCATAGATAGGAAGAATCAATATCGTGAAAATGGCCATACTGCCCAAGGTTATTTATAGATTCAATGCCATCCCCATCAAGCTACCAATGAGTTTCTTCACAGAATTGGAAAAAACTGCTTTAAAGTTCATATGGAACCAAAAAAGAGCCCGCATCTCCAAGACAATCCTAAGTCAAAAGAACAAAGCTGGAGGCATCACGCTACCTGACTTCAAACTATACTACAAGGCTACAGTAACCAAAACAGCATGGTACTGGTACCAAAACAGAGATATAGACCAATGGAACAGAACAGAGTCCTCAGAAATAATACCACACATCTACAGCCATCTGATCTTTGACAAACCTGAGAGAAACAAGAAATGGGGAAAGGATTCCCTATTTAATAAATGGTGCTCGGAAAATTGGCTAGCCATAAGTAGAAAGCTGAAACTGGATCCTTTCCTTACTCCTTATACGAAAATTAATTCAAGATGGATTAGAGACTTAAATGTTAGACCTAATACCATAAAAACCCTAGAGGAAAACCTAGGTAGTACCATTCAGGACATAGGCATGGGCAAGGACTTCATGTCGAAAACACCAAAAGCAATGGCAGCAAAAGCCAAAATTGACAAATGGGATCTCATTAAACTAAAGACCTTCTGCACAGCAAAAGAAACTACCATCAGAGTGAACAGGCAACCTACAGAATGGGAGAAAATTTTTGCAATCTACTCATCTGACAAAGGGCTAATATCCAGAACCTACAAAGAACTCAAACAAATTTACAAGAAAAAAACAAACAACCCCATCAAAAAGTGGGCAAAGGATATGAACAGACATTTCTCAAAAGAAGACATTCATACAGCCAACAGACATATGAAAAAATGCTCATCATCACTGGCCATCAGAGAAATGCAAATCAAAACCACAATGAGATACCATCTCACACCAGTTAGAATGGCAATCATTAAAAAGTCAGGAAACAACAGGTGCTGGAGAGGATGTGGAGAAATAGGAACACTTTTACACTGTTGGTGGGATTGTCAACTAGTTCAACCATTATGGAAAACAGTATGGCGATTCCTCAAGGATCTAGAACTAGATGTACCATATGACCCAGCCATCCCATTACTGGGTAGATACCCAAAGGATGATAAATCATGCTGCTATAAAGACACATGCACACGTATGTTTATTGCGGCACTATTCACAATAGCAAAGACTTGGAATCAACCCAAATGTCCATCAGTGACAGACTGGATTAAGAAAATGTGGCACATATACACCATGGAATACTATGCAGCCATAAAAAAGGATGAGTTTGTGTCCTTTGTAGGGACATGGATGCAGCTGGAAACCATCATTCTTAGCAAACTATCACAAGAACAGAAAACCAAACACCGCATGTTCACACTCATAGGTGGGAACTGAACAATGAGATCACTTGGACTCGGGAAGGGGAACATCACACACCGGGGCCTATCATGGGGAAGGGGGATGGGGGAGGGATTGCATTGGGAGTTATACCTGACGTAAATGACGAGTTGATGGGTGCTGACGAGTTGATGGGTGCAGCACAGCAACATGGCACAAGTATACATATGTAACAAACCTGCACGTTATGCACATGTACCCTAGAACTTAAAGTATAATAATAATAAATAAATTAAAAAAAAAAAAGACTGGTGCTCAATACAAACTAACTAGTGTATGCATGCATACATACACTAAAATCCATTATGTCAGACAGCGGTAGTAATACCAGCAGCTCACACAAGTTGCCTACTTCCTTGATGTTTAGTTTTAGCTGATGCTAAAAACCTTCATGTGTTTTAGGCACAAAGTCATTCTGAGCTAAGTCTCAGAACTATTTCAAAAGGGGATGGGAGTCACCTATGAGACTTCATACTGACCTTCAACTTCAACCTTTAAAAAATTGTGGTAAAATATACGTAATATCAAAATTACCATCTCAACAATTTTTAGTATACAGCTCAGTAGTGTTAAGTACATTCAAGTTATTGTGCAACTCCAGAACTATTTTCATCTTGCAAAACCGAAATTTTATACCCATTAAATAACAATTCCCCATCATGCCCTTTCCCCATCCCCTGGCAACTACCATTCTACTTCTTATCCCTCTGAATTTGACTACTTTAAATAACTCATAGAAGTGGAATATAACAGAATTTGTCTTTTTGTGGCTGGCTTATTTCACTTAGCATAATGTCCTCAAGGCTTACAGATGTAAGAACATGTGTCAGAATTTCCTTCCCTTTTAAGGCTAGATAATTTTTCGTTGTGCACATGAGGGTATTTGTTTGTTTAAATATATATACCACCTTTTTTGTACATTTATTTGTCATTGGGCACTTAAGTTGCTTTCTCCTTTTGTCTATTGTGAACAATGCTGCTATGAACTTGGCTGTACAGATATCTCTTTGAGACCCTTGCTTTTAGTTCTTTTGGGCATTATATCCAAAAATGGAATTGCTATATAATATAGTGCATTAGTCTGTTCTCGCAATGCTATAAATAACTACATGAGACTGGATAATTTATAAAGAAAAACGGTTTAATTGGCTCACAGTTCTGCAGGCTGCATAGCAGCTTCTAGGGAGGCCTCAGAATACTTTGAATCATGGCGGAGAACAGAGGGGAATCAGGCATGTCTTACATGGCCAGGGCAGGAGAAGAAGAAAGAGTGGGAAGATGCCACATACTTTTTAAACAACCAGATCTCATGAGAACTCTATTACGAGAACAGCACCCAAAGAGGAAATCCACCCCCATGATCCAATCACCTCCTATCAGGCCCCTCCACCAACATCGGGGATCACAATTTGACATGAGGTTTAGACAGGGACACAAATCAAAACCATATGGTAACTCTATTTTTAATATTTTGAGAAACTGTTGTACTTGTTTTTCATAGTGGCTGCCCTGTTTTACATTCCCACCAACAGTGCACAGCCGTTCCAATTTCAATTTCTCCACATTTTTGCTAACAACTTACTTACTGATTTTTTTATAGTAGCCATCTTAATGGGTGTGAGATGGTATCTCATTGTGATTTTGATTTGTACCAACTCCAGTTTTTCATGTAGGATTTTCTCTAAATAACCAAAGCTAACTTAAGGAAGTAAAAATAATAGTTTTATCTCTCTAGAAATAGGCTAGTCTTTAACATGCTCAAATTAATAAATGTAACACTTTGTGTGCATTTGTTTATTTTGGAGTGTGGGGTCATCCATAATTAGGTTGAAATATAAAGTAGTGTCTCTATTTTTAGATCTTTTCTTCTCACAAGTATTTAACACAAGTTTCAGTGATACGTAAGTTGCTAAAGACATAGTTGTTGAGTCTAAATCTTTCTAATTTCTCCTCATTTTCTCTCCCTCTTCATCTCTCTTTTCTTATTTTTTGACTTTGAAAAAATCAGAAAATAAATTTTCAACAAGGAAGTAATTTGGGGAACAAGGAAGCTTGATCTGGACTCATTGATTCCAGAGCCCTTTTGTCTAGCTTCTTCTGATTAAATCCTAAAGATTTCCCCATCAGGAGTAACTGAGAACACAAGACAGGCCACCAAGAGAACCATGTTGGTTGTAACCTTATGAGACTCTCACGTCATGTGGTCCTTCAGGAATATTGGCTGCTATAAGAAGAAAACTTGCTCCCAGTCCCCACTGTGCTATGTATTCTTTTACAGATCTTTAAACTTATGAACATGTTTCCTGATGTCCTAATTAAGAGAGTTAAACTACACGTTTTCTTAGTTTTTGAAAATTCAAGAATTCCATGTCACTTGGTAATTTATATCTCAGTAAGAGATTATCATGATGAAGTTGCCCAAAATTGGGCCTATTCTAAATAATGAGATTATGTACATCATTAAAAATAATGACATATTGTGTTATATGCCACATCACTTTAAATGATAATATCACAAAAATGTAATACTTAGAGATGCTAATAGCAATTTTTTAATGTTGAACAGCCCCCCCACACCCTCCTCACACACACAATGCCTTATCTGTTCAAAGTATTTATTCTAAGCGTGAATATAGTGGCAATACTAGTGTCATATTCGATTATTCCCCATCACACTGCATGGGATCATGGCAGATGACAGACCATATTCTGTCTGATCTAACCTAGCTAAACATGTGGCCTTTTACATGATGAGTTAAAATAAAGCAGGGCTTTGTCACAGTTTATAGAGCCTCAGGAAAACTCTGTTCCATACCTAGTCCACTTTGTCAATCTGCCATCTCTTCTTTGTGTTAGTATAACCTTGTCCATTGCAAGTCCCTGCTAGAAATGCTTTTCCCATGATTAAAATTAGAGAATATTTAAGTAATTCAAATTAAGTTTCAAAACAAAAAGCCCATTAAATTGCACACTCATTGAATTGCTATTATCTCCAGGTTCTATATTAAACTAAGCGGCAGATAAACATGAGTAAAACTCTAACTCTGACAGAGCTAGTGAACTGACATAAAATATAGATATGTTGTGGACAAGATGGGTTATCTCTTCACCAAATCTGTTTCCTTTTCCTCCTAGGCATAGAAGAGGATTCAATTTTAACTTCTCATTTTCAGTTACCTTCTCATTTCAGTTTAACTTCTCATTTTCATTTTCAGTTATGGCCATAGGACTAAATGTGGTGAGTGGGAGTGGGTGAAAGCCAGGTGTGCCACTTTCAGATCTAGCTCATAAAAATCTCCTGCATGAACACGTAGTTTCTTTCTTTTATTCCATCTGCCTACTGAATGCTAAGGCCCAGGGTGATCTTGGAATCTGCATGTTAAAGATGGCGGAACCAATATCACAACCTAGCCCCCTGACTGACCATGAGAAGTAAAGCTCACCTCCTCTGGCGCTTGCCCTTGCCAACTGAATTTAACATGAGTAAGAAATAAACACCTATAATACTAAGTCATCAAGATTTTAGGGTTTGTCTCTGAGAGCAACTTCCCTTAAATGTTACCCACCTACATAAAATAATTTTAATATTGACCAATGAAATATCTGCAATAAAAATTCAAAGTGCTATTTGAAGAACAGGAATTAAATAGCTTAGTATGGTGGTAGTTTAATTTTTAATTTCCTAGTTTTCCTCCTCCTATTGAGTTCAGAACACAATACCCCAAAGTGTGGCACCTTGGCATGCTGAGTACTTTGAACTGAAGAGCAGCAGAAGGATCACAGCAGCAAGATTATCCTGATCCCCTTCCCGCTCTTCGGTCTCCCATCCTTCTTTCTCCCCTGAAGCAAATCATAGAAACTAGCCTGCTGAAACTACAGGGCAGGTAGTTGGGGTAAATCCTAGAGTCATTTGGAGCCTCTAATCTAGATACCAGGTTCAGCTGGCACAATAAAACTGAAGATTATTCACAGTCTGCCTAAGGCAGGTCTACATGTGCAAGGAAGTGGCTATGCTTTGGAATTTGTTTTCTTCTAAGTAACAGTGGGCATGTGCAATGGCAGTAATACTGCAGAGTTCTAGGATGTCAAAGCAGACCAGAGGTAGCCATTAGACAGTTGAACTGCCTCTCTGTAAATGCAGCTATCTTCCTGGGTCTTTAAGGCATCAACACAAAAATTACACTAAATCTGAAGTTCTCATAAATGAAAAGGAAATCTCCTCAATAACAAGCTAAAAATTTCTGCTGCTAGAACTTAGACTTAGCTCTACCTGACTTTAAAGCCCATGTTCTTTCCAGTATTCTTCATTTTAAGCATACCCCACCCTCCAATTTTGTTGTTGTTGTTGTTGTTGTTTATTCTTATGCTCACATCCTAGTTAAGAACACTGGAGAAAAAAAAAGAAGAAAAACAGAAATGAGATGATGAGATGAGATGAGAGAAAAGGCGAGGAGAGAAAAGACACTGGTATATTCTGAAATAAACTGTTTCTGATCCTAGTTCATGACAGTTGTCATTCTACCCCTACTCAGGTGGAAAGACCAAATAGAAAAATCACCAAACATGTGAAAAGACTCACCACAGAAAAAAGAAAAAAAAAAAAAGGTTAGTGTGAATGATGACATTTTTCTCTGAAAGAGTCATGTTTTGATTCCACTGTCACAAAGGGAGTAGTCAGTGAGGTCACTTGTTTATTCACATAAAAGGAAATAGTGGAGGCAGAGGAGTGGGAAGCAGGTATGAATTGGCATTCAGGTTACATCATTAACTGACTAGCCTTGGACAATGATTTAATTTAATTGAGCCTCAGTTTTATCAAATTAAAAATGAGAATAATAACACTTGGTATTATTTTTAGTTTTTGCTAATGCAAACAAAAATTGACAGTTGGTGGAAGCATGTTAGTAATTTACAGAATTAACAAAGGAACATGGGAATCAAGACAGCAACATTGTGGGCAAGTTAGTAGGAACACTGTAGCCTCATCTAGGATTTCCACAAAGCAAATAAGTTGAACAATATTCAGTAATCTTAAAGCTCAGGTCAAGATTTATCTACTCAGGATTAACTCTAAGTGGCCTGATTGTTTCACATTTCTACCATGTCTAGGGTATCTTAACTTACTGTCTAACTGGACACTATCAGATGGGAAAAAGGTAATTTTGTAAAAGAACATCAAGGTGATATTGCCAAAAAATAGTTGAATGGATGTTTAGTGGACCAAAATAAAAAGTGTCTAACATTATGTCCTCATAAGGTTGTTACGGGGATTAAATTAGAGACTGTCAGTACAGCACTTAATAAATGAAGGCTAAAATCAGACAGGGGAAGGATAAGGGTTTTATGGTCTGATAAATTAGAGGACTTGGCCATCCTGACTTTGTAAAGCAGAAACATGACCCATCCTGTTTTGTTATCAATTAAGAAACTTCTGAGGGACCAGAGTCAATTTAAGAGTCATTTCAGTCATTTTCCTTAAACTAGCCTGAAGAAAATCAAAATAATCTGCTTTAGAGCTCTTTATTCTTTATCCTTTTCTTCTAATCTTTATTTAGAGGGGAAAAAAAAAAAAAACTTTCCCTCTGGCCCTTCTTCTTCCATTGCCTTATTTTAATGTCCCTTGAATTTTTTTTTTTTTTTTTTTTTAATGGCAGATGACACTTCTAACTATGGTCGTATCCTTGGAAACTACATAAAATTGGCTATTTTGGGCTAATCTGTTATTGTGAATTTTCATGACAACAGCCAAGGGTATATTTTAACTACTGTTTTTACTCTAATTCAATTGGAAAATAAAAAATGTTTAAAGCCAAACAGCCCTTAGACACTCTAAGGCTGTTTCTGTTTCTTTACATGCCTCAGTGGTGAGTATAATAGGAGCCAGGAGACAGTCAATACATATGCAGCTTACCTTCCTGGATTTACTGCAAAAGCATGTCTATATTATGTGGTAAGACTAAGGTGGTTTATGGCCAATAATATGTTCAAATCCCATGTAGGTGGTTCATGACCATTGATCTCAGACTTGCCCTGGCCAGTCACCTTTCTTTGGGGGACGTAGATAAGTAAAAGCAAAAGCATTTCCTCTCAAGGCTTAAGTTTGAAGTCAGTACTATCAATTTCTTCCAGGCAGGAAATATGTAGCTCTTGCCAAATACTAGGTGAAACCCACCCTTCTAGATCTAAGACTGCACCACGACCTGGATTTCAGAGCTGAAGACCTCATATACTCCCAGGGCTCACACTTATGCTACAGTGCAAAGGAGAGGGACAAATAGCCATAAACCCTTATTAATTTTTCTTCACATTTCCACCTGGCCAGAAGGGAAACTGAATTTGACTACACTAGTCTGAAAAAGACGAAGGAAATATAGTTACTTTCTTACTGTGAACACACATAATTATTGCTACCTAGCCAATACTTCAAGATAAGTTTCAGGCAGGGTCCTTCCATCCATGATGCAAGTTTCAGGAAATGCAGACATCTCCTTCACCACCTCCTAGCACATGACGTGTGGACTCATGCTCTAAACCTGGTATGTTGAGTGCTGTAACCTGTGACCCTGCATTTCTAGAGTAGGATGTAAAAGCACAGGTTGAGTTACAGATTAGTCACCTAGACTGCTATATGACTGAAAGTCAAATAAATGACAAGGTAGCAATTATCCATGATTAGCAGAACTCAGTAGCACATGTAGTCAATGTCCATAATTCCTGTGGTGGTTTTGTCACTGGTACATATCTCCAAGGGTATGTGCCCCAGCATGGCTTACTAAAGAGGGGGTTCCAATAGGGAAATGGTAATAGTGCTTTGCCACTAGAACTTTCTTCTTAAGACTGCTTTACCAGCCTTCTCACTGATCCTGAAAGGAGAAAGGTTAAAGAGCATGACTGGCACAAGCACACATAGGAACACTGCAGTCCCACTCCAGCCAGTACCTCACCCCAGCCGATGCTTATGCACCTGCCCACATTTCCACAACTGCTGGCATGCATGAGTGAGCATGGATCTCACTGCCACCACCTATCAAAGTGTTATGGCCAGTGGACTGGGAACAACACAGCCCCTTTAGTACAGCATGTTCCTAACCTAAAGGGGTCACAGAACAAAGCCTGGGGCCCAGTACCAGCACCCCAGAGCTATAACACATAGCCCAGGATTTCTGAGCTGAGCCTTGTCTGCCTAAAATCATCCAGAAACAAAGCCACTTGACCAAACCCACCTTACACCACAATCAAATCCCCAAGAGCATCAAAGAAGAGAAAAAAAAATCTATCCAAAGGATAGCAACATCAAAGACTGCAGGAACATTATCCCATACAGATGAGAAAGAACCAGTTCAAGAACTCTACAAATGCAAAAAGCCATAGTGTCATCTCACCTCCAAATGACTGCACCAGTTTCCCAGCAATGGTTTTTAACCAGGATGAAATGGATGAAATGGCAGAAATAGAATTCAAAATATGGAAAGGAATAAAGATGATCAAGATTCAGGAGAAAGTAAAAACCAATCCAAGGAATCTAAGAAATATAATATAATGATACAGAAGATGAAAACAAAAATTGTCATTTTAAGAAGGATCCAAACTGATAGAGCTAAAAACTTACCTCAAGAATTTCATAATATAATTGCAAGTATAAACAGCAGAATTGACCAAGCTGAGGAAAGAATTGCAGAGCTTGAGGACCAGTTCTCTGAAATAACTCAGTCAGAAAAAAAATAAGAAAAAACAATTTAAAAGAATGAGCAAAGCCTCTGAAAAATATAAGGTTATGTAAAGAGACCAAATCTATGTCTTATTGGTATCTGTGAAAGAGAGGAAGAGAAAGCAAGCAACTTGGAAAACATATTTGAAAATGTAGTTCAGGAACCTTTCCCCAATCTCGCTAGAGAGGCCAACACTCAAATTCAAGATGTTGAGAACCCTTGCAAGATATTATATAAAATGACCATCCCCGAGATACATAGACATCAGATTGTCCAAAGTTGAAATGGAAAAAAATGTTAAAGGCAGGTAGAAAGAAGGAGAAGGTCACCTATAAAAGGAACCCCATCAGGCTAACAGTAGATGTTTCAGCACAAATCCTACAAGCCAGAAGAGATTGGAAGCCTGTGTTCAGCATTATTAAAGAAAAGAAATTCAAACTAAAAATTTTATATACAAACAAAATAAACTTCATAAGTGAAGGGGAAATAAAATTATTTTCAGACAAGCAAATGCTAGGGGAATTTGTTACCATCCTGCCTGCTTTATAAGATATCCTTAAGTGAGTGTTAAATATGGAAAGGAAAGGTTGTTACCAGCCACCACAAAAAAAACCACATAAGAATATGGAATATTGACACTCTAAAGTAATCACACAATCAAGTCTGCATTGTAACCAGCTAACAACATGATGGCAGGATCGAGTCTGCACATATCAATACTAACCCTGAATGAAAATGGGCCAATTAGAAAGCACAGTGGCAAGTTGAATAAAAAAGCAAGACCCAAGATTATGCTGTCTTGAAGAGACCCATCTCAAATGCAGTGATGCCCATAGGCTCAAACTAAAGAGATGGAGAAAAATGTACCAAGCAAATGGAAAACAGAAATAAACAGGGGTTGATGTTCTAATTTCAGACAAAACAGACATAAAATAAAAAATGATTAAAAAAGACAAAGAAGGGAATATAATGGTAAAGTATTCAGTTCCATAAGAAGACATAGCTATCCTAAATATATATACATCCAATATAGGACCACCCATATTCATAAAGCAAGTTCTTAGACACCTATGAAGAGACTTAGATAACCACACAATAACAGTGGGAGACTTAAATGCCCCACTGAAAGTATAAGTTAGATCATCTTATCTATCTATCACAAAACAAACCAAGATATTTGGGCCTTGAACTCAATTGACCAAATAGACCTAACAGATATCTACAGAATTCTCCACCCAAAAACCACAGAATATACATTCTTCTCATCACCACATGGTATGTACTCTAAAATCAACCACACAACTGGCCATAAAGCAATCCTCAACAAGCTCAAAAAAAGCCAAAATTATAACAATGACACTCATGGATCACAGTGCAATAAAAATTGAAATCAATACTAAGAAAATCATTTAAAATCATACAATCACATGAAAATTAAACAACTTGCTACTGAGTGACTTTTGGATAAACAATAAAATTAAGGCAGAAATCAAGAAATTCTTTGAAACTAATGAGACCAAAGATACAATATACCAGAATCTCTAGGACACAGCTAAAGCAATGTTAAGAGAGGAAGTTTATAGTGCTAAACACTCATGACAAAGTTAGAAAGATCTCAAATTAACAACCTAACAGTGCACCTAGAGGAACTAGTGAAACAATAGCAAACAAATCCCAAAGTTACCAGAAGACAATAAATAACCAAAATCAGAGCTGAACTAAAGGAAATTATAATCTAAAAAAACAAATACAAAAGATCAATGAATCAAGGAAATGGTTCCTTGAAAGAATAAAGAAGATAGATAGAACACTAGCTAACCTAATAAAGAAAAAAAGAGAGAAGATCCAAATAAACACAATTAGCAACGACAAAGGATATTACCACTGACCCCACAGAAATACAAAAAACCCTGAGACAACTATGAACAACTCTTTGCATACAAGCTAGAAAACCTAGAAGAAAAGGATAAATTTCTGGAAATATACAACCTCCCAAGATTGAAATAGGGAGAAATTCAATCCCTGAACAGAACATTAACAAGTTCCAAAATTGAATCAGTAATAAAAAGCCTTCCAACCAGAAAAAGCTCAGGACGAGGGGAATTCACAGCTGATTTTTACCAGATGTTTAAAGAATAGCTGGTACCATTCCTACTGAAATTATTTTTAAAAACTGAGAAGGAGGGAATTCTCCCTACCTCATTCTATGGGGCCAGCATCATCCTGATACCTAAACCTGGCAGAGACACAACAACAACAACAAAAACTTGAGGCAAATATACTTGATCAACACATATGCAAAAATCCCTAATAAAGTACTAGCAAACAAAACCCAGCATCATATCAAAAAGCTAATCAACTACAATCAAGCAGGAATTATCTCCAGGATGCCAGGTTGGTTCAACATATGCAAATCAATAAACATGATTCATCACATAAACAGAACTAAAAACAAAAACCACATGATTATCTCAATAGATGCAGATAAAATTCAGTATCTCTTCCTGTTAAAAATCCTCGATGAACTAGGCATTGAAGGAACATACTTCAAAATAATAAGAGCGATCTATGACAAACACACAGCAAACATCATATTGAATGGGCAAAAGCTGGAAGCAATCCTCCTGAAAACAAATAAGAGGCAAGAATTCCCACTCTCACCACTCCTATTCAAAATAGCACTAGAGGTCTTAGCCAGATCAATCAGGCAAGAAAAAGAAATAAAAGGCATATAAGTAGGAAGAGAAGGAGTCAAACTACCTCTGTTTGCAGATGATATGATTCTTTGCCTAGAAATCACCATAGTATCTACCCAAAGGCTGCTTGTTCTGATAAACAACTTCAGCAAAGTTTAAGGATAGAAAATCAATGTGCAAAAATCGATAGCATTTATCTACATCAATAACATCCGAGCTGAAAGCCAGATCAAAATACAATCCCATTCATAATAGCCACAAGAAGAATAAATTACCTGAGAATACAGCCAGAGAGGTGAAAGATCTCTAAAATGAGAATTACAAAACACTGCTGAAAGAAATCAGAGATGGCACAAACACCTCATGCCCATATTTAGGGAGAATCAATATTGGTAAAATGGCTATACTGCCCCAAGGAATTTATACATTTAATGCTATTCCTATCAAATTACCAGTAACATTCTTCACGAAATTAGAAACAAAAAGTTTTAATTCATATGGAAGGAAAAAAGAGCTCGAATAGCCAAGGCAATTATAAGAAAAAGAACAAAGCTGAAGGCATCACACTACCTGACTTCAAACTATACTACATGGCTACAATAACCAAAACAGCATAGTACTGGTACAAAAACAAACACATAGACTAATGGAACAAAAATAAAGTGACACACCTACAACCATCTGATCTTCCACAAAGTTAACAAAAACAAGCAATAGGGAAAGGACTCCCTGTTCTCTAGCTGGCTAGCCATATGCAGAAAATTGAAACTGGACCTCTTTCTTATACTATTTACAAAAACCAACTCTAGAAGGATTACATAATTAAACGTAAAACCTAAAAGTATAAAAACCTTGGAAGATAATCTAGAAAATACCATTCTGGACATAGGCCCTGGAAAAGATTTCATGACAAAGATGCCAGAAGCGACCGCAACAAAAACAAAAATTGACAAGTGCTACCTAATTAAACTATTAATAAAGAGCTTCTGCACAGAAAAAGAAACTATCAACAGAGTAGACAGACAACCTACAGAATGAGAGAAAATATTTGAAAACTGTGCACCTGACAAAAGTGTAATATCCAGAATCTATAAGGAACTTAAACAAATTAATAAGTAAAAAAGAGACAACCCCATTAGAAAGTAGACAAAGGACATGAACACTTTTCAAAAGAAGATGCAAGCACAGCCAACAAGCATATTAAAAAATGTTCAACATCACTAATCATTAGAGAAATACAAATAAAACCACAATGAGACACCATCTCACACTAGTCAGAATGGCTGTTATTAAGAAGTCAAAAAATAACAGATACAGGTGAGGTTGTAGAGAAAAGGGAATGTTTGTACACTGCTAGTGTGAATGTAAATTAGTTCAACCATATGGAAAGCAGTTTGGGGATACCTAAAAGAACTTAAAACAATTACCACTTGATCCAGCAATCTCATTATTAAGCATAATCCAAAGGAATATAAACTGTTCTACCCAAAAGACATGTGCTTGCATGCATTCATTGCAGTACTGTTCACAATAGCAGAGACATGGAATCAACCTAATTGCCCATCAGTGGTAGACTTAAAGAAAATGTGTTATATGTACACTATGGAATACTATGCAGCCATAAAAAAGAACAAGATCATGTTCTTTGCAGCAACATGGATGGAGCTGGAGGCCATTACCCTAGCAAATTAATGCAGGAACAGAAAACCAAATACCGCATGTTCTCACTTATTAGTGGGATGTAAACATTGCATACACATGGTCACAAAGAATAGAACAATAGACACCAAAGCCTACTTGAGGGTGGAGAGCAGAAGGAGGGAGAGGATAAAAAAAAACAAACAAAAAAAAAAAACAAAAAAAAACTACCTATTGGGTACTATGCTTACTACCTAAGTGAAAAAATAATCTGTACACCAACCCCCGGACACACAATTTACCTATATAACAAACCTGCACATTTACTTCCGAACCTAAAATTTAAAAAGAGAGAGAGAGAGAGAATGGAAGCTGATGCAGAGAACAACTAATTATTTCATAAGTTTTATTTTACTATTTGGATACTAAATGTTTTATACATACATCTCACAGGAATATATGGTTATGGCTAATTAAAAATGGGGTTCTACATGACTGGAATGGATGAGCAGTCTACTAAAATTCTGCTTGACATTTATAGCCCTCAAAATTTTGTGCTTAGCACAGGCAATATCTAAGCCTTCATGAAAGGACCATTTCACACTTGAGTTACTTCCCAGATTCAGACCCTTTTTAGCTAAGAGAAAGCTGGATACCCTGGAGAGAGGACTCTGCAATAACATCACGGGTACTTATCATAAATATTCCTTCCAGCATTCCCCAGATGACTTTGTGGCCATTTACCAAGCTAAGTGGGAATTGGGTAAAGAGATGTATTTGGATATTTGGAAGTTAAAGTTGAATTTAAATGAAAGCTAATCCCTAGGGACGCAGAATGTCATTGTGATGTGTAGAAAATAATAAAGTCTTTATAGAGGTCAAATATTCAATAGATTGTGACTCCAGTCTATCTCACAGTCCAAGTTGGTTCTTGAACCTATATCACCTATATTTCTTTATTCCCAAGTATATTTTAGACTGTATACCCTCAGCAACTGGCATAATCAAAATTGTAATCTGACCCATGGAGCAAGGTTTATTTTGGTAGAAAGGTGAATAAAAGGATCTAGAACTCTCTTTATATACCAAAATTCTGAACCAAAAATACAATGGCATCCCTGGGGATATCTTAGAACCATTCAGGACTCAAGAGATGCAACGTGTTGATTCTTCTCACATTTCTATTTAACTCACCAATTCGGCTAATATAGAAGATGAAGATCCTTGAGAATAACAATGAACGGTCACTTGTTTAAGTAATGAATCCATTTGAAGCTGTTTTGCTAGATGTGGTCTGCTTGCTGGAAGAAATTAACATTAATCTGCAACAGTCAGTATGCTGCTATTTCTTAATCTAACAACCGTTTTTTCTCATCTTAAAAAGAAGAGCTACCAGAACCCATTGTTTTCACCTAGCAGAAATCACTATACAGCTTTACCCTTCATACTTAGCATATTTCAGTGTTCTGTATCACAATTTGGTTTGCAAGAACCTTAATCTTCTCACTATCTCAGAACTTAACATATAAAGTCATCATATTAGTGGATCTATAGAGCTGAAAATAGCAAATACAAAGAATGCCTTGGAAACACTTGCATGATAGTAGTTAGGAGGTGAATCCCTTGCAAATACAGACACCAATTTTAATGTAACCAGTAATCTTGAGCATTTTGGCATATACTTTAAGTGAAAGACAGATTCCTAAATCTTTCATTTCATATTACTGAGGAAGATGCCAAGTGGACTTTGGGGATTTTACAGGCAACCTATACCATATTTAAGTATGCTTTTCCAATCTATTTAATGGATTATCAAAAATGTTTTGATCTTTGAGTAAGTTCAGGAGTAAAGGAAGTTATTTAGCTGGTTCAGGTTGCAATGTCAGAAGTTCTGCCACTTGGTTCTCACAACCCAGCTGACTCCATGATGCTTGAAATCTGTGGCAGTGGGATGCTGCCTGGAGCCTGTGACAATCCTGAGAGGAAAAAAAAATCACAATTCTTAGGATTTATGGATTAAAATCCTGTGCAAGGAAAAAAAAAAAAAAAAAAGCCTGTAGACTCCTTACAAAGTAGCTATTATTTTGAAGAATACTCTTGCTTCATTTTCTTAGTTGATGCTAATCTATGTGCCCATTCAAACTGAGCTAGACATCATGAATTGTCTATTTTCTAGAAACTCCAAACAGTGAAGTCAGATGCACACAGCAGCACATCTTTATCAAAAGGAAGAGGTGTATATGAGACTGGGTCCAGGCAGTTCCTAAAGCATAAGAAAGTTACATGAGCAGATGGCTCACACACACAGCATGTCTTCTCTTGGCACACGATCTCCCCTCTATCAACCCACACTTTTGATCTCATGGAGAGTCCCTTCTGACTAGAGTAACTATAATTTATCATAGACAGGGACATTTTTGAGCTAAAAAGTAGGCCAGGAAAACAGGCCTAAATTAGGACTGTCCTAGCCAAATCATTAGGCATTGTCACCCTACCTATAACTCAGTACTTTGCAACTAGGAGTGATTCTTACCCATCCATAAAACATTTGACAGTATCTGGAGACATTTTTTGGTTGTAACAAATTGGGAGAGGGGATGCTATGAGCATCTAGTGGGTAAAGGTCTGAGATGCTACCAAACATTCTATAATGTACATAAACAGCTCCCCCAAAACAAAGAATTCTTAAACTTAAAATATCAACAGTGCTAAGACTGAGAAATCTTTTTATAACTACTTGGTTTAAAAGAGAAAAAAATCAGTTTATAAAAAATTCTGCATGATAGGCTAACACCAGGTAAAAGTGTAGAGCTGGACCATTGCAACCACACTCAGAGATGGATTGGATGTGAAAGAGTTTAGAATAGGGAGGTATCCCTGGTGTAGGTATAAGTTTAAGTGTTACAACTCATTTCCTACTTAGATTGCAAAACAAGATATGCTGAAAGTAATGATCCACGTAGACATGATTACACGGTCATGTTCTTGGAAGGAGCAAGTTTGGAAGACTGCTGACAAGGAGATTTGGGGAAAATATATGTGAATGTACCACTTTAAATGGACCTCAGGATCCCATTGCAGAAGAGGCTGTTAAATAACAAGATGGTCTTCTCTGAGTCTGTCAACTGTCCTCCTCTCCCCAGACCCCCCGTGAGATTCTTAAAATGTGGCCATAGTAACTGAGATGGTGCTTGTAAACAGGCTTTTTTAAAAGGTTGTTCTTTAGTTCCACTATACTGCCTGAATTAAAAAAAAAAAGGTTGGTTTCATTTTTGCTTTTGTTTTGCTAGTTCTCATCTGAATCCTACCCTTGCTTAGTGGTAACTCACTAAGGGTAGTGACCTACCAGGAGCCCCGAATGTGGTAACAGATTCTAAAAACCATCAGTTCGTCTCCTGGTGGCAAAGTGATTACACTGGATCCTTTCAATCATGGAAGAGCCAGTAATTTATCCTCATTCTAAATGACACTTGTATTGGACTCAAATCCTCTTTACTTGCTAAACATATTTCTGTTAATGTCATTCAAATCCTTATAACATTAATATGGTAGCATGCACAATGATGCTTTCTATCAAAAAACTTATAATAAAATAGATATTTTAAAAACTAATGCCAATGGGGTTGTTTTTTTTTTTTCATGTACGTCATCTTATAGAAGTAGCTTGCCTCATAGAATGGTAAAGTGGCCTATTGAAAAGTCACTTGTAACACCAGCTGGGAAAAAACACCTTGTAAATTCAGGGTACTGCTACAGAGGAAATGATATTTGGAACTAAAGATAAACATATGGTGATTTTTTTATAATGCCAGAATAAATAAGTCTGAGTCAGGAAGTTCAAGAAGAAATGGAAATTTAAAATATTACATCTAATATATTATTTTTGCAGATCTGTTTTGCACAAACCAATCTCTTGCTCACATAATATTATAATTCGTTCCTTCTTATTTTATGTACCATATATGATATACCATTCTATAAATGACTTGATATTAGGCAGTATATTTTATTTCTCTTTGATTTCCCAGCGTTTAGTAGAATAGGAGAGATACTCTGTAAATATGTATTTAATAAAGGCATGAATAAGGGAACAACTAAGTCAATAAATAATAAATGAAGCCAAGTCAGATAGCCCTATTTTTTCAAGTGACCTCATAGGAAATTTGCCTTCATTAGCAAATGTTCTTTACAAAGCCAGGCATGACTTAATGCTAGAAGCATTATTAAGTAAAGGATATAGTCACTTGCTTTCATTGATTTTACTACCCACTTCTAGAGAATAAAATAAAAAATAGAAATGCACTGCTGGCCGGGAGCAGTGGCTCACACCTGTAATCCCAGCACTTTGGGAGACCCAGGCACGCGGACCACAAGGTCAAGAGATCAAGACCATCCTGGCTAACACGGTGAAAGCCTGTCTCTACTAAAAATACAAAAAATTAACTGGGCGTGGTGGTGGGTGCCTGTAGTCCCAGCTACTTGGGAGGCTGAGGCAGGAGAATGGCGTGAACCCGGGAGGCGGAGTTTGCAGTGAGACGAGATCGCGCCATTGCACTCCAGCCTGGGTGACAGGGCGAGACTGGGTCTCAAAAAAAAAAAAAAAAAAAAAAAAAAAACGAAAGAAAGAAATGCACTGCTAAGACTTCTATCACATCACCTTCCACTGTAATTTGCTGTTGGATAAAAATCTAAGTTATTTTGGTACACTCAGAATGCCAATAATTGTATAACTACATGATTCTAGCACAATTAAAATGCACTGTTTCATCCATCTATCTGTCATCTGTCTGTCTGTCTGTCTGTCTGTCTATCTATCTATCTATCTATCTATCTATCTATCTAATCTTTGGCAGCAACCAGCACAAACATACAGTGAGCACATGTCACTACCAAACACATTATTCTGTGACACCTAAGGCACTGTTTACTCCATGGCCTCTCTGCCATCAAGGAATCTTTTTGCCGCTATAACTGGACTTTGCTGGCACATCAAAATAGGAGAAGTGACTCTATGTAGCCTTTAGCTTAGAAGAATTTTAAATTTCTTAAAAAGACAAAATTTGGACATTCCCCTGCTTCGAAATTTTTTCAGTGAGATGCTTTCCACACACATTTGAAGTGGGATCAAATTTTAAAGGATCTCTCTGAAAGAATAGAAATCCTTCAGTGATCATAGTAAAAGATAGAAGAATCAGACATAGAGGTATCAAGAAAACCAAGGTGCATAATTAACCACCCCAAAACTTAGTGGCTTAAATATATAACCCTTTATTTAGCTCCTATTTCTGCAGGTCCTCAATTTGGGCTCAGTTCATCTGCATGGTTCTTCTTGTCTTGACTGGATTCAGTCATGCATATGCAACCAGCTATATGGTTGGTTGATTGGTTAGTAGCTGCTCTAGGATGCCCTCAGCAGGATGTCTTGGAAAGTCCTGCAGCAGACTATCCCATACTCATTTACATGGCAACTGGGAAGAGCTCCAAGAAGAGGGATCTCAAGCATGCAAGGCCTCTTGAGGCCTGGGTTTGCAACTGTCACATCATTTTGCCATGTTGTATCTATCAAAGCAAGTCTTATGTTCAATCAAGATTCAAGAGGTGGAGAAACAGATTTCATCTCTTGATGGGAGAAGCTGCAAAGTCATTAGCAAAGGACATGGCTGCAAGCAGGGGTAGAGGACTGTGGTCTTTTGCAACCTACTACCCTAGAGTTCAGAGAGAAATCTAATTTATACAACATAACTGTCAATAAATGACTAATAACATATAGAGTGTCTCATCTTAATGAATTAGTGGATAGAATCTGGAATTTAGAGGAAGAAGACTCACGTGTCACCACAAGTTTGACCTAAGACAAATTGCTTAATCTCCCAGAGCTTTCATGTCCTCATGAAATTTAAGTGAGGATAATATTTAGTTCGCATGATCACTATGAACATAAGTGAGTTATCTGTGAGTTAATTTATGAGACAGTATGTTAAATTCTGTAGAATATCAAGTAAAATATTAGCATAAGCAGTAAAGTGTAGGAGTTGAGAGCAATGGCCCTGGAGCCCGACTGTCTAGGTTAGAATGCAGTGCCTACCACTGATTAGTTTCTTAATCTTGGGTGAGTTCTTATACTTTCTATGACTTATTTTCACTTGCATAAATTATAAGCATTATTATTTTTCTGGTTATAATCAGGGAGGCACTCTGCCAAAATTTGAGGACAAAAATTTCTAGAACCTGGTATAATACTGTACATTCAGGTGTATGTTTATTGTAAATATGGGGCATTATGTAGATTTAGGCAAGTCGTTTAAACTTTCTCTTTCTCCATGTGTTAAATACGACTGTTTCAACTTGGCTACTCATTGAAGCATAGCAAGAAGTAATTATCACATGATAGTTACAAATATTGAGTGCTGAGAACTTCCTCCTTTTGCTAAATGTAGGTCTAGAAAGACTATTCACAGGACCATAGGCTACTCTAGGACCACTCTTGGCCACCAAATTAAGAGGCTCAAGTCCTGAAAAGTTCTCATTTTAATGGTAAAACCTTAGTCTGAACAGATCCTCACCATTTTAGTAAAGACAGTAAGCATCATTAGCCCACTTTATGTATGGTCAAACTGAGGATCCCAGAATTAAAGTAAATTGTACAAGATCACATAACTAATTAATGACACTAGTGATTCCAGACATAACTACTCAGCTTCACGACCAAGGTTTCTGCAACTATAAAACATGTTGTGTTCATTTTAATATTTATTTATTATTTGCTTATTAAACCCTTCATTTACTAATTGTTGGAGAGTTGTATTAGCATGGGAAAAGTATGTTCATGTTATACAGACTTGAATTTTACCATTATTTCATTCATATATATGCCCATACGCATTAATGTAATCTTTCTTCGTTTATTTATTCAGGATATATGTATTGACCCCATATGATGGTCCCATGAAGGGGAATGAACTTACTGTTTAATGTCAGGTAAATTACTATCTCTGGCTTTGTAAAATGATAAGATAATCACTACTTGGATTAACAGAGCTAACAGATACCAACCATTTAGCATAGTTTACTATACACAGTAGAAACTTGACAAATTGTTTTATGGAAGATGTTAGAGTGGTCTTTATTTATTCCACAGACATACATGAGCAAGAAGCTGCCAACATGTTCCCTGCCAGCACATAGTCCTGATGCTGGTTTCATGGCAGAATGAAGTGAGTACAATTAGTCTCTCTTGTGGTCAAGCTAAAATCTGATTTGGAAGGATAGGGTGAATTAAAAATATATATATATGGCCAGGGACTTCTGATCATACTGAGGCAGAGAGAAGCTCAAAAGTTGAAACAGAGCCAAGCTTATTGTTATACTGATAGTGTCAAATGTATTACTTCAGATGCAGTCTGAATCTCTATCTTTTAGTAACTCTTCTCTAACAGTTTTGATTATTAGAGTATTTTAGTATTCTACTTTCTTTTCTTTAACCTATTTCAATATGGATGACTCAATCTTCTAACCATAAAGGCTGTCTACAACTGAAACATTATCAGTGCCTGTATCTTACCAACTCTCATTCCCCAAATCCAACTGCACAGTCCAGCCCATGGATCCCGCCTCTGCCTTGTCTCACACTGCCAGCTTCTCTTCTCCACCTTAATTGCAATAACCTAATCAAAACCCTCACTGCCTCTGCCTGGATTTGTGCAGTATAAACATATCATCCTTCTGTCTCCAGCAACTCCCCTGCACCTCCACACCATCCTTTATGTTAGCCCTCATTTTTCTTCAAACCCAGGTTATAAATTCATCATTATCATTTGTTTTCCTGGCAGGCTTCCTATAATTTTAATCAAAAATATCCCCAGTGGTAGGAAAGGAATTATGGTTAGCATTTCTCAGGCTAAAGCTTGAATTAGCTTACAACAGTTGCAACAGTACTTTGACATTTCACACATACTGTCATAAAACATTTTTAAATTATATTTTTCTACAAAATATTTTTCATTTGAAACTAATATTTTAAATTACTTATCATGACATAAAATTGCTTCTTCAAGAGAATGTGCCAGGTATGTACCATGGTTTTGCAAATTATCTGGCATATTGCTGGTGGTCCAGATTGAGAGGCACAGATCCACAGCTCTCTTTATTATAAGACTCTCCATGAAGCAGACCCAGCTTCCATATCACTGTGAAACCACCTCAAATCATCTACCTGTCCATCTTCTTTCATCTATGGGCCCTGAGCATATTAGAAACTTTCTCAGCCAATGTCTCTGTTGAAACTGAATCCCTAATCAGAAAAACCTACATCTCTAGCAATGAGTTCTATTTCTTCTTCAAAGAATTGTAATGCCAGCTACTCTGTTAGAGTAATTGCATTTTCCTAATTTAGAGAGACACTAGATTTTACTGACTCTTGTCTCCCTCCCAGTTTTCTGCATAGATACTCATTGAATTTTTATTGATATAGATGATTATTACCACAAATATTGGCATTGATGGCAGTCATTAATGTTATTAATGATGTAATCAATACCATATTTACCACACTTTTCCTTTCCCAAGTCACTTTTCAGGATCATAGAAAATCAGGCACCAGAAATAACATTTTGAATGTATTAAATTTGCAGATAAAGAAGTTAAGTCTAAGAGCAGTCAAATATCTTAACCAAGATTACACATCTATAATGATACCTGGAGTTGTTTTCCCTGTCCTAGTGAGGAAGAAACCAGGTCCAGGTCATGACACTGGAAATATAAGCAGCCTTGAAGAAGGAATGACTACCAGGATCATAAACATGACTATGGTCAAGGACTTTGGGAGAGAAACATACAGTGGTAAAATCTGTATCATGCTTCAAAGAGGATGTCAATTATCCTCCCAACATAGTCTCTGATGTAAAGTAAAGCTCAGATAAGTTATACCTTTTTCTAGATATCCATTTCTTCCACTATAAAATGGGAAGAGTGATGTCCATATTCTATGCTATGCACATAAGTTATAAAGATGAATAATAGAATTAAAGTTGAAGAGAAGACATTGAGAAATCACAATGAATAATTTCTCTAAAAGAAATAATGTTTCACAAAAGGCACTACCCTGGTTTTAGTGGCTTCTCAATCCAACTGCACTGAGTCTGAAAGTAATATTAGACACTTGTCTCTTTTTTCAAATTTTTCCAACTTTCTCCAACTCTACTTCTAATAAGAAATATTCCTTAACTTAATGAAGAGGCTGGAATCTAATTTCCAACTAACAGTCCTGTTCTTGGGTTATTTAATACTGTACTTGTGTCTGAGCTATTCAACTGTTACAGACTGAAAGTGTTTGCCCCCATTCCCCCAAATTTATATGTTGAAGCCCTAACCCCTAATGTTATGTTATTTGGATGTGGGGTCATTGGGAGGTAATTAAGTTTAAATGAGGTCATAACAGTGGGGTCGTCACCTGAAATTTGGACTTGTTAAGTTTGAAATATCTGTAAGCTATTCAAATGTGAATAAAATTAAAAACTGACTATGAGTCTGAAACTGAGACAAACAGCTCTACCTTGAGATATATATTTGGGAATTCATAACAATCAGATGGTTTTCACATCTAGTGAATGAATAAATCATCTGAAGAGAGATTGCTCAGAGAGCGCTGAAACTGGGAGATTGGCGAAGGAGTAATGGAGCTCACATGAGAGAAAGTATGATGTGTAGCCCAAGAAAGGAAAGTGTTTCAACAAAGTTGTGGTAATTACATTAACTACAACCTAAATGTCAAATAGGATATGGATCAAGAAGGGTGCTTTGGGTTTGAAAACAACTCAAAACCAGTTTCAGGTGAGTGGTGACAAGACATCAAATTGGAAGGAGCTGGTAACTGAAAGGGGTAGGCTTATGAGCATATTGAGTAATCAGAGAATTGGAGGCAGAAACTCCTTATTTCTAGACATTTGTCTATGAAGGAAAGCAGAGAAAATGATGGAAATAGCTTAGAAAGTGAGACAGGGTCAAAGAAGGTTTTTAGGAACACCTTACTTGTGTCATCCTCCTCATCTGATCTTAACATTAAGCTTGTCAAGAACTGAGAAGGACAAACAAGAGAGCACCTTATTTGAGCCTGATTTTAGGAACTTTGTCAGAAGTGCATCTGTTTAATGTTTCTAGCTGTGTGGTAGTCAAAAAATCTGGACTGAATATCTCAGTTTCCCTCAAAGATCATTTGTCTGCACTTCAGCCTTCTTCCTACTCCCCAGATTTCACTCTTCTAATTTGACTTCTGGGACTCTGCATGTTTACTGAGGCTCCCTGCCCATTCCCACCTTTTCTAATACTCCTAGCTTCTTCAGTAGGTCCTATGCCTGACAACATGATCAGTTTTCAACTTGTAGTTTGAACTTCTTAAAAAAGAATATGCCACAAAGACCTACTAAATGTCAGTCTCTCAAACAGATGATATAGCTCTCTTGGCAAGGGCCCTCCTAATAAATGGTTTCTGTGGTTCACAAGAAAGAAGGTTGATGTGAGTGCTGATGTGACTAAAGCTCAATTGAAATATTAATGACTAAACTCCATTAGCTCTCCACCCAACCTGAGCTACTTCCCAATGAGTTAGTCTCAAGAGCCTGTTAGCTTATGACTTAATCAAATGTTACATCTCTTTCAAATTTTACCATCTCCAATCCCATTCAAAATCTATTCTTCATGCCTCCTACAACACAGAGGCCTATGAGTCAACTTCCCTAACAAGTCTGAAAGTCATCAGAGGCACTGAGTGAACCTAAATGTCCTACGGCAGCCCATAATAAACTATATTGTGTTTTCTTACATTGCTGCTTGAGTCAACTGAACCACACTTGAGGGAGCACTAGGCTGGTTAGAAATAGCCTTCTAAAGTTTTTGTTCCCTTCATGTTCTCTAAAGCATAAAATCTTCTTGTTTTAGAGTCCTGGTTTTGTTATCTTCTGCCTATGGCCAGAGAGTTTAAAGAAATAGATTCAGAATCAAATTTTTTCATATGTGGAAATGCTATAGAAGTATGATCATATCACATGATTATTTACCTTCATTCACAGGACCTTGATCCTGATAAAGTTTATGAATAATAAAGATACAGTTGAGGACACAGTGGGGTGGATATAGAACAAACTTTACATATGCTATGTTAAAAGGCAGCAATAAATCCAGCCATACTTAATTGTCATTATTGCTTTAGTAGAACTGTCATGTCCAATCTCCTTTGCACAAGCTCTTGATTCCTTGTTCCTAACTGTCCACAGTTTGCTTTTCTCAATAATTATATAAATTAGATAAATTAAAGTCTAACCAAAATGAATTTTGCATAATATGCCAGTCCATTTGTGCAGTTTCTAAAAACCTCTAAACTATTTCTCTAGGCAGTAGGTTAGCTAATTATTTACCCTCCCAGCTGCCTCCAAGGCACTTCTGATCCTATGTTTAGAACAGAGAATGATTCCATTTGATTAGGAGAAAAAAATGCCCACAACTTTCCTAAAACAACATGAAAATTCCATCTATCCAAGGGGACTAAGTAATTTACTCTCTGCAGATTCCTATGGATCCTGAAATAATGTGCAGTGATGCATAGGCACATGGTCATTATGCCCCAGATTTCCTCATTTAGGAAATCAATTCTTAAACATTGGGGATATGCAAATTCAATTATTCCTGAACTGCAGAATAATCATGCACTGAAATATGTATTAGCATATTCACGCAGAGCAGGTTTCTCCTCCCCCAGGGTTCTCCGCCACCTGTTGAATTAATTTGGTCTCATCCCTTGACATCCATCAGGTTCCACATATGACAGGGGCAGACTAACTTAACCTGTTGTCAGAGGAAACTGCAAAGTAACCAGAGAGTGTCACATCTCAGCAGAATACTACAGAAAAGAGGCAAAAACTAGAACAAATGCTTAGCCAGCCAGTCACCAGATATCCCTAAACAGTGCACCTTGGCAAACAAGGACCATTTAAATCTAATTAAGAAGTTTCTTCTGGTCCACTGGGGATCTGCACAATGACGCAAGAACAGTGCTTAACTGGCATCATGCTTGCTAAGCAAGCACTTGGGAATTAAATTCTTTCTTATTGTTCTTTTCAAATATTTCTGAACCACAGAGAAACTCTGCTGTCATGATTCCAGAGAAGCAGAACTAAATTTCATTTTCAAACTGATTTTAATCTATACACAGAGAAAAACATCTTTTATTGTTTTAGGACTCCCTTGCTGACTCAAATCTTCCAAAGGCTTCGGACACTTGTTATATATTGACTATATTTAAAACATTTATATAAAATACTATATATACACATAATATTTTATGTGTATCACATAACATTTTCTGCCCCAAAGAGTTATCACATGCTTCTAGCTTCTATCTTTACTCATTTTGGTGAGAAAATTTAGTTATTCAATATTCATTTCCAAATGAAGTATCTCGTTTCCCCAACAAAACAAGTTTTTCTCTCATTACCTTCTTCCCCAGCTCCTCTACTGCAGAGCATCTCCCTTTGACCAGTGATGAAACCCACCCAAATAGCTACCTCTGGATTCAAATTATTGAGTGATTATAGGAACAGGAGAGCTGTGCATCCCGAATGCACTTGGGGAGAAACTTGACAAATACACATGTATTAGTTACTACTCCATTTAATCACACCGTACTCCAGAAATCTGCTCGAATGACCTATAAATGTGTTTATCACACCTCTTAGTAAAGTCATTGACTTTTGCTCAGTTGTGTTGCAGGGTTCCTCGATTTTTCTTCAGTTAAGAAACGATGTTTTAAAATCATCTTTGTATTTCACGGGTCTAGCACTTATAAGATGAGAAATAAATGCACAAGTATTTCTAGAATGAATGAAGCTGAATTTTTTTTAAAGAAGCTGAATTTTTTTAATGAAAATAATAAAATATATTATCCATGACCATCATTTTAGCTTCTTACTATATAAATAGCATTATATCGTGTTATAGCACTACAATGCTTTCTGGAGGTAAAATCAAAATATAATATCTATTTTTATGTATCAGAAAAGTGATATATAGAAATATATATAAAGAAATATATAGAAATATATATATATAAAAATATACAGAAAAATGTGAAAACTTCAGTTAGATTGGTTTTAGAGAAGAAGTAAGGTTCCTGGCTTCTTCTACCTTCTTCCAATTTTTTTTTCTATCTCACAATCACACTACCCTCCCCATTCTCGTCTTAAATTATTTTTCTATTACTATCCATCAGTGCTGATTTTCTGTTCTCCTTCTTTCCAATCCAGCTGTAATTCTTCCAGCTGTAGCTCTACTTCCACCACGGAGTTTCTATTCGTCATGCTATTTTTATATTCTACTGTCCTTTAGCATGTGCAGCCAGATTCTCATACACTCCTTCGGATATCTTCATTTATGAAGAATTATTTCATTATACAAATGCTGGGGAACTTCTGTGTAATAGGGGTTGTATTGTATAAATATATAAATAAAATTAGGAGAAAAAAATGCCCACGACTTTTAAATTGTGTCTACATTGCCTTCTCCCTGAGCAAGGGACAGCCTGAACAAGAGGCATATCTAAAAAGATAGTTTTAAAATAGCTTTTGTTATCTAAAACAAGCAAAAAAAATGTATAGGAAGATAATAGATGTAACAGCCAGGTTTTATGACAAAGGAGAAGGAATTTTTCTAAGTTCCTTTATCTCTCTTGTAAACATATGCAGAGAGCATCTTGGTGGATAAAATCATAAAGAATTTAAGCAGTGCCTGAAGTAAAGACAAAGGATATCTTGAAGAAGAAGTAGTAGGAAGCCCTAACCCTGGCCTTCCTAGATTAAAGAATTATGGAAACACAGAGGAAGGGAATGGATCATGGACCCAGTATAAATGCTAAAACTATAAACTCCTACAATGAAACAAGAAAATATCTTCTCAACCCTTGGGTAAGAAAAGAGTTCTAAAATAGAATTCAAATAGTGTTCACTAGAAGATTAAAAAAAAATAGACATTGATAACATAGTCATATAGAAAGAAGCCATGTTAGGTCTTCAAACCTCTCTTGGCTTTCACGTAGCTTGGATACCTAGAGTAGTTCCTATGTGACCTTTGATAAAGCAAACAGTAACATGGCTGAAAGTCAGTGGCTTTTTTTTTTTTGTAAAATAACCTGACATTAGAGATGAGCCCAGAGCAAGCTGTCAGACACAGACACAGCCAAGATCAGAGACCTTTGCAACATCCAAGAGTGCTGTGGGGATTAGTTTATAAGAGAAAATTGCTGATCCCTGATTGAGCTAAGAAGGCAAACCTCCAGTTCCAGCAAAGACTTTCACAGCAAACACCAGTAGAATACTCAGGAATGGGACCAACCATACTTTAAAAGCCACAAGTCCAATGAGTAACATAATACCTCTTCAGATAATACTACGCAGATCCCTCAGGCTATGCATCTCATATATATGCAAACAACATACTAGAGAAGTATAGAGAGAAACCATGGAACTCAGAAAATACAAACAAACAAAATTCCTGACACATCTAATCAGAGGCTAAGAAACCTACGGAGAGAAATTTAAATTGTGGGCTTGGATTGATACTACCAGATAAGACACAATGTAGTTTTTACCCCTTTGCCTCCTCAAATACCTTGATGTTTAAAAGCAAGAGCTCTGAGATCAGAGTGCTTGAGCTCAAGCCACCGATCTTCAGTTCACCAGCAGCATTACTTGAGTCAATTGTATCACTTTTCTAAGCCTTAGTTCCCTCGTCAAATCAACAGGGATTATATCAGTATCTATACCAAAGCAATACACAATAAACAGCCTCTGATATAAACTATGTGTTTAATGCATAAACATCATTAAATGTTCCGCTATAGTATGGTAAGTTTACAAGGAGGAAAATTAAAATCAGATTGGATAGTATGGGAGGTTTCCCAAAGAAGGTGGCATAACTCAAATACTGAAAGGCATATTGAGATTGATGAGAGAAGGGGCTTTGTAGAAAACTATATCAAACAGACCAGGCAGGCTGGAAGAAATGGTACACTGAAGGACTGCAGGGGGGATTGAGCCATACCATAGAAAGCCTTGTATATAGAATGATTCTGACTGTATAATATGTGCAGTGATTGGGAAGAATGAGATTAAAAATGGAAGGTTTTAATTCAGAGCTGATATAATCAACCCTTTGACATTTGGAAAAGACAACTGGCTAGTATATAGAGCAGTGTTTTCCAGACAGCAGGTCTGAACCTCCTTCAGATCAATGTAGTAGGTCTAGGCCAGCATAATTGTTAAATGAAATAGAATAAATAAAATAGATCACCTATATCAATTGGATCATATATTGGAGGACTAAATATCGCTTTGTGAAATTTTGATTCTATATATATTACAAGTGTATGTGTGTGTGCCTGCATGTTAATGACTCCGATGCAAAATTTATGAATGTAAACCATAGTAACTGGAAAAAAGAATGAATTGGAGAGACAAGTGTGGTGATAGGAAGACTAGGAACAAAGTGCTTACCATATTGGAATCTGAAAAAGTAGTTTTATCTTGGTTTGTTTCTAATTAAACTAGAGGAATCATTTTACTTTGAGTTTTTGGTGTGTGTGTGTGTGTGTGTGTGTGTGTTTTGTGTTTGTTTTTGCTTTTTGCAGTCTATCACCAGCTTTCAAGTGCACTATTGAATTTATATAATATATATAATATTGAATTTGCACTTCAATATTGGGAAATCAATCAATATTTCCCAAGACATGAAACTTCAGTCCACATATAAATGTGATTTTTCCCTTTGATGTTTACACATTGTTACTACATACCTAAAATATTTTGAAAACACAGCATAAGAAGGCTAAGCCTCAGATTCTGGTTCCTGCTTCTATCCTACTGGCTATGTGACTTTAGCCTGTGTGAAACTTCAGTGAGAGAACCGAACAGTATAATCTGTTAAGTTTCTTACAACCCTTCATCGAATATAATTCTACTTGGCTGGCTTGTTCGTGAACACAGAATATTTTGTGAGATTTGGGATTCAAATTCAGGGTATTCGTGTTGCTAACCTATGACATCAACTGAGCTAGGCAACCATTGTTTTTCAGCATGCAAAGAAGTATAATTGTAAAATTCATGTGTCCTAACAAGTGTTCCAGGAGGGTGACTCAATCCTGTAATCTCTGATTGCAATGCTATTTTGTACATAATGCATTTTATTGTATTTCTTATACCCCTACTGCATAACAACTCTCTTGAGAAGGGGAAAATTCCTTAGTCTTTGAATAGTCACTGTATCTAACACAGTGGTGAATTTACAGTAGAAGCATACATAATTCTCAGTTAAATAAAATGGTGGAATTTGCTTCTAGCGCTAAACCTTCAGACTATTGAAAAGCTGAATTTTAAAAAGTCTACTAAAGGGATTGAAAAGTAACAAAGGCAGTTAAATATGGAGGAGTCAAGATCCCAGAGGTGGGAACTACATTGCTATGAACCTAAAATTCTTTTCAGTGTTTCCTCTAGAAATTCCCCTTTTGTGATTTCTACCTGGTAAGACAAGAATCTAAACAGCCCAGAAGAGAGTTGCAGCTAAGTGGCTAAGATACCATGTACAGCTTTCAATGGACTCAAAATATGAAGTAACATGAAAGAATTGAGTCAGAGCCTTTAATATATTATACCACAAAAGTAAAAGCAAACTGAGAAGAGACAAGCCCTTATCAAGGAAAAAAACAAAAAACAAAAAAAAATGGATTTTCAAGTAGTCCTTATTAGAACATCTTAACAGATTAGCAATTCAAGAGAAGAAAATTCCTTAATATAACAAAGAATATATACAAAAACAAATAAATAAAATTTAAAAACTAAAACATGTTTAATGGTTAAATATTTAAAGATTCCTTCTGATGGAGAAGGAATGCTATTCGGTATTGTTCTAGAGGTTCAAGTCAATGCTATAAAGCAAAAAGTATGTGTGCGTGCAAGAGAGAGAGATTGTAAAAGAAAGAAATGAAATCATCATTATTTTAATACAGCATGGTTATATAGAGAGGAAAATGTTTAAATAAATTTAAAAATACATACATGCATGTACACAGGTCAATGTTTGCAAAGTCAACATAGGTGTATATTTATATATACTAGCAACAGACAACTAGAAAATGAAAATTATAAAATACTATTTTCTATACTATCAAAAACACCAAATATCTAAGACTCAATCTGTAAAATGGCATGTAACATCTCTCTGTAGACAATTAAAAACTTTTATGACAAACTCAAAACCTTAAAAATAATGGGAAGTCATGCCATATTTATGAAATGGAAGGTGAAATATTAAAAATGTATCTCCCAAATTGACCTATAGATTCAATGTAATCGCAATTAAAACTTCAGCTAATGTGTGTTTGCATAAATTTACATGCTGATTCTAAAATTCACATGGAAATGCAAAAGACCAAGAACAGCCAAGACCATTTGGGGTGAAGGAACAAATTTAGAACAATTACACTAACAGATATCATATCTTATAAAGTTCCAATAATTAAGAATAGAATGGCTTTGGCATATGGCAAGAAAGCAAGCTATACAGAATAGAAGAGTTCAGAACCAGATCATGTATACATATGGTCACGATTTATGTAAAAATGTGACTTTGCAATTTAGTGAGGGAAATACTCATATCAAAAAAGGTTGAAATTCAGGTAGTCATAACACCCACAAATAATTTTTTTTTAATTAAAAATACAATAGAAAAGTGGGAAGAAGCCTTAAACAGGAACTTCACAAGGAAGAGTATCCAATTGTTCAATAAGTAAGCATAAACACATTCAATCTCGAGTAATGTCAAATAAAAATTGAACCAAATGGAGTCACACAGGAAAGGAAGACTCTATTCAAGACTACTGCAATAGGGGAGAGAGATGGAATTCAACTCCTCTGAAACTAAAGGCTGCACACTTTTCAAGCACTGAGGTGAGCTAAGGGAAAAGTGCTCGAGGACATTAGTGGGGAGAGTGGTTCATGTAATTAGGTCATCTGTGTTTGCTAATTAGCACTTAGTTAAGTTTCTACCTTCCCACAGAGATTGGGAGATAGAGGCCTCATCGTTCTTAATGATTACATTTTAAAGAGATGGCTCCCAGGTCCTTGAGAAAGACATTTCTGGGTTTCAAAACTGGTAAGAGACAGGAAGAAGATGTACATCTTAAAGAGGGAGAAAAATGTTCCAAGAAAAAGTAGTTCTGGCGCCTAAAACCAGGAAGAAATCTGTCAAAAGTTTAATTCAGCTCAGGAGAGTGAAAAAGCCATCTTGGTCAGTCATTAAGGAAATGAAAAATTAAAACTACAGTGATATTTTATTACTACTTCACTAGTAATATTAAAATTTATTTTAATAAAGGGCTGGAAACATCAAGTGTCAGAGAGAATATGAAGCAACTGGAAGGCTTCAAAACTGTTGACCAAAGTATGAAACAACAGAAGTATTTTGGGAAAGTTTTGGCAGTATCTACTAAAACTGAACATCCCTATATACTATGACTCAGCTATGTATTTTAAAATATATTTTAAGTATATACTAAATAAATGCACGTATATGCCAGAGGCTTTTGAACAAAAGCAATTCCATCTTGAGTAGGGGCTGGGTAAAATAAGGCTGAGACCTACTTGCCTGCATTCCCAGGAGGGTAAATGTTCTTAGTCACGGGATTAGATAGGAGGTCAGCACAAGATACAGGTCACAAAGTTCTTGCTGATAAAATAAGACACAGCAAAAAGCTGGCCAAAGCCCACCAAAACCACGATGGCAACGAAAGTGACCACTGGTTGTCTTCACTGCTCATTGTACACTAATTATAATTCATTAGCATGCTGAAAGACACTCCCACCAGCACCCTGACCATTTACAAATGCCATGCCAATGTCCAGGAGTTACCTTATATCATCTAAAGTGGGGAAGAACACTTGTTTCTGGGAAATCCCTGCCCCTTTCCCCAGAAAATTCATGAATAATCCACCCCTCATTTAGCATATAATGAAGAAATAACTATGAAGTATGCTTAGTTGAGCATCCCAAGCCCTGCTCTGCCTATGGAATAGCCATTCTTTTGTTCCTTTTCTTTCCTAATACACTTGCTTTCCCTTTACTGTATGGGCTCACCTTGAATTCTTTCTTGCATGAGGTGCAAGAACCCTCTCTTGAGGTCTGCAGTGGGACCCCCTTTCCAGTAACTTACGTATGTAAACATTTTTTGTTTTTAGTTTTTTGGAGACAGAGTTTCGCTCTTGTCCCCCAGGCTGGAGTGCAATGGCGCAATCTCGGCTCACTGCAACCTCTGCCTCCCAGGTTTAAGGCGATACCCTTGCCTCAGCCTCCTGAGTAGCTGCAGTTACAGGCATGCACCACCAGGCCCAGCTAATTTTTGTAATTTTAGTAGAGACAGGGTTTCACCATGTTGGCTAGAATAGTCTCGATCTTCTGATCCTCCTGCCTCAGCCTCCCAAAGTGCTGGGATTACAGGCATGAGCCACCGCACCTGGCCATATATATGGTTATACATATATAGTTATACACAGTTTTATATATATATATATGTTATATATATGGTTTTATATATATATGGTTATATATATATATGGTTTTATATATATATGGTTATATATATATGGTTTTATATATATATGGTTATATATATATATGGTTTTTTTATATATATGGTTATAACAGGTTTTGTTCATAATAGCCAAAAACTTGAAACAACTTATATATTTATCAATAGTTGAATGGTAGATCAATTGTGGTGGATTTCTGTAAGAAAACATAATACACTAATATAAATAAGTGAATTACCTAAACATAATATTGAATGAAATAAAGCAAGACACAAGAGAGTATATGCTATGATTCCATTTATTGAAGTTAATAGTCAAAACTAATGTATGGTATAATAAACACACTTTAATAAGGATGAAGGGTCGTGACCAAAATGGGCCTAAGAGAGGCCGTTACGTTCTTCTAATATTCTATTCTTGATCTAGCTTTTAAAAAAATCACTAAATGTGTTTACAATTTGTGAAAATTTACCCTTATGAATTGTGCTCTTTTCTGTATATATGTGATAGCACAAAAATGAAGCTAGAGAAGTATGAGAGCTGCCAATGATTGGTGGAAGTTGCTGAGTCTTAAGGAATTCCTACTCCTACACTGGAGAAAAAAAATGCATGTGAACTAAAAGTAGGGAGGCCTGTTGGTAACTACGGACATTCTGGACCCAAATGTTACATGAAAACAGCCAAAGGCTGTCAGCTCATTTTTATCACAGACAGGCAGGCAGGCCATTTGTGCATAAAAAAAGCACAGTCCTTGAATAATCATCCCATTTCCTTGTTTTACAAATGTAGAACTATCACTCCAACAGTGAAGGTGATGACAGCAGTCACTTTTGTTACTGTTGTTGTTTTATTGTAAGCAATCTAAAATTAGAGGCAAATAACTTGCTGGAGTTGGCGGTTATTGAATTTTCCGACTTTATTTTAAGCTATAACATTACAGGGGACATTGAGTACTTCCTAATTTTCCTAGCAAATGCCCCCAGCAAAACAGAACTGAAGATTTTTTTCTATCTACAAAGGAGGAATATTAGCCTGGAGTCGGACAGTTATAAGTTCAAATATACATGTTTAACCTTGTTACATGATCTGTAGTAAGAAAAATATTTTGAGCGATGATTTTCTTAATAGGGGGATAAAACCACCTCTTTTCCAGATTAATGTCAGTTTGAAAGTAATATTATATTTTAACAATCTTGGCCATGACCCTAACTACACCTTGGCAGTGGTAGAATAATTGTTGAAAGAGGGAGGGAGTATCTTTTGTTTTCCTTCGATAGATACGATGTCAGTTCTTAAATATGTCTTGTGTGTGTGTGTGCTTTCCATTACTCCAATTAGTATTTATAATGTGAGTGAAGCTGCATTCTTGAGATCTGAAGTGGCAGTTACAACTAAATCATTACCTTCCTTCAGTTTTACACTCCAATTACACTTTATATGGAGGATATAATTTCACATTTGGTAACACTTGGCAGATTAACCAACACACTCATTTATGATACTTTACTCATCCAAGCTCACATCCTGCTATTAAGTTGTGTGTACAAATTCACCAGGAACCCAATTCTTATCCAATCATTTGTTCACTTATTTAACACACATGCTATGTAGACAATACACTGTGTTGGGCACTTTGACATGTATTATTTCATTTAGATTTCTACCACCAACTTCAGAACTTCATCAGTAGCATTAGAGTAAAATAACCATAAGAAGCTAAAGATTACTGAATAATTTGAAAATGATCAAGATGAACTAACATTCCCCTCAACTTGATTAAACTTTAGACTGGTTTCTTCCTGGTTTTAGGCCCCAGAACCACTTTTCCTTTAGGCCCCAGAACATTTCTCCTTCTTTAAGATTTATATCTTCTTCCTGTCTTTGGCCAGTTTTAAAACCCGGAAGTGATTTTCTCAAGGACCTGGGAGCCATCCGTTTGAAATGCAATCATCAAGAAAGATGGAGCCTTTAGCTTCTACAGCTTCTGTGGGAGGGTAGAATCTTAACTCCCCTAAGTGCCAATTAGCAAACACAGATGGCCTAATCACATGGACCACGCTCCCCACTAAAGTCTTCCAGCACTTTTCCACTAGCTCACCCCAGTGCTTGAAAACTGTCCTGCCTTTAGTTTCAGAGGAGTTGAATTTCATCTCTCTCCCCCGCTGCAATGGTCTTGAATAAAGTCTTCCTTGCCTGTTTGACTCCATTAGACACAATTTTTGTTTGGCATTACTAAAGAGATTGAACATGCTTATGTTTATGTATTAAACACCGATACTCTTTTATTTGTGAAGTTTCTGTTTCAGACTTTTTCCCACTTTTCTAATGTATTTTTCTTTTTTGTTATGATTTATAGGCATTATTATTGCCTGGATTTGAGTCCTTTGTCTGATAAATGTATTTTTTCCAGGCACTGTGAAGTAAAATGAAGGCCTCTCTAGAATCAGTAACAGCCATTTGTCTCTGGTTGTTAGGCTTTTCTCACAGGAATGGGCAGCTGCCAAACCTCATGGGACCTGGCAGTTTTGAACCTGTTCTACAAGGATCTGAGTTGAGTTTTTGATCCTACAGCTAATATCTACTCTCCCACTTTCCTTGTGTCATGAGATCATTCTCATTTTCTCATTTTGGATTTTCATAAAATCTTGACAACGATTCACCCAGTCTGCAATCACTGTCAACTGCATTATTCTTGATTTATATGAATCCTAGCACATCAGCTCAGGGCCAAAACTATCGCTGAAGTAAGCATTTGTTTGTTATAGAGAAACTGTTTTTCATCTGAGCCACAGTGACCAAGAGTAATTACAGCATACATTTATTTTAGTGCATGAAGCCAGATTCAAATTATGGCTTCTCATACAGATGTAATTAATTAAGAATAAGGTCATTTACCTAAAATCTGGTGGGAAGGTAAGTAAAAACAGAAGTAGTCATGATATAAAACAGAAGTATTAATACAAACTGTCCTTTAACATACAAAAAGTTGTTCAACTTATAATAAAAAGGAATACAAACCAAAACTAAGTTAGGAAATCACTTCTCACCTATTAAATTGGCAAAAAGTCAGGTGATTAACAAGCACAATTCACTCGAGTGGTGAGACTGTGGAGAAACAGGCATATTCATACATGGCTGGTGATAGTAAAAAATGGAACAGCCCCCATGGAGGAACGACTGGGAATGTCTGCTAAAATTACACATGCATTTACCCTTTGAGACAGTTTTCTCAACCCTTAAAATTTTACCTTGAAGTCTCACCTCCACCATAAAAAATGATATATGCAAGATTATTCACAGTAACAGTGAAATATTAGAATCAAACAAAAATCCAACCCTGTCTTTAACAGAAAGGTGGGATAAATCATGATACATCCAAACAGTGGAGTACTTTGCAGCCATGAAAAATGAAAAAGATTTTTTTATAAATTTCTATCCATATTTTTAAGTGAAAAGTTTAAGGTATAAAGGGGTACATATAATATGTTACATCTTGTGTAAGAAAGATGACATAAGAAAAATAAATGTATATTCAAAATACCTAGCTGATTATTTATATATTATATATTAATTTGTACATTAATTTAAAATATAGAAATATATTGTCAATGTGTTTGTATATATGTATATGTGTGTGTGTATATATATATTCTCATTTATCATTTTTATAAAAGTAAACACAAAAGGCTAAATCTAATTAAAACAGTTATATGTAGGGGTGGATAATAGGGTAGAAAGAATAGTTCTAGGGATGGATAAGATTAGTTTAAGTTTAGCTTGATACATTATTTCAATGTTTGAATCATGTAGATATTTTATAACATTCAAATATAAATTAATTTAAAAGTATGAAAAAGGAATACATGACTGGGTGCAGTTGCTCACACCTGTAATCCCAGCACTTTGGGAGGCTGAGGTGGGCAGATCACAAGGTCAGGAGATCGAGAGCATCCTGGCTAACACGGTGAAACCCCGTCTCTACTAAAAATACAAAAAATTAGCCGGGCGTGGTGGCTCACACCTGTAGTCCCAGCTACTCGGGAGGCTGAGGCAGAAGAATGCCACAAACCCGGGAGGTGGAGCTTGCAGTGAGCCAAGATTGCGCCACTGCACTCCAGCCTGGGCAAGAGAGAGAGACTTCGTCTCAGAAAAAAAAAGAAAAAAGAAAGAAAAAGAAATACCCAAAAGTTGAATACAAAAAGAAACTAATTAACCTAATGCATACTACATTGATAGAAATAAGCACAGAGAAGAATAATTAATTGACTTACTTTTAAACACAGTAACCTGACTGTACAGTCTTAGTGGCATATAAGAACAACAACAAATAAGTAAATAAATCTTGAACTTGAATTAGATTTGTTGTTAGTGATAGTATTGATGTTGTATTTCTGAAACTGTTTGGAATGCATTACAGGAAAGAGAAAATATATTGCTGTTGTTGAAATTCTGCTAATAATTGGTATTGATGTTGTATTTCTGAAACTGGAACACATTATAGGAAAGAGAAAATATATTGCTGTTGTTGAAATTCTGATAATTGGGAGGAGGAAATTACTAATACACAATGCAAGAAGGATAGGAAAAAGTTGTGATGTTAGAATTGAAGTTGAGGTATTATAAACTCAATATTTTTTAAAGTGGGCGCAATTTATGCAAACTTACGTGTAACAGGGTTTTTTAAAATATAATTTCAACTTTTATTTTAGATTTAGGGGGTATGTGTACGGGTTTGTTACCTGAGTATATTTCATGAATGCTGAGGTTTGGGATACAAATGATCCTGTCCATCACCCAGATAATGAGCATAGTACCAAACAGATAGTTTTTCAACCCTTGCTCTCCTCCCTTCCTCCCTGTTTTTGGAGTCACCAGCGTTTACTGTTCCCATTTTTTATGTCCATGTGGACCCAGTGTTTAGCTTCCACTTATAACTGAGAACAGGCAGTATTTGGTTTTCTGTTCCTGCCTTAATTTGTTTAGAATAATGGCCTCCAGCTGCATCCATGTTGCTTCAAAGGACATAATTTTGTTCCTTCTTATGGCTGTGTAGTATTCCATTATGTATATATACCACATTTTCTTTATCCAATCCACTGTTGATGGACACCTACATTGATTCTATGTCTTTGCTATTGTGAGTAGTGCTATGATGAATATACAAGCACAGGTGTCTTTTTGGTAAAATGATTTATTTTCTTTTGGATGTATACACTGTAATGGTATTGCTGGATCAAATGATAGTTCTCTTTTAAGTTCTTTATAAACTCAATATTATTTATGAAATAATTTTCCTAGCTCTGTATACTGAAAATAGAACCAAGATTGATAAAGTTTTTCTATAAAGGGACACACAGTAAATACTTTAGACTTTCTGGGCAGTATATGGTCTCTGTTGCATAGACTTCTTGGTCATTCTGGTGTTTAAGAAACTGTTTCTTTGTGGGGTTATTTGTTGATTTGTTTGTTGTTGTTGATTTTTTCCCATTTACAATTTTTAAAATAATTGTTAGCTCTTAGGCTGTACAAAAACAGGCCACACACAGGATATAGTTTACAGGCCATTGTTTGCTCATTCCTGGATCTAGAAACACACTCCAATGGCCATGAGCACACCTAGCATCCATACTTTGGCTTCCAAATACAATTCATATCTTAAAGGGATCCAGACTTTTGAAGAGGCAAATGATTCTATGTCTAGGACCTGGACAGCATGAAGTAATCCTGGAACATCTTCTCTAGAAAGCAAGAAAAAAGTATCAGAGCATAGGAGACAGACAAAAGACAGTGGCTCCACCAGCAAATTTAGTACAGTTTGAGCACAGTGATAGATTATAGTACACTGGGATAGGGGAGGGGAATCTATGAGCGGTACCCAATGAAGAAATGGTAGAATTACAAAATCACCATTTTATTATTAGAATGTGATTGTTAATAGAAAAGCAAACGACTGGGTAAATGTTGTTAGGGAATAGAATAGTCATACAATTTCAAAGTAATCATGCATTACTTATCAATAATAAACATGTTAATATAATGCATAATTAAAAATTCCTATGGAGAGATCTGGAGAGAGACAACCTTAACTAAGTGATTATCTGAGCGTCACCCATTATCCAACAAACGGAAATCTCACTGCTTTCTGATGGGATGCAATGGGAAGTACACAACATTATTCAATAGTTTTTGGAAAAAAATCTTTAACCTGAATCTAATCATGAGGGGACAAAAAGACAAGTCCAGATGTGGGGCACTCTGTAAAATAGTTGACCCAAATATTTCAAACAAGTCAATGTCACAAGAGCAACAACATGAAATGCCAAGATTGTACTAGATTGAAGGAGACTAGAATTAAAGACTTAACAACCAAATGCAGTGAATGGTATTTGCCTGGATCTGATATTCACAACAGTTATAACATCTATAAAACTATTTTTGGAAAAATATGAGAAAATTTGAATATACTAGATAACATTATTGGGTGAATTTTATATTTCCTGCATGTGCCAATGGTATTATAGCTATGTAGGAAAGTGACCTAGTTCCTAGGTGATACATGCTGAATTATTTAGGAAAGATATGTCATGGTATCTTCAATTTACATTCAAATGATTCTGCAATATATAAAATTGTCAATATATATGCAGAGAAAGAGAAGGATAAAGCACAAATAAAAGTGGTCAAGGATGAGTCACCATTAGTGACTCTAGAAAAACGGAAATCTGAGCATTCCTGATTTTTTTTTTTTTTTCAACTTTACTGTAGGTTTGGAAATGTCTTAATAAAAAATCAGGGCAAAAGGAAGTACGGCTTTTACCCAAATTGCAAAATCACATAAATTTTGTGTTTAAGGATATTTACAGAACTGTTTTCAGTAACAAACAAAAAACAACTTTAAAAAAACCTAAATGCACCTTGACAGAGATGTGATTGAAGAATTATGTCACATCCATGTAACGTCATTAAATAGAAAGTACATCTATATGTACTCACATAGTTCGGATATTTGCCCCTGCTCAAATCTCATGTTGAAATATAATCCCCAGTCTTAGAGGTGGGGCCTGATGGGAGGTGTTTGGGCCATGGGAAAGGATTCCTCATGGCTTGGTGCTGTTTTTGAGATAGTGAGTTCTCACAAAATGTGGATGTTTAGAAGTGTGTGGCACCTCCCCCAACCTCCTCCCTCTTGCTCCTCTTGCCCTGTGAGAGGCCTATTCCTCCTTCACCTTCCACCATTGAGTAAAAGCTTCCTGAGGCCTCACCAGAAACAGATGCTGGCATTATACTTCCTGTACAGCCTGCAGAACCGTAGTCAAGTAAACTTCTTTCATTATAAATTATCCAGTCTCAGGTATTTCTTTATAGCAATGCAAGAATGGCCAATACATGTAGAGATAGAAGAAAATGTCCTATATGATATAGATGGAAAAAAAATAGGAAGGAAGAGAGCAAGGAAGGGAGGAAGGGATGAAGGGAGGAGAAAGAAGCAGAAGCATATGAATGGGTGTTTATTCCTAGTAAAATATACAGGTTCTGGAGGAATATATATTAAAAAAAAAAAATCACTGTTAACAGTGATTACCAATAGAGAATGAGAGGGTGATCAGGGATAGGATTTTATTTTTTACATTACACATTTCATTATTGTTATAGTTTATCATGGAAATGTTATCACTTTCATAATAAAAATAAGAAGTGTTTATCCCATCCCACCTAACACTGTATAAAATTCTTAGAACAGTAAACAAAATAGATCTATTACTTACCAGTAGTTCTTGAATTAGGCAGTCTTTGCTGTTTGGCCAAGTTCTGTGAGGTCAGGACCACAGCTACAAGTACATTTGGCAAATGCTGATATAAGTAGGCTCACAGGTGTAGGCCATGACTTAGAGCCATATCTACTGTCTGACTAGGTTAAATGCCATAAACATATTCTATGTCTAGATTCTGAATGGTGCTGAAAATCAGAAGGAAAGTCATTGGTTTCAGCTTCACCAATTATTGAACGGCCTTTGTAAACTGTAAATCAGAGTACATATGTGCACTATCCTCATTTCCTTAGAGACTTAGTATAATCCTGTAGTCAGAACAATCGTGCTCTCTGTTTACAAATTGGGAACAGGAGTTCAGAGAGATTCACCATGACAATATCACCTTTATCCACAATGTTTTTGGCTCCCATTAATAGTATCAGCAAATAAAGTATCAGAGTTCTTTTCAATACAGAGGAGTGGACCCAGAATATATGGGAGAGGTTATACCCCGATCTTGACTTAAAGGGGATTATGTGTCCCCTTCCAAGTTGGCTTTTTAATTTATTTCAATATTCAGAATTATATCCTCAAAGCAACCAATTTTCAATATTTTGTAGGAACTTATAAAACATCTCAAGAATTTGTAGGCCAATTCCTATAGTCATTTTCATAACTTTATATAATTCACAAGACGTTAAAAAGCATGAGAATTATAAATACCACTAATTTGATGTTATCCTTTATTCACATGTAGATAAAGTCTAGTGGGTTGGAAAAGTTTAAGCAAACAAAGTAAGATGGCTGAGATATTTCATACCATGAGCATAAGTCAATAGCGTTAGTTAAGCCAAAGATAGCTAAGAAGCCCTGAGCAAGAACTGCCAGGACTGTAATCAATATGTTACCTCTGACATTTACAAACACACTTTAGAAGCAAAACAGTATTTTAAAACCTTTTAATGTCATATATGAAGTTGACTTGCCCTTTAAATGTCTTTCATTCCTCTTGAGAATTAAATCAGTTTCAGTGAGGACCCTTTTTTGATTATTTGAACAGCAGTTGCAGGTAAGGAGCAAAAGAAGAAGGCTCTTAACTTGCTTGTAATAGCCTATTGTCATTGTGATTGCCAACCTTTCAACTCTCCCACTGTCCTTCTCTTAAGGATTCATAAAAAAGAGTGACAGCTGACAGCTTCCTTCTTGGATGGAACTCCTTGCTCGAGAATCAAATGGGACTGGAAGTAGATGCAGAGGAGGCTTTTTATGAGCATGGCTTTGAGAGAGCCATGGCCCTGCCTTTCTCTGGCACACAGGAGATATCCATCAATTGGATTCACAGAGGCATATCCTCCCTCTTAATGTAGTCTGCAGACATGAGGATCCTTCTTGTGAACACAGGGCCGACATGGGAGTCAACGGGGATTGGCAAAAGCCAAAAATTAGTGGGTCAAAGGCTGGGAATGTTAGCTCCTGTGGCCTGTGGTTGAGACAAATGCAGGTGCAAAGGGGATAGGAGGTATCTACATGAAGCATGCCAGGCCCTAGGTCGGTGCACACAGAGTATTGTGCCATCATGTTTCTGTCAACCTCTGTATTCTCAGCAGAATCAAGTACAGAGACGGGGCATGTCCAAACCCCTAAGGATAAAACCGACAAGAGCAAGAAAATGTAGTTTAATAAAACAAGGTAATGTATGCACATACAGGTTTAAATAAAGACCTATAGCTCTCCCTTTAAAATGTACAACTGGTACTAGGCTCCTCAGAATAGAAATTCTGGGGAGTCACCAAATTAATAAAAGATAGAAGTTCTATGCAGGGAAATCAAGACAGAGGCCATATCTAAGCCAGCCATTAGGACTAGCTTTAATAACTTGAAGTTTTCCCCAGAACACCAGGCTCTATCCTGACAGTATTAGATCAGGGTCCGCAGCAGATAATAAAAGCTGTGTCCTTGAGGTAAAGTTGTTCTAGTTAGGTGTGCTATAGCAATAGCTTCTCTTTGGAAGGAATAACATGGAGAAATATAGATGATGAAAGAAATATAGATGATGAAAGGGGAGTGAATCAGAGGTTGCTGGAATGGCTAGATCTCTTCTTGGTAAAAATGCCAGGTGCTCTTCAGTGGGAGGCATCCGTCCAGGAATAATTCAAACTAGCTAGCTGAGGACTGCTCTGTATGGCCCTTCCCAAGTTAGCACTGGTGAAAATCATAGCTTAATTGGAATCCAGTCCTAGACTCAGCATAACCCACAGCAATTACTGTAGCTGGCCTACTAGACCAAGATGCAAGATGGTTATCCAAATGGCATAACCTATAAGGATCATGCCCAGTGTCTACTCTTTACCAATAACCCTGCCAATTAACTAAGTTGCCAATCACCTTCCTCTGTTTGCTTACATTTTGAATCAGATAATATTAAAGTTATTGATTTTCTCCTTACATTACAGATAAGGAAATTAAATACGGCTCAGAAACAGAATGATTTGCCTGAATCTCCAGAGTCAACTAGATTAGAAGAGATTGAAGCTCTTCTAATTTCAGAATTCTCTACCATTACTACAATGTTGTCTTAGTCAACTAACACAACCCAGGATTTTTGAATTCCAGCTGCCACCAAGGCCACATGCATTCAGTATGTCTCCTGCAAGTAAGATTTTATTTAAAAGAAGGAGCAACAATAGGGGGTCATCCACCCATTACTCTGAGATCACTACTGCTCTTAGATACCTTGTTTTATCTCCAAAATTTTGCTTCTATGAGTTAGTTCTCTTTGATTCCATATAGTTTTTGGAATCTATAAAATATGGCTTCTTTTCCACGTGAAGTTTGCCTCATCTATACTCAGAGCTCTAAGCAAAATTATGAAATAGAAAGACACAAGATTTCGAATCTGAAGAAGTTTTACTAGATTCTGAGGTTCCATGTCTATGTGACCAAACAAGTCATTTAAGTCAGTTATAATTTCATCATCTAAAATTAGAGAAATTGTTCAAGATGATAGACTCAACATATGTATGTTTACCTAATACATGGTCTAGCTAAATGAATAAAAAAAGGTGCCATTCATGGACTAGAAAATGAGAGGAAATTCTAGTAGATAGAAAATAGATAAAAGATATTGATAGGGCAAATGGAAGAGAGAAAACCACACCTTAAAACAACACAAATAAAAGACATCTTTCAGAATGGATCCTCAGGGAAAATTCAAGCACAGTCAACTTATGCCAAAGTGGAAATATATCTGAGTTAATCATCATGGTCATAAATTAGCTGTTCAGACAGAAGGGCAGTAGTCTTCTCATCCTGCTCCATTCCTTGTTTGAAGAGCACGTGCAAAGAACAGAAGTTTATAATGCCAGGATGAACTTTTCTCTAAAAAAAGCAGGCAATCTGCATGGCTCCTGGATGGAAACTGTGAGAGATGCAGAGAAAAAGAAAGACAGCTCTGGACTTAGATCTCAGGCATCCAGGAGAAAGAAAGAAATGAGGAACTCCTTCTTGGAGTGAAAACACCACAGTGCCCCACCTCCAGAGTAAAGAGCTCTTTATTTGGGTTATCATGGTACCCCACACTGCCTTTTCTCTATCTAGATATTAGTGAATAAAAAAAGGTGCCATTCATGGACTAGAAAATGAGAAGAAATTCTAGCAGACAGAAAATAGATAAAAGATATTGACACGGCAAATAGAAGAGAGAAAACCACACCTTAAAACATCTAGGCATTCTACAGGGAAGTTGTTTGTTAAAACACCCCATGGTACACACAGAACTCAGTCAGTTCTCCTATCCAAGGAAAAGGGTTGTTGGAGAGGGAAATTTGCAGAGTTCCAGAGAAACTCCTTGTTCCAGGCCTCCTACATATCCTAATTACCCTGACGAAGATGCCCACATAATCAAACTTAAGACAAAACATGGTTTATATGGGAGGTGATCCCAGGAAGCAGGTATGAAAAACAGGAACAGTGGGAAAAGAGAGGAACAAGAAAATTCAATAATGTGTTATTTGAGGATTGCCATTGTAGGCCACTAGGACTACAATGCTGGGAACCGTTAGGAATCTCATAGAACACACCCCGGAATTGTTTTCCTGAAAAACAGAAAGCTGAGGCATTTATCCACTGACCCCCTGCCAGTCCCACCATGGGTAGGGTTGCCCATGGAGGCGTCATCCAACGAATATGTCCATGCTCTCTGGACATGAGCCGGGTAAGACTTAGCATGTTTCCAAACCCAGAAGGCAAAACTGTGGAGAGAATGAGCAAGCAATTTAGGTAGGTCATTGGCAGTGCAAGGGTCATGTCCACCAGAGTGGCAGCTAAAACCAAAAGGAGACCACAGAACACGGCATAGGACACAAAAATTGTCTGTTACAGTTAGTCATTAAACTGAACCAAAGGACCTGAGACATTTGAAGAAAATTTACAGAATGAAAAAAGAAGCCTAAAATGGAAAAAAAGAATTATCTGATCCCAGATAAATTAGAGTTGATCAAGGAAAAGAACACTTAAATTATTCTAATAAGCATATTCATAATAAAATAATAAGCATATTCAGAATAAAATATTATGAACATAATATTGTTAGAATATAAATTATTCTAGTAAGTAATTTTCAGAAAGAACAAAAAATTTTTTCTTCCAAAACCAAAAATGGGCCTCTGGAGAAATGAAGCAAACAGAAAAAAAAACTTTCAAAAAAATGAACATTCTATTGCAAAAAAAAAAAAAAAATCAGTACTTGGATTGAGAATAGATAGCATTAAATACCAAGACTAAGCTCGAAGAAAGTTTTCTTGTATTTAAAAAATAAGGTATTTTCAGATTGACTAGCAAAATCAATGAGGAAAAATGTTCACATTTAATGCGAACATTTAATGTTCCAGCAATTTCAAAAGTTCTAAAACAAAGAGAAAATTATAAAAGCTTCAACAGTTGGAGAGACACAGATTAACATCAAATTTCTTATCATAAACAATGGACACTGAAAGATAATGTAGCAATTTTTTTTCAAATTTGTTTTTTCAATCTTGAAATATATACCCAGCCAAACCGTTAAACAAATATTGGACAAAATACTTTTCAGGCACGCAAGCTCTCATAAAGCATTAAAATCAGATGATCATATTTTAAAAATAACCCATCAAAGAGAGTACTCTGGGGGGGAAATGTAAAAAGAAGGTAATGTGAACTACAAGAACAGCAGCATCAGCATTGGATTCTACCTAGAAAACTCAAAAAAAAAAAAAAAAAAAAAAGCTCCAAAACAGAATCTCCTGGGTCTCCACACTAGAGTATTTATTTTGGGAGTGAAGGTAGCAGGATTTAATGACACAGAATTAAAAATCCGCCTTTGTGGGAACAGTTAGTTGCTAACTTGGTTCAAAATGAGTAATAATCACAATCATGATTCTACTGTAAATACTATTTTGGAGAATTTCAATTTGAAAATCAGCCTACAGACCAAACACACAAAAAATTACAAGTATAATGAGAACAATATAAATGTTATAAGCCTTGACAACATATATGTTATTAATAAATAAAAACAAGTATTTGTGGATATTCTGATTTGAAAAAAGAATAAAAAACAAAAAGCAAAATAACAAAAATTAATAGGTGAAGAAATGAGAAGAAATAGAAACAATGAAAACTGTATTTATTCTACCTTCTAACAGTCTCTAACATTGGTAAATCAAGAAATACAAATATGAATATATATCTTTTACAGTTAAAAAGGGAATTACTAGAACTAAAGTAATATAATTGACAACATTGAAGTATAAAGTTATACAGAGTAAAATAATAAAAAAATCCTAAAATCTCTTCCTTTTCTTCATTTTAGAAATAGTTTACTGCTATGTTGCCGAGGCTGGACTTGAACTCTTGGGCTCAAGCAATTTCTTGCCACAGCCTCCTGAGTAACTGAGACCGCAGGCACGCACCACTGTGCCTGGCTCTGTTCATCTTTTATTGCATAAGGTAGATTGTTGCTGTCTAAAGTTGATAGCTTAAGAAAAAGAAGCAGAAATAAAAACATTTAAAATTCTAATGGGAAGTGCCAAAAGAATGAAAAAAGAAAATGAAGAAAATGTTTAAAAGGTACTTATCTCTGGGGTGTGGTGATGGAGGTGGGGGAAGATCGATACCTTTGTAACTTCATTTTAGACAGTTTTGAAAAGCTAGATTTTTTTTCCATATTTAGACATTGCTCTTAGAAAGAATATTTTGATAGAGACTCAAAAACCCAACAGTTTGCCAGCTACAAATGAAGTTTCCTGGGCTCAGTCATGAATTCACTGTGATTAATAACAACTTAACCAGTGCCCAGGATTTAGGAGAATAAATAACCTTGTCATTCCCAACCCCTGAGCTGTGGCTTCATTTTATATAGCCATGTTAATTCTACTTGTAATCCCCATGAAGTTCAGGGACTTCAGTTATTTCTTATCTTTAAGCCTCTTTTATCCCTGCTGAACTCAAAAGGATCACTTTTTAAAAGAGCCAATAGGGGTAGGGGAGAAAAAAGAACAATAAGAAATGACTAGCATTTTGGAAGATGAAAAGGAATGACAATTATGAGGTTAAAATAAGTTAGATATTTATTCCTCCCTGCATAACTCAAAGGGATCAACATTTCTTGTGTGATGAGAATTTCATATATCTCTAAATTACAAAAGCCTTGTTTTCACTGAAAGTGCATCAGATCCTAAAGTATTAAATAATATACCAAATCAAAAATTTATGAATTCAGCTTCTTATCTTAGGGATGAGACTGTTTTTAATCTTCTATATTTCTTGGGAGAAGGGGAGGACACAGAAGTCAGAGAATATTCAAATGAATTAATGAGTCTGAGTTAAAGTAGAACCCAGCTGGTTCTACTGGTTGATATTTGAATATGCCCAGGTGTCTTCAAAATTCAATTCCCCATTCGCATTGAAGTAAATCGGAAATTTCATGCATATGATTATCAAGTCTTGATTTTCTCCATTAATAAAAAAAAATCTGCCTCCTGAATTATCTGGGTTTCTACTCTTTGAGACTACGATAACTTACCCTTTGGGGAAGGAGGGAGGGGGGAAGGAGGGAGGGAAGGAGGAGGGAAAGAAAAGTGTAATTTTGAATATGTAGTTGGCAACTATTCTCTTACTTTGTTCTTTGAAAAACAGGAACTAAATCCATGAAGGAATTCCAGTTTTATTCTGTCTGCCTTATAGATCCTACACCTGCCCCCTGCAGTACACACACACACACACACACACACACACACACACACACACACCCTAAATTCATCTTTCACCTCTACCACTTGTGGACAAGAAGTGCATTGGCCTTAAAAACTTGGTGACTTGAGAAGTAATATCAGCAAAATGGCAGACTAGGAAGCTCCAAGCCCACATATGTGGAAGTCAGATTCACAAAGACAGAAAGTAGAATCATACTTACCAGGAGCTGGGGGAAAGGAGAGTGGGAAGTTATTATTTAATAAGTGCAGAATTTCAGTTGGAATGCTAGATAAAGTTATGAAGATAGGTAATAGAGGTGGTTATACAACAATGTGTATGTACTTAATGCCACTAAACTGTATACTTAAAAATTGTTAAAATGGTAAATTTAATGTTATGTATGGTTTAGCACACTATAAAAAAAAAACCGTAGTGATCTGCAGTTGGTTCATGTATGGCAAACTGTTCTACTTGTCTCACTAAAACTTGCATATATCACACTGCAGTTCTAAAACAATTTATGTGCACCAAGAAAGGATTAATTTTTTAGTAGGACAAGGTAAGTCAATACATGTATTTGACAACTCTGTCAGGATAAATTATTTTCCATTTAAGAGTTTAGAAATTGAAGGAGTAAATATTTGATGCTTGAGAAATTCACAAATGTATGTGTGTGTGTTGTGTGTGTTTGTGAGAGAGAGAGAGAGAGAGAAAGTGAGCGAGCATGTGTGTGTGAGAGAGACGGAGACAGAGATGGAGGTAGACCAGATTCAAGGTAGAAAATCACTGTCACAATCAGAAGCCCTAGAAAGTGCTTGTGGAATCTGCCTGTGGAATCAGGTAGATTGGATTTTGCCTCATATCCCTCTCATTGCCTGGTTGTGGGTTCTTGACCAAGTCATATACCTTTCTGAACATCATGTTTCCTCATCTATAAGAAGTCATAATACATATTATATTAGTTATTATAAAGATTAGATATATGTAAAATACACAAGTGCCAAGCACTTCACACATAATAAAACGTAGTTGTTACTGTCCGTCTCATTTTGTGGTCATTTTCATTGCCGTTCTGTTCTGATATGCTTCATGTCTTATCCAGCAATCGCATCACAAACTACAGCTTATTAAGACAAAGCCAGAGTGTTGCTAACCTTCTCTCAGAGAAATTTAATCCTGAAAATTCAATCTCTGTCAACTCTGAATCAGAGTTGCTGTGAGCTGTACTTTCTAGGACTCAGCTCACCTGCCCAGGAAGTGAAGATTCGGAGCAAGTCATCAGATGGAAAGGTGAAAGGCTGAGACCACAAAGCAAGAGCTCCCACTGCACCACTCACTCACGGCGGCAGGCTTCCTTTTACAGCACAAACTACAGCGTGTCTGGCCCCTCTGCTAACTCCTAGACATCCTGTGGCTGCTCTAGGAAAGGAGAAAATAGAACCTGGGGAGTTGAAAATAATGTATGTTTCCCTATAGTACCAATGAGGAGGGGGAGGAGAAAGAAAATGGAACTAGTCAAAGTAGCCCCTTGTCTCCAAATCTAGAAATTAGGTTTCAGTGGCAGCACCATCTACAGCAATGCTGTTCAATACAGTAGCCACTAGCCACACATAGCTATTTATATTTAAATGAAAATTATTTAAAATTAAATTAAATGTAAATATTTTACATTTAATGTAAAATTAATTAATCCCCAGTCACACTAGCCCATTTCAAGTGTTCATAGTCCCATGTGGCTACTAGATCCATATTGGACAGCACAGCAAAAGGAAAGGAAGATTGCAATCACTGCAGAAAGTTCCATTACACATTGCTGGTCTACAGGGAAGAGGCAGAAACAAAACTTAATGTGTCTAGCCAGACAAATTTCCTTAGCTTCTTCTGCAAGGATCATGGCTTTATTGTGGTCTGGAAACCATGAAAGTCCCGCAAGGGATTCAATTAGAATCCCTGGCAAACTAGCCTCTCTTGACCTATGAAAATTCTGCAGCCCTCAGTCAAGGCACCGCAAGGAGAGATCCTCTGCTGTTGGGTGAGTGCTGCAGGAGCCATTTGCTGAGGAGCCACCTCTCAGCGGACTCTTTAACCTATAAGGGCCTTCCAGAAGTCACTTTGGCCATCTGGGCCTTCTCCAGGGCAGTATTTCCCTTATGCTAGGCAAGGGGGCTCTGTCCCAGGTTTCAGTCCTCTTGGTGGAAAGAGCACAGAGCTCTCCTCAGCATCCTCTCCAAGCCTGACTTTCCACCTTGGAACTTCCCTCAATCAAATTAACGTGAAAATACGAAGACTAAAGACCCTCTGATGATTTTCTTGCAGGCTAGAAGAAGGTTTCAAGGTATTAGCATGCATTATAGCAACAAGGTGGCAACTCAAAAAACCACTGGGGCACTGAGTAAGAAATGTGGCTTTGAGTCAGAGGAATGGGTTTTAATTAGACAAATTCAGAAGTTAGGGCATGCTACAAGAAAACTAGTCTGCACTCTAAAAAGTATTAATATCATGGCAAAAAAGTGGGAAAACTGTTCCAGATTAAAGAGACATAACCAAATGCAAAGTATGCACCTTAATTAGATGCTGCTTTAAAGATTAAAGAAGCAGCTATAAGAGACATTTGGGGACAGCTGAGGAACGTTGATTCTGAGTTGGATATTAAGTGATTATGTGAAATTAGTGTTAATATTCCTAAGAGTCATAATGTTATTGTAGTGGTGAAGGAGAATATTTTTATTCTTAGAAAATGCAAGCTGAATGAAATATTTAGGGAGAATGCTCATGGTGTCTGTATCTGTCAAATGCTTAGACAAAAAAGCATAAATATACAGAAAATTAAAGCAAATATGGCAAAATATTAGTTAATTATTGAATCTAGATGGTATACAGATGGTTATTTTATTTTGCAACTTTTTTCTATGTCTGAAATGATTCAAAATAATCATTTTGGGTTGTGCGATAATTAGAATAGATTTCAAAAGGGCCAAGGTGTAAGAGAGAAGTCCAAGCAGTACCAGAAGTCCAGAGAGATGGAGTGCAATAGACTACAGAATGCCATAGCTTGTGCCTACGAAAAAGTCAAATCTGATTGCATTATTTTTACATGTGTTGGTTGTTACCATGTACCAAGCATCAGACTAACTAGGCACTTCACATTCATCATCTAGTGTAAACCTCACAATATTCCCAAAACCATAATCCTTATCCTCATTTTGTTGATATGAAAAACTGGGGCTGCTGGGAGCCTGAGGCAGACAAATCACTTGAGCCCAGGAGCTCAAGACCAGCCTAGACAACATAGTGAGACCCTGTCACTACAAAAACGTTCAAAAATTATAATATATATCTTTCATCCTTGCTCAGCTCATGTATTAATTATTAATTCTAATATATATATTTTCTATTTTGGGATTCTTTAGTATTTTCTATATATAAGATCATGTCATTAGCCAGGCGTGGTGTGGTGTGCCTGTAGTGCCAGCCACTCAGGAGGATGAAATGAGAGGACTGCTTGAACCTGGGAGGTTGAGGCTGCAGTTAACCATGATCACACCATGCACTCCAGCCTAGGCAACAGAGCTGGACCCTGTCTCAGAAAAAAAAATTTTTTTATTAAAAAAAAAAAAAAAAAAAAAAAGCTGAGTCTGACAATTATTGAATCATTTGGTCAAACTTACACAGCTACTAAGTAGTAAAGCTAGGATGCAAATTAAAATCTTGCCAGTTCTAAAGCCCGTGCTAATTGTGTCTTGTTAATTGAGCATCAATAATAATTCTTTCTCCAGTAAATTCAGTAGCAAGAGAGAAAAAATTAGGTCACAATTACATATGAGTCTGAAATGGACAAAGACCCAGAGCATGGTAGGGGGTTCATGAGAGAACTGATTTTGGCCACCAGCACTTAACAAATATTTTAGGTTCTAGTCCTCTGGATTATATGGGGTAAGTGACAGGTTCCCAAATTGTATGATTCTCTAAGGTCCCTTACCAGGCATTAGGATGCCCCATGGGTTGAGACTGTCCATGGTGTCTTGGAGGTGTAGAATGGTGGCTCAAATCAGCTCTTTCTCCTCACTCCACAAGAAGACATTGCATCTAAGTCAGACACAAGCTCCATTTTACTAATAGTTACATATTCTCTTGGGATTTCTCTTTCTCTGATAAACTAGCAACTTCTTGAGATAAATCACTGGATTCCATATCTTTCACTTTCTTGTAAAATAAACTTTCTATTGACATAATTTGGCAAAGAGTATCCTAAATTCTGATCATTCTCATTGAGTTTCCACCATGAAACATTTTAGTGTGTTGCTTCTTTCCTGTAACTATATAACAAAGTACAGCCTTATAATCTTTTAGTCAGCAGTTATGTCAAATTGTATTCTAAGAGCAAGAAGTGAAGAAGGTGATGGTTGAGGCCATTTACATACCAACAGCTTCCAACTTCCTTGGAACGTTAGATGTTTTAAGACTCCCAGGTGCCCTCCTCAGTGGAAAAGCCTGCCATACACACACACACACTATGTAGAGTAACATTTTTCGATGGGAGATCATCCTCTTCTACATGCAATCGATTCATTTTGCATAAGCTTATATAGCTGCACTTGTTAGTCCACTATAAATTGTAAGTCTGTATCTTCCCCCATTTGAGTATGAGTTTTAATATTAAAAGAACTGATTGAGACTCTTATGCTTCTCTACCTCCACATGTAATGCAGTGCCAACTACATATTCCTATTTTGGCAGAAGGAATAAACAGGTTCATGAAGCACAGTTTTGTTGGAAAAGCTGGAGTCTATTTTGACATGAAAAACAGACCACAGAGGATAAGTTCCCATATTCTTGTTTCCTAGGATTAGCATTTCCATGACCTCTGCCCTAGGCCAAGCCACCAGCAACATTTGTCTAAATGACTGCAGCAGCCTAAACTAGTGCAAATGCTGGTATTCTTTTCATCCCACGGACACAAACCCATTCTCCATGAGGAACTGGAAGAGTGTTTTTAAACATGCAAATCATATGTGGTGACATATGAGAAGTTTCAAAACTTTTAGTGTCTTCATATGGGAGCTGAATAAGATCCTCACTCTTAGTCATGACCAACAAAGCCTTGCCCATATCCTAACCAAACACCAAACCTCATTTCTTACTATTCTCTTCCATTTTCACTCTCCTTCATCCCCTCTAGCTTCATCCTCACTGTCTGAAACATTCTCTCCTCCACAGCTTTGCGTGGCTTGCCCTTCATGTGTCAGATCCCACTTTTAATGTTTCTGCCTTAGAGAGACCATTTTCTATTGCTATACCTTGTTATTTTCCTTCATAGAACCAACAAAAAACTATATTTTCTTCTTTTACTTGTTTTTTTCCTGTCTTCACCACCAAATAGTTGGTTCTATGAGTTTTGATATTAAAAGAACTGATTGAGACTTTTTTGCTTCTCTACCTCCACATGTAATGCAGTGCCCAGGCCCTGCACACAGTACACACTCTGTAGCACATGATATACACACAAGAAATCTTTATGGCAGCTGCAGGTTATCGAAAAGATCTAACAGGAGAATTGTCCCTCTAAGGGAGTTAGTTTGAGGACCTCCCCCATATGCCAAAAGTCACAGATGCTCAAGTCTCAGATATAAAATGACATAGTAATTGCATATAGCCTACACACATCCTCCCGTATACTTCAAATCATGTCTAGATTACTCATAATACTTAATACAATGTAAATGCTATGTAAATTGCAGTTAAACTATATTGTTTAGAGAATGACAGAAAAAAGTCTGTACATGTTCACCAAAGATCTAATTATTTTCCAAATATTTTCAATCCATAGTTGGTTGAATCTGCACATGTGAAATTCACAAATAGAGAGGACTAACTATAGATGCCATTGCTTTGCATTTCAGGGTCTTGGCAAAGGCAGATGGAGGGAAAAGAAGCCTTGACTAAGCAGGATCAGATCTGGAGATATTTACTTATCTATAGAAGTTGACCGCCCCACCCTCAAACATCCCCCGCCCACCACCAACAACACAGACATGATTGGTGTTTTCATGCCCTAAAAAATAAAGGAGTGGGGGCAGCCACCAGTATCACGCCGGGAGGGAGCAGGTCCACTGTCTAGCATCTTTTCTTCCCTCCCTCCTAGGAGCTTCATGTTCATAGAGGTTTTTAGTTTTTCTCCTTTGCCAAACTGTGAACTTCATGATGGCAGGGACTGCTCCATTTCTGTGCTGTCAGAGCCTCACTCCAGGTCTAGTCCAGAATACATATTAAGAATATGTTTATTAAGCTGAACAAAATATAAAATTTTTGTTTCCAAAGATTCCTGCTCTAGAGAATGACTCAGAGGTCAAGAAAAATCCATGAACCTACAATATCAAAATAATTAGAAGTCATGATACCATGGCATGTAGCAAGCCTTGAATTTTAGATCCATAAATGAAAATTCAAATTTATTGTGATAATATATTGCCTATTTTTTGATGTTTTATAATATGAAAGTCAGCATTTCTTTTGATAATATATTGCCTGAAAGATTTTAACCTGTTCAGAATATTTTTATACTCAAGGAGGCAAATAGTAATTAAAACAATCTTATTTTCTGACTCCCAAAAGACCTTAAGCTCTAGAAATAAGTCTATTCTAGGTTGGGCTAGAAAAAACAAATTGATCCCACTGTGCATAAAAATGGTGCCCTGCGAATCTCAGCAACGTCAGAATTCAAACGGTGCATTGAATAGGAACCTGATTGGAAGGCCTAAAAAGGAAAATTTGGTTGATTGTAATCCTTATATATGACAGAAGTTGGATTTTCTCACCTCAGTTGTGCTCTATGGGTAACTGACAAGTCTAAACTGCAGCTTAAAGGAGTTCAATAAATTTCAAGTTGTTTTTAATGTCAAAGGGTTGAATTTAGACAAGCTGTGCTGACTTGAAATTGGACAGCTGGAATTTGTATTTTCAGTTGTTGAAAATTTCAGTGCAGATTTGACTAGTATTGATGATTCTTTATTGATGTGAAGCATTTGTAAAAATAATTGAATTCTGTAAAGCGCCATTCTTTTCACTTTTTTATTTGATGCTTTTTGTTATTGAAAAAGCCCACTGTTTTCTAACGCATTTAAATAATCTACAGAATAGAGGATATAATAAATCAGTAAGAAAGTCAAGATCCATTGTAGCTTAGAATAAGCTAAACTTGTAATGAGGCTGTTATTAAATGTTAACTTTCCATGGTAGCCGTTTTCTGGGTACTTCACAAATTGCATAATTTGTCTTGTGTTTCTAAGTTCAATGTACAGGTGCTACAGTGTCAGTAGTGTGGTGGGAGCTGTGATTACAAACAACATTGATATATTCTGGCTATGGCATAGGTCAATGATTCCTCCAGAAAGCCATAGAGAATGGAGATAGAAGTCTCCCTTCCATAACATCTACATATTAAGCAAGACTTATTTGTGTCTATTGAATAGCCTCCCAGACATAAATACTTTCATTAGGGAGTTCTTTGCTATGTTCTCTGAAACATGACTCTCAGAGGAAGGTTGAGATTAATAGGGTATCAGGTTATGCTTAATCTTCTTTCGCTATTCCATTTTGTTTTAATCCTATAACATTTGCATTTCTGAAATTAGGATATTGTATCCATTGGGGTGGGACCCAGAGGCCTCATTTGGGTTAGATTTATTATCTACTAAATGACTTTCTTAGCAGATCTTTTTATCTCTTTGTCTGCCAGTTAATCTCAATGCTCTATCTTGAGCAGATTCCATTATAGCAAAATTTATCATTCTTTTTTAAAATTTTCTACATAACTTTTAGAAACTTTCTTATTAATAGTAAACGCTGACACATTACAACACAACAGAGAAAGATAAGAGTCACACCTTAAATATGATAAGATGTCCTTGACCCTCAAGTTATCCCTAAGTCCTTGGTTTAGAAAAACATTTCATTTATCACAAAAATCTTTTGCAGGCCCAATGAGTCAAATTCCTGGAACAGGGGACATTAATTAGAGCCATGTTTCTTGTGCAACCTCAGGCTTGGGCAGGGAGTAGTGGAAATGCAAGCCAGGAGAAGAGGTTTGGGTCTTAGGTGAAATAAAACCATAGAAAATTATGTTAACAAATAGTTAATAAAGAAGTACAAGTGAGAGGAACTGGAGGCAACAGGAAAAAGCTGGGGGGTGGGCACAGAGGTACAACTGAGGAAGCTGTTGCAGCGCCAACTTTGTGATTATTGCTCAACCAGGTTCAGTGTTACTTTGTATCTATCAGTTGGCGGATTCTACATGTCCTTTACAACAGTGAATGCTAGGCAGTTTGGTTTGAAATTTTTCTATAGTTTATCACATCGAGCACTGCTATGACTGAGGAGGGTGGGGCACAGCTTAAAACTGGTATTGGTAGATGGAGTTGAAGATTGCAGTGTGGGTGGAAGTAAAGATGAAGATAGAGATGAAGATAGAGAACCTCAGTTTCTTCATTTGTGAAAGGAAAAATAATAATCTCACACTGATTAACAGCATTAGGGCAATGATAAATGTCAAAGGAAATTGTTGACACTTTGTGAATGCTGTTTTGTCAATGCCAGTTAAAGATGGAGGCACCTATTTTCTCCCACATATTTCCTTTTTGCAATTTAAATTCACAGAAATCAAATAATTCATTCTCCCCATTATTTAAAAATACTTATTGCCAAGTTCTGAAGATATGAAAGCTCTTGTCTCCAACAAATGTTCTGTCTGTGGTCGTCTTCTGACTTCTTGGCTGTTCCCATGCAAGAGGGATAAGCATCTAGCATTATTCTAGGTCTGACATATGAATATGAAATTTGCCAATGACAACTCGCCAAGTTACCAAATCCAGCTCTACTGAGAAGTCTCCATAGGAGCCTTGGCAATTATTTGCTCATCATTATTTTCTCCTTTAGTTTATAATTCTCACATGCTCTGAGAGTAGAACAAATGAAACTTTTTATCATGAAAAGTACTCTGAAAACCAAACCAAATTCAAAGTTGATTTTGCCATGGTAAACCATACAAGAATACCTGTATTAAAGAGTCTATCACATCTCCAACTTTGTGCTAGGCACCATGAGCAATACAAGGGAAAAAAAAGACACATACCCCTGTCTTCTGAACATGTCTTACAGCTCTGGCCCCCTAAGTTTTGCCGTTATACAATGTCAGCTTCATATTCGCCTTTCCCTGAAAGGCTGAATGTAAAATGAGAAGTTCTGGCCGGGCGCGGTGGCTCAAGCCTGTAATCCCAGCACTTTGGGAGGCCGAGACGGGCGGATCACGAGGTGAGGAAATCGAGACCATCCTGGCTAACACGGTGAAACCCCGTCTCTACTAAAAAATACAAAAAACTAGCCGGGCGAGATGGCGGGCGCCTGTAGTCCCAGCTACTCGGGAGGCTGAGGCAGGAGAATGGCGTAAACCCAGGAGGCGGAGCTTGCAGTGAGCTGAGATCCGGCCACTGCACTCCAGGCTGGGCGACAGAGCGAGACTCCGTCTCAAAAAAAAAAAAAAGAGAAGTTCAAAGTACAAACCTCTGCATATCTGCAAAACATTCAAAGACAATGCCTCTGACGATTATTCAATGACCCTTTATGCAAAGATTCACAAAAGAGTGGTCTTTCTAAACTCAAACTTGAGAGAGCATGCAACCCAAAGTAGAGACAGTTGCTCTTTCTTAGAAAAAAGTAACCTATCAGGCTTTTAGTTTTCCCCTTTTTTTACTCAAAATGAAGCCTCGGATTGAAAGTTGCTTTCTTAGATTCTTATTACCGCTCTTCTTTTCCCTATATTTATGAGCCTTTGTCTTTGTCCTTACTATATGGTACAGTATATATTTATAGTATTATCTTATATATTTATAGTATTTTTGAAAGATAAATATAAATTGTGACATAGGTATAATCAATAATTAGTTTCTGGCACAAATAGCCAAAGCAATAGTTTAGAGACTCTTCTGTCCATGGCTTCTAATGCCCAAAGAAGAAAAGCAAAAATGGTAGATGGCATTCCAGGGCTTTCATGACCTGTCCAGGCCACACTGCATATTCCCTAATTTTAGCCACATTGATTTATTTGGACATTTCCTAGTTGACCAGGTTGTTCATACTAACACACCTTTGCCTTCATTTTCCTCTCCCCTCTCCAACACTCCCATTCTTGAGCTCTGTGGCAAATCACTTACTCTCCCAATTGTTCAGATCAGGCTTTTCCTGAGTGTTCATGACAGCCCCAGACAGAATTAGGCAATTTCAATCTTTGTTTTTGAATTCTCTAAGACTTTTATTGCATTTTGTAATTCGTCTATGATGTTTTTAATGTCTCATACATCTAGAGTGTCTGCCTTTTTTCCTCCTCTAGACTGGAAAACCCTGGAAGACATGAACTGTATCTTTGCATTTTTATCTCCAAAGTTTAGTGCAGAGCTGGACACAGAATAGGTTCACAATAAATATGTATATTAGGGCTGACTAAATTAATGAATAAACAAAAAAAATGAATTGGGTTCCGCTATAATACCAAGTTCAAAGTAAGGAAACAACAAAAAAAAACATAGGTGGCTCGTAGCACACTCCAAAGATAAAATACAGAAGAAATTTAATTACTAGTGACAAATAAAAAAGCACTCGTTCTGCCAAAGGGAAGGACATGTGCGATGAAATCAATTATCATCCCAAGAAAGCCTTCCTGAAAAGAAGAGCATGGGATAAGGGGGTTGGGGTAGGGAGTAGTACAGATTTTTCTTTATTCTTATGGGAAGGAAATGACATTAACATGTATGAAAGTCCTGCCTATGCTCCAAGAAACAGACCAAGGCTTCCACATGTAGACTCATCTAATCCTCACTTCATCCCTAAAAAAATGTGATATTATCATTATCATTTCAAAATTGTGCTAAATAAAGTCCCTTGAATTTTGAAAGTTGTGCAATTTCAAACATGAAACAAAAGCACCTACTACATTGTCATTTATTATATCTTTACTCCTGGGAAATTTTATGTATCTAGCCGTAATGAGGAAAGGTTATTATTTCTTGAATAACCCATAGACACAAAAAAAATACATATTACTTTATTTAGAAGCTTCAGGTATGTTTAATGCCAGACTGATAATATATTTAGAAAGCATATTAGAAAAAGCTAGAGAGACAACAGATGTCGCCTGCTGAGGACGTTTAGCAGGAGGTGACAAGGCTAAATAGAATGAACAAGCCCATGACCTATGCATTAGTGGAAGAGTCTTTGGTCAGACGCTTTTGGCCATATTCATCTGCTATTTAGCCATCTTGATCAGAGCCCTTAGATTAACAACTTTTCATTCATTAAACTAAATATTTACTAAGCATCTACTATATACCAGACACTAAATATGTAAGAGAAAAAAGAGCCAAATGTCCCTGCTTACATGCCGCTTCTCCCTGTACTTGAACCATTGTGTGCATTATTTCATCTGAAGTATTTGCTTTCAGCATTGAAGAAGAATTTCTAGAATAATCATTCAGTCTGATTCATTCATCCATCAATAAACTACCTATAGATAATAAAGAGTAAACATAATGAGTAAGATAATCTTAGGGAAGGCTAAGTATTGATAAGTGTTATAAGTTGAGTAGATTAAGGGGGAGCATTCGGGAGTGGTGCTCTTATAGTGTTAATAAATAGTCTATTAAGGATTTTTCTCATGGAAAAGCAGTCAAGTCAGAGCGAACAGCTAAAGAGAAGGCCCTATGGCAGAAGGATTCCTGGTGCATTGGGAAAATGGCCATGAAGGCAATGGGCTGAAGGAGAGTATTACAGGAGAGAACATCAGGAGTTGGAAGAGGTGGGTATTGGGGAACCTACGGGCCTTGGTAGGAACTCGGGTTTTGACTTTAAGTAAAACTAGAAGCCAGTGGAACATTTTGAATAGATAAGTAACAGGATTCAATTTGCATTTTTGGAAGCTATCACTGGCTCTTCTATTGAGAATAGACTACAGACGGGGACAAGAAGTGAGGCTAGGAAAGGTTACTGTGATTATCCAGGGGAGAAATGACAGTGTCTCATACCAGAAGAGTACTGGTAGAGGAAGTAAAGAATGGACTAATTCTAGATATAGTCTGGATATTTTGAAGGTAGTGCTAACTGGATTGGACGCAGATTTTGAGAAAAAGTGGCTTGTCAAGCCTGTAATCCCAGCACTTTGGGAGGCCGAGACGGGCGGATCAGGAGGTCAGGAGATTGAGACCATCCTGGCTAACACGGAGAAACCCCGTCTCTACCAAAAAAATACAAAAAACTAGCCGGGCGAGGTGGCGGGCGCCTGTAGTCCCAGCTACTCGGGAGGCTGAGGCAGGAGAATGGCGGGAACCCGGGAGGCGGAGCTTGCAGTGAGCCGAGATCCGGCCACTGCACTCCAGCCTGGGCTACAGAGCGAGATCCCGTCTCAAAAAAAAAAAAAAAAAGAAAAAGAAAAAGCGGCTTTGAAGGGTATGGGGCCTGAGCAGGTTGAAAGATATAATTGTCATCGCCTAAGAGGGGGAAAGCTCAGGAATAGGAGGAAGATGGGACATTTCACGTTTGAGGGATCTTTCAAACCTCCAAGTGGACAGCGGGTGGGCATATGAGTGTCGAGTTTGAGCAAAGAAAGGGCTGAGCTGGCTGGTTGGTTAGGAGTCACCAGTATTTCACTAGACTCAAATCACCTAGAAAATATCAATAAAGCAAGAAAAGAGGTCCAAGGAGTGAGCTCTGGGCACTCTAACCTTAAGAAAAAGAATCATAATGAAGACCTAGAAGGAGTTGCCACTGAGCTATGCGATTAAAAAGGGTCAGAGTGGAAGGGAGAATAAGAGAGGCACAGAGAGAGAGAGAGATGGGGGGGGGGGGGAGAGAGAGAGAGAGAGAAATGGAGTCCTGGAAGTCAAGTGAAAAATGCACATCAAATCAAGGTGGAGGGAGTGATTAACTGGCAAATCAGCTGATGGCTGAGAACTGATCCTCAGATTTAGCAATGGAGAAGTACTCCGTAATGACATCAAAAAGAGCAGTTTCCAAGTAGTATATGCATTTGTGTATGTGTAGCAAGCGGTAGTGGGGTTGTTAAAGCATGATTGAATGAAGTGAATTAAAAGCCAGTTGGGGGAGGGGACTTACAGATGGTGACTTTAATAACTATTTCAAGACATTTTCCTATAAAAGGGAACAAAGAATAGAGGCAATAATTGCTGGGTCATGTCAATTGGGTCTCCAGAAACAGATACTAAGATAAAGTTAGAAGTGAAATGGATTTATTTTGAGTATCTCTTGTGACATATAAATGGGAAAGGAAGCAGAACTAGACAGAGAGAACCCTCAGGCCATGATGCAGGCCTGAGACCTATGAAAAGAGAAGGGGAAGAAAGGAGAATTACATAGTAAGAGCCTCAGACTGCAGTGCAGCTTAGAAAGTCCCAGGTAGCCCATCAGAGAGATGTGGTGAAATGACTGCCTACACAGTAGTTTCATACTATACAAAAATGGCCAGGTCCCTAACTACCCCCACCATGCTAAGTCTCTGTCTGAGGTCTGGCTGCAAAAAGCAGAGCCTTGGCTCAAACAACTGAGGAAGACCCTGAAGATGCTGCAGCTGAAATTTGTGAACTAGGTGCACTCCTCAGTAAGTTATTTTTTGAAAGAATATCCAAGATGTGCACTTTCATGGATGCTGTTTAAGGTAAATGGAGTCAAGGGAATTATTTTGAGAAGAAAAGATAAAAATATTTTCCTTGGGATTTCACCTTTCAAGTCCCCCCCACCCCAGTCTTGAAAGCTCTGAGATTCAACATAGGCTTCACTGGCCCGGCAACACTGCCTCTTTCTTTCTGTGCTCTTTATCAACACATAAAAAATTGAAAACTGCCCACAGTAAAAAAGCTGGAATGAGTGAGGACCTCACCTGCTTTGTTAGTTACAATCAATTGCCTTCGAACCATTGTACATGTTTTTTGTTTCCAATCCATTTTTAATTGTATAAACATAAGGCATGCAAAATGTTTTGATACACAGGTACCTAGTGAAGTGACTGCTACAGTAAAGCAGATTAATATATCTATCATCTCACAACATATCTATCATCTATGTCTATCACGTAGCTATCATTTTCTTTTTTCCTTTGGTAAGAGTACCTAAAATCTACTCTCATAGCAAATTTTGAGTTGACAATACAGTATTATTAACTATAGTCCTTGTGCTGTATATTAGATCTCTAGGCTTATTCATCCTATATAACAACTTTTTACCTTTAATCAACATCTCTTAATTTTCCCCACTCCCTTGTCCTAGTAATCACCCCTAACAGGTGCTAGGTCATAGATCTGTGGTTTTGATTTGGATTTCCTTGATAATTAGTGATGTTAAGTACCTTTTTGTCTACCCGTTGGCCTTTCCCCCCAACCCTGCCTTTGGAGAAGTGCCTATTTAGATCTTTTGTTCTCCATTGTATCTTCTTGGTGCCCTCATTGAAAATTAGTTAATCATGTATGTTTAGGTTTATTTCTAGGCCCTCTATTCTGTTCTATTGGCCTAACTATCTGTTTTTATGCAAGTCCATACTGTTTTGATCACTATAACTCTGTAGTAGAATTTGAATCAGAGCATGTGATGCCTTCAACTTTGTCTTTTTTGCTAAAATTGCTTTGGCTATTCAGGGTGTTTTGAAATTCCATATAAATTTATTCCTAGCATGCAATATTGGTTTAACACATGCAAATCAATTAATGTAATACATCACATTAACAAAATGAATGATAAAAATCACATGAATATTTCAAAAGATGTAGAAAAAGCATTTGATTAAATTTAACATCTTTTATGATAAAAAGTCTCAAAAAGTGAATATAGAAGGAATGAACCTTTTCTAAGTTCTGCAGTTCAGACATTAAATTGCAAGTAACATCAAGGAGGCATACTAGGTGGGCAAGAATCCTCGGAAGTAATAACAACATCTATCTTTTATGAATAAAAATGTCATTGTGGCCTGAAGTCTGTTTGGCTTACTATTCTTGAAGCATTTTGTGTATTTTGTGTTTGTTTATGGTGTTTTCAGAGCTTAGGATGGTATTTTAGAAGAATTATGCATTCTAATTCATTCATCCATCAATGAATTTCTATAATAGATGGAGGTTCAGTGTGCCCTGGGTGCTCAGAATGAATATAATGAGTATATAATTTATCCTGTGGTAAAAATGACATTAATATGACCAGGAGATACTGCACAAAAAGCAGAGGGTAAAGGTAAATCATGAAAAATAATTAGAAGTTTGCTAGCCACAGAATGTGAAGGACACACCAACTCAATGAAAATCGTGTGTGCAGAGCCAGTAGGGCAAGACTCCTGGACTACTCAGCAAACAGCCAGTAGCTCAGTCTAGACCCTGCAAAACTGAAGAAGGAGCAGACTAGAAATACAATGGAGACCATGTCTGTAAATGCCTTTTATGACATGATAAAGTAGTTTGAATTTTAACCTGTAGAACGTATTTAATCAGATCAGTAGCAAGATAAGAATGAACTTTTACAAGATCAATCTACCAAAGTTTGGAGAATGAATTACAGGATAAAAACTGAGGCAGAATGCTAGGTAGAAGGTTGATGGGAAATACCAAAGCTTAAGTACTCCCTAATAGCTGACCTAATACTGTTAATTGCACAGGGACTTTTCTGAGGACCCTGTGAAGACTTGGAGATAGTCAGCAGCTCTTTTGACATATTGTGTACTCCAATACGTCTTCACCATTAGGCATCATACAGAGACACATGCTTAGTCCAGAAATTGTGAAACAAACTCACTGGACTTACTAAAGATACCAATGTAATTCAAGCTGTACTGGATCTTACTGAATTGGATTGTTAGTATAGGTGATTCACATCAACATTAACAATCCCAATGTTACTGATTTCTTTTCTCTCTTACTTACACAGGATTTCCTTCTCCTTTTTCTCCAAGTCACAGCCAGTTGTCTGAAAGTCTTCAGGGTGACTCATAGGGGAGATTGACAATTCTAAACATTTTAGTCCAGACATCACCTCCATGGCCTGCTGGGCACTGCTTCCCCCTAACTAGAAACCGCCTTTGTTACACCAGAGCTACCCTAGAGCCAGAGCTACAAGCTGGTCTTTGAAAAAGAAGAGGAGAATGCCTTCTTCCCTTTGACATATGTTATGCTAGATGGTTATCTTAGTTTTGGTTTCTAGAAGCAGAGCCTGAAACAGCTGTTGAGTTGCACATGATTTATCGATGGAGTGTTCTCGGGAGAAGGGGAGTGCAGTAACTAGGATTGGGCAGAAGAAGGAGTTGAGCAAGGACGTAGTTTCAGCTAAAGATTAGCTTCATGCTGATCCAATGGAGTGCTCTGGTGCAAACTACACCACTGAGTTGGCTCCCCCTTGAGGCAAAAGGGTAGCTTCTTATATAGCCATTTAATTTCATCATTGGCTAAAGGCCGCTAGGGTAAGAAGTGGGAGTATGTGCATAACCCCTGGAGCAAGGCAGTCTTTGTATGAATGAAGTCAATTTTCTGAAAAAGGGGGCAAGTATGAGCCATTAGCAGCCAACACTCAGGGAAGCTGGGGAATAGGTTCACTAGCTCAGAAAAAGGGGATCTGACCAGGGCATCAACAGCATCCCCACTCTGTGGGGTTCAGTGTCATTCAGCCTAAAGCCCAGGTTACAAGGTTTAATAAAAGAGCTCCTGCTATATTCATTTACATCACTACTGCTTTCCACAAAGAGCCAGAAAACATGAGAATGACATAGAGTGAAATAGGATTGTTCTTTCTTCCTAGCAACAAGGATGGGCTGGTGACAATGTGTATCACTTGCTAGAAAGGAAAAGAAGCTTGAGGTAAAAGAATTTTGGGATTTCTACAAATACCTTACAGGAATGGCATATAGTATGTGTAGTACATTACAACGATGACTTCGTTTTTAGCCATCTCTTGCGTCCTTGTTTTGTTCCATATGACATTGCAGTTTTTCTCACTAAACTGAGAGGGTCTACTTTCCTATCCTTTGAATTTGAACAAATCTGTGTCTTGCTTTGGCCAAGAGAGTGTGGCAGAAGTTCCAGTGTCCCGATTCTGGGCCTGCATCTACAGGCTTTATGTGTCTCTATCCGCTTTATTGAGCCTCTGCCACCACAATGAAAAAAACACGGTGAGACTATCCCAGTGGAGAATAAAAGACACATGGAGGAGAGCCAATTCATCCCAGATGTCCCAACCAAAGCCATTCTAGATCAGTCAACAGCCAGCCAAACCAACTAAAGACTCATAAGTGAGCCCAGCCAAGATCAGCAGAGTCACTTAATTGTGTTCCAGCTGATCCCCAGACACAATAATCACTTATTCTTGCACAGCACTATGATTTGTGATCATTTTATATCATTATGGTGGTTAGATAATTGTTGTAGTAGATATGCAATGAACATTTATTGCATATGAATCAGTGTGTTATATCACCAAAGAGGCAGAGAACTACACCATATGAAAGAGCTGCACTGAAGCCAAGAGGAGAAATTTTATTCCCCATTCTCACTTTCAGAAGTATGTCCAACCAAGGCAATATCAAAAAGTTTGGAATCATCGATATTGCTGGAGGAAATTACACTAATAGACCTCTGCAAAATGTTCCCTGCTCTAACAATCTACAATATCTGAGTCTTGGCATAAGCACAGTTGGAAGGAGAATAACAGCGTCAGAGTAGAGCTACAATGCAGAGGCTAGCCATTAGCATGCACCATGCACAGTGCTCAGTCTCGATATATTCTGCAAGTATTTCAAGCCAGCCCTGCATGTTCCTTTTCTCCATCTCTCCATAGCTGGCAACCACAGACAATTAAGTGAAAAGCACTTAAAAACTGGAGCCTCTGAAGCATTCTTTATGTCTGTCTCAGTCTCGCTAGTTTCATGGGCCCATTTTTAATTTTGCCTGGCAGCACTACATGAAAAAAGGGAGGTAAATCAAAGAGTTACTTTTTATGAGGCCTTTGAGACTACACCAATAAGTAATTCCTATGGTTTTTTATTTATTCTCTTAGTGTAGGCAATTTCACTTTTGCTTGGATTCTTTTCCTCCTGTTGCTTTTTGAACCACCTTCTCTCCTGCTCTCAGCTCCATTATTTCCAAGTAGGATATGGTATTGGTTAAAATAAATACACTGCACACCCCACCTCTAATGGTTAATTTTTGCTGTATTCGCAACACAGCACTCCTTCTCTGGCTATGCATATCAAGTTTCACACTGAGAATGTTTGAAAAGAAAATTTTCCTCAGTAAGAGATAATTTTCTACCCGATGACCCACCCTACATGATAACTCTTGTGAGCATCCAGCCATACCCTTCATTTTCTTTTAACCCCAAATAAGGATCGCTCTATATAAACGCACTGAGTCGGAACATGGAAGCACCTTATAAGTGAATAATTAGTCCTGGCAAGACACAGGTCAACAGGAGAAGCTCTGTGATTTTAAATGGGTGAAAGAAGTGCACACTCATCCTTTATCCCAGGTCTATCTCTGCATCTGTCTCTACCCAGTCTTGGAAAGCTGATTCTTCCCACCTGAAGAAAGTCCCTGCATGTCTCCTGCTTGTATTACCTGTTCTTAATCTGCTTTGGTGTCAGGACCAGGCAGGGAGCCACCAGAACACTTGCATAATCCAGGCTCTTGGCAAATCCCCCGATACACATATGTACACGAACACACTAGCACAGGCATAAAGGCTAAACTACAAGAAAAAAATACTCCCTTGCCTCATTGCCATATCCATGGAATAGATAGCAGAGAGCAGGATGACAGAGACCTGAGGTGGGGCCCCTGAGGTGTATGGGTGAGGAGAATATTTTAGAGCTTCATGTACCCTTCCCTTAGGTGGGCACAGCCTGGACATGGGCACCTGTCCAGGCCACTACTTCTGCTTCCCAAACCCACTGTAACGCTCTAACACCTTACTCCCATCTGTAGCAGGGATGTTTAACCTTTTGTGGATGTATAAGTCTCTTTGAGAATCTTTTGAAAGTCACAGGCATTATTTGCAGACATGCCTATATGCACAGGCATCCAAAAGTCTGTCTACTACATCAGTTGTGCCATGGCCCAAAAGATCTACACACAATTATCTTTCCACTAATGGCGCAAATGTCGTTGTCTCATTCCCTTGCTGTTTGCCGATCTCAGCTCACCCTCTTCTGGTTTCTACTCTCTTGTCTTTGGTTGATAGCTTTGCCCTTTACCAATCTGTATTTTTCACTACTCAGAGCAGATTGCTTCCTGTAGGGGAGCACAAATGTCATCCCTAGACCTTATGAAAATGTGTTTTCTCCAGCACTTGGGGGTCTTCACAGCACGTGACATTCCTCAGGATGCCACGATAGTGATTTTACAAACTAAAATGCATTAGAAAAATGAGAAGTTGCCTCCAGAGTCAGACTGCTTTGGTCTAAAAACTGTACCACTCCCTAGCCATAAAATAACTTTGCTGAGGCTCAGGTTTCTCATAGTTAAAGAGGAATAATGATAACAACTTTCAGAGTTTTAGAGGTAGTTAAATGAGACAATCCTTGCAAAAGACCTTAAATTGGGGCCCAGCAACAAATGAGTGCAAAATGAACTTTAATATTTTATTATTGTTGTTGCAATAGAAAATCTTTAAAAAGAAAAATTAAATCATATTTAGCCATAAAATAATTAAATATTTATATCTATACATTAATATAAGAAAATTATATACAAATCCTTTCATGTGAATGACGACTGATGTGCCCAACTCCTTTGGCATTTTTAAGAAGCTGAACTAAAGTGACTCAGGACTCCTTCATGTTCTGTGGAACTTCAACTCTGATATTCATAACTGAGATTTGTCTCAAGTTTTGTTTTCTGTACTCTTATTCTAAGGTTTTGGAATCAATGTTATGTTGGCTTTTGAAAAATAATTTGGAAGATTTCCTTTTATCTCTCTGCTTGGGACCAATTTAAATAGTATTGAAGTTTCTGTTCCTTGAAGGTTGAAAGAATTCACCCGAGAAACCATCTGTGCCTGGCACTGCTTTGAGGGAGAAGTCTTTAAAAGTTTCTCGATATCTTGCATGTTTGCACATGCGGAAGTCTTCTACATTTCCCAGGTTTAATTTTAGTAGTTTGTATTTTCCTAGAAAATTACCCATTTCAAATGTATCTGAAGAGAGTTTTGTAAAATGTTCTTTTAAAATTCCCATGCTTGCCTCTGTATTAATGGTAATTTCTTATTTCTAATTCTGTGTATATTCTCAGTTCTTTCTCTACCCACCCCACTTTTTATTTAGTTGACTGGGTAAGCATGGGGTTACCTATGTTGTTTCACTTGGTTTTCCAAATAAGCTCTTGGGTTTAGTTACTAAGTCAGCTGTGTGCTATTTTCTAAGAAACCCATTTCTGTGTTAATTTGATTATTCCCTTACTCATGCTTTTTCTCAAAGTTACTTGCTCTTCTTTTCACTAACTTCTTGATATAGATGTTTGTATATTTATTTTCCTTTATTCTTATTTATTAATGTAAGCAATGGCTGTCTCATATGGCTTTTAATACATAGTATTATTACTAGTATCATTGTTATTGGTCATATTATTATATTTAAGTATATTAAAATATCCATCTTTATTATCTTAAAAGTGAGCATTGTTTGAAGAAATTTTTTAATTTTAAAGTAATACAGGCATATCTCAGAGATACTGTGGACTTGGTTCCAGACCTCTGCAATAAAGCAAATATCTCAACGAAGGAGTCACATGATTTTTTTGGCTTCCCAGTGCATATAATAGTTATGCTTATACTATATTGTAGTCTATGAAGTGTATAAAGGCATTATGTCTAAAACTATATATATACCTCAATTTAAAACACCTTATTACTGAAAAAAACACACTAGCAATCACCTGAGCTTTTGGTGAGTCATAATCTTTTTGTGATGGAGGGTCTTTTCTTGATGTTGATGGCTGCTGACTGATCAGGGTGGTGGTTACTGAAGGTTGTGGTGGCTATGACAATTTCTTAAAATAAGAAAACAATGAAACTTGTTGCATCAGTCGAATTTTTGTTTCACCAAACATTTTTCTGTAGTATGCAATGCTGTTTGACAGCATTTTATCCACAGTAGAACTTCTTTCAAAATTGGAGTGAATTCTCTCAAACCCTGCTACTGCTTTGTCAACTAAGTTTTTGTAATATTCTAAATCTGTTGCTGTCATTTCAACAATGTTGCCAGCATCTTCCCCAGAAGTAAATTCTATCTCAAGAAACCATGGCCTTTGGTCATCCATAAGAAGCAACTGCTCATCTGTTAGCTTTTCTTCATGAGACTGCATCAATTCAGTCACACCTTCATGCTCCTCTTTCAATTCTAGTTCTCTCACTACTCCACCACATCTTCCACGCAGTTACTTACTCCACTGAAGTTTTGAACCCTTCAATGTTATCCGTGAGGGCTGAAATCAATTTCTTCCAAATTCTTGTAAATTTTGCCTTGTCTCATGGACCACAAATTATCTTAGTGACATCCAGAATGATAAATCCTTTTCAGAAAGTTTTCAGTTTATTTTGCCCAGATCTGCCAAAGGAATCACTATCTATGGCAGCTACAGCCTTACAAAATGTATTTCCGAAATAAGATTTCAAAGTCAACATCACTCCTTGATTCATAGGCTCCGGAATGGAAATTGTGTTAGCAGACATGAAAACTACATTAATCTTTTTGTACATCTCCATCAGAGCTCTTGGGTGACAGGTATGTTGTCAGTGAGCAGTATCATTTTGAAAGAAATCTTTTTTTTCTGAGCAGTAGGTCTCAAAGATCACATCTGATTTTTACAATTTGGTGGACTCTCTTTTTGAAAAAGTTTAAAAGTACTCAATTATAAATTTAAATACAGTTATAGAGAGGGGACTTGGATGAGGCCCATGTAGTGAGGAGCCCTGAAGCTTCAACTTTGTCAGTTTCATAGTATAATAATCTACTTCTGCTCCTGTGATTTATATTCTGATCCCATCTTTCTTTGTCTTCATCTTTCTTTTTCTCACTTTCTTATCTGCTCATTTACTAGATAGTTTATTGAGTGCCTACTTTGGGCAGAACACTATGCTAGGTATTAAATACACAGAGACCTTTTGTAAAAGTCCCTTCCTCTAACCAACTTTTAAACTTTGGTGTTCTTTGGGATTCTGTTCTACATCTGTTTTTGCTCTTACTCAAGGGTCTCTAGGAAATCTCATCCAATTCCGTAACTATTTACATAGTCTCTCTCTACTGAAGACTTCCAAATCTCTATCTCCTTTTGCAATCTACATACTATCTGTGTGCTAATGACTCTCAAATATCTATATCCCATCCAAATTTTCCCACTTGACTTTGAGACCCGTATATCTTACTCTTTTCTGGACATACATACTGGGTTGTCACAGATAGGTCATATTCAACATATCCAAAGCCCACTGCAATTCACTTCTTCCTTTTATAGGAACACCGCAATCATTCAACTGCTAAACCATAAACTTCAGTATCATCCCCAACTACCCCTGAGCCATGATGCCCTGCATGTCATCACCAAATCTGAGTCTCCTATTCAGTGGTCGACTGAATAGTAGAGTACACTTTACGACTCTAATAGTAGAGTACACTTTACAACTCTGACTCTTTTAGCAGTATACACCAGCTTTGTACCAGTGGCTGGGGGGAGGGGAGGGCTCTTACCACCACTCTTTCACAATCTCTCTGCCTCAACTGGTTTCCATTCTCTAGTTTAATCTTCATTTAACTGAAATCTGATTATTTCTCTACCCTGTCTAAAGCATTCAGAGATTTCCCATGTCCCCTTAAGAAGAAAGCTGAATTCCACAGTGTGACATAAAAGACCATCCTGATCTGGCTGTTTACCCAGTCAGTCTCTCTGAACTACTGTCTCTTTCAACATCAGGCTGCTTTCCGTGTCTCAAATACACCTCAGTCTCTGTCTCCAGATCTTTTAGAGGCGATCTCCTGTGCCTAGAACATTTGCCTCTTGCTCTTCTTTTCCATTCACATTATATTGATAGGCTTTGTTTTACTACTATTTACTAATGTCATCCTGTTTTATTCTGTTTCCATATGTTCTTTTTTCTTTAATTGTGTCTTTGGTCACATTGGGGAAGTGACTGTGAAGGTACACTTCTATTAATAGTAATCTTTAAGGAGATTTAGTGTGTTTAACAGGCTGTCTGAACTTTTAAAAAGTGTCTGATTTGTAGCATTTGCCAAATTGATTTTATAGATATTAGCACCATGGCCAATGACTTCAAGCTACCACCATAATGTCACAGAATAGACAGCTAAGAAAAGTTGTGCACAATTGGCCCTCAGAAGTCAGTGCAAGCTGGTTTCAGTCCCTTACTACCATTAAGGTTTATAAACTGTAATTGAACCTACAATTTTCTAATATCTTTAAAGAATAAACTAGTATCTGTTAAGTTCACCCATGCAAAAGGAAGAATTTAACACAAAAATCCTTTCCTAACCTCTTCTTTTAGCTTCCCGAGTTTTATTATTTCATTTTGGAATATAGGTTATCATAATGTATTTACATTATGCATTAACTCTTGTGTTATTTTTTGACATTGGCTTGCAGATTTAAAACTCTATTTGAAACCATTATTTTATATTTAACTCAGTGCTTGGCTGATTTGAATTATTTTTGCCATAAAGGAGTGAGAAGAGCATTTATACATAGTCATGCTTATGGTAATTTATCACCCAGCAGCCTTGTGATGTTTGGATTGTGCATGGGTATTGTCTTTTTTGTGCTTTCTCCTATGGTGATGGCAATACAAGCAACAAGTCACTGTTAAATTACTATGTTAGTTCACTGCCCATTCATTTTTCCTATTGTATGTCTTAATTTTAAAAATAAAGAACTAGCAGTATGCTAGGCATACTAGCAGTATGAAAACATCTCTGGTCTGTAGAGATAGAGGGCTACCATTCTTGTTTGTCAAGAATCAACGTACAATCTGTTCTTAAATGGAAATTTTGTTTCAAGGCACACAATTTGTTCTGAGTAATCACTGAGTCATTTATTATGTTAAATCAAATTTTCACCATGGAAACATTCAAACTGTGGACTAAATAGTTTTGCTTTTAAATAACAACCTGGTATTGTCTGACAACTTTATGTTAAAATAAAAAAAAAAGTGCTTCCTTTACCTCCATGTTTCTAGAATAATCAGTTTGAGCCAAAATTACCTACTTACTTCAATCTCCCCTCCAACTTATTGGTATTAGCTTTCCTTTGGTCTCTTCTTCTCTTATCTCTATTTTTAACATAGCTCTCTGGGTAGCTATAATATCTCTGATATTGAAAGTGCATATTATTGACAATTTACTTTGTACGATGTAATTATTCTTGCCTAGCATTATTAACTAAATCTTTATAATTGATTCCTACTTCACTATTAGTAAGATACTAAGTTTCTTGAAGGTAATGGCAGTAGGACTTAGTGAAAAGGAAAAAAATATTAAATCAGACAAACAAGTAAATTTCTGTCTTCACCACATTTTAGCTGTGTGGCTTTGGGCAAGATGATTTATCTCTCTGATCCACAAAGAGATTAAGAGGGGATTTTTTAATATATCTCTCTGGGTAGCTATAAGGATTATCGGAAATATGTAAAACACCTATTCCAGAGCCTAGAACTGTTATCAATAAATATGAGCTTGTTTTTTCCTTTGTCATTTGCATTGCCCTATGGGTATCTCAGTTGATTAATGACAGAACTGTCATGGGATATATTCTATAAGGCTTTGAAATGTCCATTATTCTATAAGGCTTTGAAGCTATGTTTCAGGGGGCAAGAACTGATAAATATCCCTAAGTCCAATACTATCATCTGGGTTACAAGACAAAGCACACCTTTACTATGTCTGCCCAGGTGTAAGTCCACTAAGATTGGGCTCTGAGTTGAGAAGTTCATTGATTAAAAATAACTTATATTTGCAGATTTTACTGCACAGTAAGCAAACTATTTAAGTCAATTAAAAAGTAGAAATATGAGGCTCAGAGAGGTTAAGAAATTTACAAATGATCGCACTACTAGGATGGTCAGAGCTTTAACGGAAATCAGGCTTTCTTGGGTCAGTCCTGCCATCTGTTTCTGTAACATGTAGTATTCATGTATTAATTACTACATAAATATATGGCAATCTTAGTTTTGTAGGCAGTCCATTTCCAGAATGTCCTATCACTTCCTTGTTACTAGCTTCTTTTTCTGGGATGCTAGGTTGACCTCACCTCACTAAGGAATGATTGGCCGGGCTCTGCTAAGCTCACCCGTCTCTGCTGAACCACTAAGCCAAAAGCCAGATAGAATTTCTTTTCCTCTGAAGAAAAACTACCTTACAACCACCTAGTTCTTACATTGTAATTGCAGTGCAGGTGTAGTTATGGGACTAAATCGGCAGAAAAGAATGGAATTCATAGAAACTTAGGAGCTTTAAGAAACTAAACACATCAACTTTCTCATCCCACCCCTTGCCAGACCTCATTACATAAGAGGAATAGCAGTTCGAATTATCCAAACCAAAAACGTATCACTGGTTAAGTCACTCTGATTATTTGTGTAAGAAAATAATTACACCTAATTGCAAGCAGGGCTGAGGTTTTGCTTTCCTAATGAAACAAAGGGGGCAGGCATAAGTTCAAGATCTCATTATCCAGCTTCGGATAAGACTTCCAAATATACTACCAAGACACCTCCTGCTGGTATTTTACTACTGTGTTGATTTGGACCCAGTAAGGTCTTCATGAGAGTTTGCTAAAATAAAACTCCACTTTGGATGCTGCTTCTCCTGTGTGACTTTTGGAATTCTGCTGAGATATATAAAATAGAAATAAGTGGGAAGTATCTAAAGGACTGTCAGTGTGTATTCTCAGTGTTCCAGGGCAAAGAAAAAGCCCTGTTTCTATTTATAAGTAAGCTGACTCTTAAGAGATATTTTAAGCAATGATGCAGCCAAAGTTCCAGTCCAACTTTATTTCTGAAATTTCATTTTTCCAATTCAATTTTTGGTGAGGGTTTTCTTAAAACATAGCTATTTAATCCAATTTCTGAAATAATATTCTTTGTTGGCAAAATCAGATAGCAAAAGGGAAGTAACCTGAGGTTAAAGGAGAAAGAAATATGCACACATGGGGAAAGCTTTAGTGAAGAAAGGCCTGAAGGATAAGAAACTTTTGGGAAGGGCTGAATAAGGGAGATTCTGGAAGGCTAAGAATAAGGCATGAGGCACAGTAGCATCAGAAAACACAAAAACACAAGAACTTTTATGATTATACAGTGGAAAAAGAAACTGTCCCACAAAGAAAAAATAGAACTGTGTGGACTAAGGCTGTACCTGAAGTATTACACAGGCACTTTGTCAACAGAGAAAGATGAAATCAGAGCAAATGAAATATTGAGAAACAAATGTCGTTCTTTGTCCCTTTATTTTAAATGATTACATATTATGTACTACTTGTTTTTAACTTTTGTTATAGGTGTGTTTTATATTTATTTCTTTTACTTATTTACTGTTGATGCTTTATTATTCATGAAGTAAACTTTGCTTTAGAAAAATGAGTGTGGCTGTGGTGAGCAGGATCAGGGTGGACCAAAGGGAGGGCTTGGAGGAACAGATAATGTTGAGAACCTCTGTCATGCTCTGAGAAAGCCAGAGAGAGGAAATTGAGAGGGGTAGGCTAGGCAGGGCTAGCACCCAGGGGTTACCTTAGGAAAAGAGTCTTGGTGGGGACAGACTGATCTGCAGCAGGAAGAAGCAGTGACTGTGGTGGGACAGAGGTTGTCCTTGCCCAGTGGTGTGTCCAGACAGGCAAGTGGAGAAAGACAAAAGAGACCCTCAAAACTAGTGACAGCCAGAGATATTCATGGGCTTTCGGTAATGGAGAAACCTATTATGGGATAGCAGTTCTTGAAACTGAAGTTAAGACTCACGCTTCTACTCACTCATGCAAGAGGTAGAGTGGATGAGAAGTAAATCCCAAGTCTCAGGGGGAATGAGAGCAGAGAGATCACATGATCTAGTCTGAGGAGAGGGTAACCTTTAAAATGACTGAGTGAACAGTCAGTTAAAGGTTGTCCTGGTAAATCTCAGAAGGCCTTAGGGAACTTAGTAAGAAAAGTTGGGAATGTTGAAGTGTGATACTTACCTCTTGAAGACTTTGATAAAATTCCCACATTATGACATTTTGAGTTGAAACTGGCACATCTAGAAAAATAAGGTGGGGGAGAGGTAGACTGCTTTTCTATCAGAGACTCTTTAGGTTAAATGATTGTAATTCAAGTGGTTATGATTCTAGTGACTTGGAGCTAAGCAAAATCGGAAAAGACAAATTCTCTGCCTGAGGCTAGGATTAGTGACTACAAAGATAAGGAGGTAAAAACAAAATAAGAGCATTGATATTCAGAGAGGCCAAACATCAAGAACCCTCCCTTGTACATTCTAGTGTACAGACACACACTGAGGAAAGGAATATATGTTCCCACTGTGGAGAATAGACAACTACTGCAGTCTGAGAGCCAGTAGAAGGTTAACGGTGCCTTCCTTATCCATTCTTTTGTTTTAGAAGTTTGCCAAGATGCAACCCTTTGGGCTGAAGGCTGGGGGGATAGACAGGGTATGGCCCTATTCCAGACTCAAAAATGATGGTTCCATGGGATCTCCAGCTTTGGTTTCTAACTCTTGAAGTTAAGCTAATGGAATTAAGTAGAAATTCAACCAAGTTTTTACGGTTTTTTTTTTAACTTCCAAAAATGTTTACAGTTTGGATCACTCAAAATGAGAAGTAATCTCTAGAGACCTGAATCTTCTAAACAGTACCACTCCTAGAAGAGGAGTCTTCACTTTTTCCCCTCGTAGATGTGTCCATAGAAGGAAATGAATGAGGAAGATCTTCCCCTCCTAAGAGCAAGAAAACAAAGATCAAAAATCTCATTCCAATACCCAGGCCATGAGTCTTTGTTACTCTAGCCAACATGATGTTTGCTACATACCATTTCCTACTGATCTTGTTCCTCACTCTCCCCTTTATAAAATGAGAAATTTTGTTGCAATTTTTTTTTTTCCTCCGGGAAAATACGTGAGTTGACAAAGCAATGTAAAGAATAGTTATAGGCTGTCAAATTACAAGGCATTTCCACCAGAGTTATCTTTGAAATGGCCAAGTCCAGAGACCCAAGATTTAAATCCATATTCTGCAATGAAAGAAGATTCTTACCTCATCGAACTGAGAGGTGAAGCCAACTGGACTTCCTGGGTCGGGTGGGGACTTGGAGAACTTTTCTGTCTAGCTAGAGGACTGTAAATGCACCAATCAGCACTCTGTGTCTAGCTAAAGGATTGTAAATGCACCAATCAGCACTCTGTAAAAAACACACCAATTAGTGCTCTGTGTCTAGCTAGAGGGTTGTAAATGCACAAATCAGTACTCTGTAAAAACGCACCAATCAGCACGTTGTCTAGCTAAAGGATTGTAAATGCACCAATCAGCACTTTATAAATAGACCAATCAGTGCTCTGTAAAATGGACCAATCAGCAGGATGTGGGCGGGGCTAAATAAGGGAATAAAAGCTGGTTACCCAAGCCAGCAGTGGCAACCCACTGGGGTCCCCTTCCATGCTGTGGAAGCTTTGTTCTTTCACTCTTCACAATAAATCTTTCTGCCACTCACTCTTTGGGTCTGCACTACCTTTATAAGCTGTAACACTCATCGCGAGGGTCTACGACTTCATTCCTGAAGTCAGCGAGACCACAAACCCATTGGAAGGAAGAAACTCCAGACACACCATCTTTAAGAGCTGTAACACTAACCGTAAGGGTCCGCGGCTTCATTCTTGAAGTCAGCCAGACCAAGAAGCCACAAGAAGGAATAAATTCCAGACACAGAACTATAGTGCCAACTACCTGCTTTGTTGCAGTCACCTATAAACTCCAGTACCAAACACTCCATTCTTTGATGATTTTAGTGCTTAGCTCTACCACTGCTCCTGTCATAATCCTTGGCGAGCCGTTTATTCACTGCAAATAAATTTAGTTCCTTGACCTCCTGTCACCTAATGATCTTATACTTTATTCCATTCTGTCACACTCTAAACCTTTTCACTATTTAGGTAATTTTTATTGTTGAATCAGATTATAGTGACTAGATCATAATTTATTTATTCTCTTGGTGAGTTTTTTTATAATTTGTGGCTGTTATGAACAAAGCTGCTCTATGTTATCCCATTACCTTCTGACTGAACGTTGTTTCTGATAAAAAATACTCTATGGTAGGTAGATACCTAACGACTTCCCCCACCTAACATTATTTCATATTTCTTCTATTACACACTAATCTTGGTAGGGCTAGTGCTGTGAGGAAATTTTGCAGATATAAAAGTCCCAAGTCAGTTTATCTTAAAATATGGAGATTATCTGGAGAGTTGAACCCATTTAGAAGAGTTTTCTCAAGCTAGCAGCATAAGGGGAAGTTAGAGAAATGTGAAGCCCTAGAATTCAACACACCATTGCTGACTTAAAGATGGAGGAGGACTCATGATAAGGAATGCAGACAGCCCCTAGAAGCTAAGAACAGCCCCAAGGTGACAGCCTTCAATGAAAGAGGGCATCCGTCCTATAGCCACAAGAAACTGAGTTATGCCAATAACGATGATGAATCTGGAAGAAAACCCTCAAGCTCCAAATGAAGATGCAGCCAGCCATCACCTTCATTTTAGCCTAAGAAAAGAACCACTCAGCTATGCTATGCCATGTAGTCTGACATACAAAACTGAGTCAATAAATGAGCATTGTTTTAAGCCTTTAAGTTTTTGGTAATATGTTACACAGCAAAATGAAACTAACACATCATCTATAACTAATTATTCTCTCTTTTAGGTAAACTCTTAATTTTATGATTGCTTTTAAGATTTTGGCTTCACTTTTGGTTTTCAGTATTTTGAATAATATGTTCCTAAGTGTGAATGTCTTTGACAGTATCCTAATTGGGGTTTACTGAGCATCCTACACTTATGGCTTGCTTTTTTTCCATACCTGTTATTTTAGATTTAGTGGCTACATGTGCAAGTTTGTCCACACGGGTATATTAGGTGCTGCTGAGGCTTGGGGTGTGGATTCTGTCTCCCAGGTAGTAAACATTGTATCCATAGGAGTTTTTAAGCCCTTGTGCCCTCCCTCCTTCCCCACTGCAGAAGTCCTTGGTGTCTATTTTTCCTATCTTTATGTCCATGTGTCCTTAATGTTTAGCTCCCACTTATAACTGAGATTACATGGTATTTGGTTTTCTGTTCCTTACATTCAAAAAGTTTGGCTAATTTGTCATCAAATATTTTTTCTGCCCCATCTATTCTCCATTCTCCTCTTATACACACACATAATAAGGTACTTAATTTTTTCTACAAGGTCATAAAACTCTGGGGGTTTTTTTCTTACTTTTTCCTCTCCTTGCTTTAATTTGTATTAATTCCCAAACTCTTATCCCATTTTTCTTTTTTACCTAGAGATTAGCTAATATAACTATGATTTTTATTTAAAGCCCTTGTTTGCTAATTCATACACTTAGTTCACTTCTGTGTCTGTTGCTATAGACTAAATTTTCTTTCGACCTGTAGGCCATATTTTCATATTTCTTTGATGATTATTTTCTGACTAAATCCTATTGCCCCTTCTGAATCAAAATCAAAAATCAAAATCTGAATCTGAACCAAAATTGAATCAAATTTTACCTCAGCAGTACATGTGACTTGACCTGAACTCTCCTTCCCCATTCTTACACCCACTGAAAATCAGCCAGAAGGATCCAATTCTCCCTTGTTAGTGTCTCTTCGGACCACTGGGACATCAATGAGAGTTGTTAAGGAAGCGATCACTACCTTAAATTCAGACAATGTGGGCTTTTAACACAAGCTTTTCTATGAGCTGAGATACCTTAAACAAGTTATGCTTAATTTCTCCTAGTGCTATAACAATACTCTATTGAAGTAGATAATAAAAACTATATTATGTATCTTTCAAAGATTAAATGGATGATTACATGAGGATCTTAGTGCAGTATTTGGCATATTTGAGATGCTAAATGAAAGTAATTACTGTCAGAATTAAATAAAATGATGAATATGAGGCCATAGAGTTTATCAAGAGAATTTTTGAATTTTTTATAATTTCAACTTTTATTTTAGTCCTAAGAAGTACACGTGCAGGTTTTTTAAATGGGCATATTGGGTGATACTGAGGTTTAGGGTAGAAATGATCCCATCACCCAGGTAGTGAGTATAATATCCAATAGTTGGTTTTTCAACCCATGCCCCACCCCCTCACCAGAACATATATTAATCACCAACTATATTCCAGCTTGTTCTAGATACAAAAATTCAGCAATAAACAAGTGTGACATGGCTTTTTCCTCAAGAAATTCACATTTTTACAGAGGAAATAGAAAATAAGCATGCAAACAAATACATAAACTAGATAATTTCAGGTTGTAGAGAAATGGGAATGTGATGAGGACAGGAAGGTGATGCTCTAGTTTGGTTTGTTACAGAAGAGCTTTCAGAGGAGGCACTTTAGAACAGAGACTGAATGACAATATAGAGGCAGATATGTGAAAATATGGTGGAAGAGTTTCCCAGGCAAAAAGAACAAGAAATGCAAAGACGCTGGGTCAAGAAGTTCAGTATGATAGAAATTCAGGGGAAAAAAACAGCATGGCTAAAAGAGAGCACTGAAAGGACATGATGTTCAAGATGAAGCCAAAAGCCAGATCAGGGAGGGCTTTGCTATGTTACAGATTTTTAGTCTATTTTTACTGATAATGATGGGGACTATCAGAGACCTCTTTAGCAGACAATGAATTTTAGACCAACAAGGATACAAGTCCATTTTTAGTAGGTTATGATAATTATGCTGGTAAGTGGTGATGGTGTTTGGAATTAAGGTGGAATATGTTAGACCTAGTGGGAAGAAAAGAACAAGGGATATATTTTAAAGGTGAAGCTGACACCATTATCTGATAGATGGGATATGAGAAAAATAAGAAGAAGATGACTCCTAGATTTTTTTTTTTTTTTCTGAGCAAGTAAGTAACTGAAGATTCCCTTTACTGAGGTGAGAGGAACTGAGGAGAATCGTGTTAGGGACTGTGAAGAGTGAGGCCTAGAGTTCTGTTCTGTTTACATTAAACTCAGGGTATGCATAGATCCAAGGAGAGATACTGAGCAAATATTTAGATGTACAAGTTTAGAGGTCAGGGAGTGTGGAAGAGTTAAGCACTAGTAATAGATGATGAACAAATACTTCTTAATGTAAGGAACATATAAAATAGGACTTGAGTGCTCTTATCAGGAAGCTTTAGCCTGAACAAAACTCTAGATCTCACTGGATATAAATGTTAAAAGAGGTCACAACCACTTCCTTTCCTAGCTCTCAATCTCCACTTCTTCTCATAGGTTTAAAATCATATCCTGGGAAGCATTCATTGTCACTTGAATATTTTAAACTGACAGTTCCCATTTAAAAAAAAAAAAAAAAAAAAAGAGGGCTCTCATTGTCAAGAGAATTCAACAATAAAAACTCAAGGTTGAAAACAAATCTGCATGTTAATCAGACAGAGATTTTGAGGAGTGCACAATATGAATAAAGCACAAACAAAGAAATGTGCTTCCAAAGTACTGTGAAAATGGAAGGTAAAGATTCTCCCTGAAGTACACTTAGTGTCTGCACCAGGGAATAAAGGAAGAATGCTATTGCAGATCCTGGAATCTAACTGGGATGAGGACTGCTATCTGGATCAGACACTGAGACCCTATCATCCCGAAAGATAAGTGTTCCGGTGCCTGTCACCCCAGATTTTTCAGACACTTTGACAAGCAGAAACGATAGGCTACTTTGGGAGAACAAGCACTCTGAGGCCAGAAAAATCAATCATCTTTCCCTGGCCTTTCTCCTCCTTTCTCACTTACTTTCTCCTTTGTAGTGCCTCCAGGATCATGTTGAGGGGGCAAATGTTTGAGGGACCTATTAAAGACAATTCTCATTGTCAAGATAATCCAAAAATAAAACACTCAAGGTTGAAAACAAACCTGTATATTAACCCAAAAAGATTCAGTGTCTCTAAAGGTTTGGGATTCTAATCAAAGCACTTGAGGCAACTGACCTATTAAAACTGAAATCAATAAACCCTTTCTTCATACTCCTCACTGAAATTGACTATCAGACCAAATGTTTTCACCTACTCACTGGAGAATGGCTGCTGTGGGGAACCCATGGGAATAAGTCATAAGTGTGCCTAGATGAGCTTACAAGCCCAGCTTTAAAGCTCACTATGTGACCTTGAGCCTCCTTACTTCCTTAAACTCTTGATCTTCTCAACAGTAAAATAAGGACTATTTTATCTCCCTGCCAGGATTATTCATAACTGTGAAGGTATAATATAAATAAAATGTTGAGCATCGTTATGGAATAAATGCTCAAAGGATGTCATTTATTTCTCCAATACACTTCTCTACACTTCTAGAGTATGATGTGTGTGCCTCTACTTGTATCATTTCACCTTGTGTCATAATTAAGTAATTTAGTGTCACTATCTCCACTACATTGTAACTATTTAGAAGAAAGAGGCCCTGCCTTATTCTTCTCTACATCTCCTTAATATTTCAGAGTAGGGAATTTCTCATACTGGTACAAACTAAATAAATGTATGTAAAATGAACCAATAAGTGAAAGAATGAAGACGGAGAATAGGTCTGCATTCATTCATCCTGCTGAACAGACCCAGGCATGCATACCAAGTTTAACCTGGTTCAACAAAGACGACTTCCACTAGATTTGCATTAAGTCATCTCAGGTAATAACAAGCTCAGGGCCTGCAATGACATGTGCCTACCACAATTTTATCAAGATACAAGTGATGAGATCCTGTAGAATCTCACCTTTACCTCCACTCTTATCTTTGTGAACCAGGCCAGGTCTTAAAAATGATATGTCTTCTAGATAGAAGGAAAAGAATAGTTGGATGTGGAATATGTGAGCATACATATGAGCTTTACTCCTAGTTCATGTGTGTTTAAATAGAATTCAGTAGAAACAGCTCTTTCTGTCCTGTGATTCTGATCATATTTACCCTGATCCCTAAGGTCATCTTTCCTTTCAGTACCATGATTGGGGACAGCTCCTATCGCCAGCACAGAGGATAAATGGCTCATTCAAAAGACACATGCAAAAACCTCCAGAGATAAATTCGCGAAATCAAAACCTTTGCATACTATGCTCCCACATGTCGTGCAAGTCTATTTTTCTGTACCTGAAACAGGACCTAAAAACCTGATTTGTGGTTTCTTTTGCAGTTCAAGTAAGCATTCAGACTTTATATTAATACCCATCAGTATACTGGATGTTGATTCCTCTAAGGAGACACTTAAGTATTCAGAAGACTTATTCAAAGACCCCATTTTTCTTCACATGGCATCTATGCATCTAATCTGTGTCCAAGACATCCACCGTGGGAAACCCAATGTTTCACTGAAATTCAGGAGTGACAATGGAAAGCTATATAAAGGCCTTCACAGGTAGTAACATTTCCTGCTCTTCTAGACATGGGAAGAATTTAGTTTCCAGTATCAATTTTATTCTTCAGCTTTAATTAAGGCCCCTGTAGCCTATTGATTCATGTGGTATAAAGATTTACCTTAGAGGCAGAAGAATCATAAGCTAAATAAACAATAGTAAGCAGGGTGTCAGGAGGATCAAAGAGACTCAAGTTTGATCCAATCAATGTGTTAAAGACAGAAGCAAGAGCTGCAGGAGAGAAAAGATGAGCTTGCCAACTTCCCCAGTGCTCTTATTTGTGTGTGAACATTCCCGTCTGCTTGACCTTCTGTTTCCATGTGTTACTGGTGGAGATCAGACATGGCTTGTCCTGAGAGGAGTATGGTTGGCCAGCATCTTGTGGTCTTCCCCTGGGAAGTTTATGGTGAAACTTTCACAAACAATGCTGTTTATCAGGAATCAGTCTCTCACTCAAGGTTTTCTGAGCCTGTCATTTCACGTATGTTCACTATACCACTAACCTCACCACCACCAATGTTGTTTAAGAAAAAAAAATTGTTAGGAACTCTATTCTCAATCATTTGGGGATATGCCACATTTAGTGGCTTCTGTCTGTAATCCCAAAGCTTTGGGAGGCCAAAGTGAGAGGATCTCTTAAGGCCAGGAGTTCAAGACCAGCCTGGGAAACATAGCAAAACCCCATCTCTACAAAAAATTTTACAATTATCCAGACACGGTGGCACATGCCAGTAGTCCTAGCTACTTGGGAGGCTGAGAGAGGAGGATAGCTTAAGCCAAGGAGTTGAAGGCTGTAGTGAGTCATGATCACACCACTGCACTCCAACCTGGGTGACACAGCAAGACTGTTACTAAAAAATAAAATAAAATAAATCATTTGAGAATACAGTAATATTATGCATGTTTGTATAAACTTACTGAATAAGGATAATAGTAGGTGTGCTATAGAGCTTTTGAACTAATAAACTAATTCAAATCCAGCAGAAGATAAGAATGACTGGTTCATGAATAAAAGGATGTTTGAGAGATAAGCACATCCAAGATGACTCTATCCAGAGCACTATGTCAAGGCCCTAAGAGATACGCCCTTAAGAGGCTTCTACCTCGAACAAACACTTAGCCATATTACATTATGCACATGTGAACCATATGCACTTACGTCTGAGACAATAGGAAGAAAATTTATCCCTTGGAAAACCATTACTGAGGTATAAACTAATTTTCTGAGAATACAAAGCTCTCTGGTTTTGAGAAAAAATAAAACCAAAAACTGTACCTGAATAACTGTTTATGTAATGAAGAGGAGGAAGAGGAGGAGAAAAAGAGGAAAGGGAGAAGATAAGGGCAAGAGGAAGATAGAAAAGGAGAGAAGAAAGATGAGGAGTAGGGAGGTAGAGATATTTGCTTAACATCTGTCAGGTATGAATATAAACAGTTTTCATGCATTAACTTACTTAACCTCTATAACAACCCTATGAGTGGGTTTCATTTTTTAGATAAAACACTGAAACTTAGGGAAATTAACTACATGACCCAACGTTACCCAACCAAACTCAGAATTTTTCAACAGAGGCCATGCTCTTAACTACTATAAGGAAAAGAGAAAGAAGAGGAAGGAGCAGAAAATGCTGCAAACTTACTCATTTTAAGTGCTTAATATATTTCAACATATTTTTATTTACATCAGAGCACTGTGAAAGAATACTGGTACAACCTTGTAAAAGGGAAAGTGGTTTTAAAAATGTAAATCTCCTTTCCTCACCTCTAAGTCAATTATTCAATTTCCATTAATAGTTTTTTACATATCCATATATCTCCCCAAGTATTATATTTATTTTTTCCTCCTAAATATCATCATCCTCTCAGATGTCCAAGTCAGAAAACTAAATCATCCTTAATGCCTTTCTGCCTTCAGTGCTCACATCTAATTCATTCACCATCAAATTCTGTGAGTTTGCTTCCAAGTAAATATCTCTCAAATTCATTTACTTCCTTTCATCTCATGACCACTAACCTAGTCCAAGCTCTGACTGTCTCCCATAAATACTGGTAAGATAACCTCTTTACTGATCTTGCCATGACCACTTGCATTTTCTAATCTATTATATACTCTACAACCACTCCTACACTTCTTTCAGCTCTCAGTACTTCCACTGAGAAGTCCAGTAATTAGAGCTGGATTCAGAGACCTCATGGGAAATGAACACTCATGAAATGGCTGAAACTACAGGGAAGTATGTTAACAACTTAATTTTTCTCACTCTCCATTTCTTCACTACTAAAGGGGGAAAAAGTACCTACTTTTCAAGGTTATTCTGCAGAAAGAAGAAAGACCATATACAGAGTTTATCTCTACTGAATAAGTAGATACTGAATGTTTATTGGTTTTTATCCATTCTCCTGTTTCCTCAACTGTAACTAGAAATCTCACACGTAGAATGTCAAGGGATTATGAGAAAACAATGAAGTAAGGCAAGGGTCAGCTAACTATAACCGGTACAGCAAATCCACTCTGTGGCCAGTTTTTGTAAAGATATTGAGCTAAGAATGGTTTTTATATTTTTAAAGGGTTGTAAAGAATACGGAGGAGGAGGAGCAAGTAGGGAAAAGAAGAGAAAATGAAGAGGAAGGAGAGAGAAAGAGGAAATCGAAGAGGAATAAGACAAAGGAGGAGGAGGAAGAGCACAGGGAGGGGAAAAAGAAAGACAAGGAGGGAAAATAGGCTATATGTGGCTCAGAAAGACTGAAGTATTTACTATGTAGTCCTTTACAAAAAAAGCATTTACCAAACATTGAAATAATGTATATAAAAACAATGCCTGAAAGTATAGGGTCCTTAAAAAGTAATATATTATATTTGTTCCTTGGTCTTCACTTAAATCCTTTCTTTTATCTATTTACCAAAATGTTAGGCAAGCTAAAGTAAAAGCTCATAATTTCAGGCTTAAGATGTAGATATGGTGATATTTACAAATTTTTAAAAGCAAATCCTTTCTGTATTCCCAGATTAAACTCTGCAACAGCTGAAATTAACCTTTTGCGTATGAAATTGCAACTTGCAAAATTCTATCCGATTTTTCTTCGTTCAGAAACCTCAAAAACTTTCTGTACTCATCAGTTCCTCTGAGATGGGAAGCAGTGTGGTATCATAGAAACTCCAAACAAACTTCAAGATCAGAACAACATGGTTCATTTCTGGATCTGCTACTTCTTGATTATGGAAACTTCATCTCTTTTAATCTGTTTCTTCATCTACATATAAATTCCACCCTCTTTCTGAGCTCAAATTTAAATCCTCTATAGAAGTTAATTTTTGGCAGCTTATGTATAACCATAATTAATGAAGAACAAATTTGAGACAGCAAATGCTGAGCATATGGGTATTCCAGAGACATATCAACATCATTATCAGGAAAAATGAGATGTCACTCAGTGTGTGCATAGCAGTTTTCAGATCCAACCCAAATGAAAATTAATATCCCTCTCTTTGGTACAATATGGACCAAATATTATACAATCTGCCCTAATAGAAGTATTGTAGGTGATTCAGTATTCAGTGAAGAAGATGGGAAATAACAGCATGCTCTCTCTATATGTCTGATAAACAGACAATCCCGTGTACCTGGGTTGGTACAAGGAACAAGGCCATGGACTAAATGATTTTACCAACTTGTCTAAGCTTTCCTTTTCTTCAGAAAATTTTTAATTTCCAGAAAGATATTTTAAATGAACAGATTTACTAAAAGATTTGTCACACGCTAGATAACCAGCCAGATGGGAAATTTCAATATATAGCTTTCATGACCTTGACTACAGGTAGATGCTCAACGTTTGTTGGTTTTTATCCACTCTCCTGTTTCCTCAACTGTACATAGAAGTCCCAACCCAATTAAATTCAAGGGGTTATGAGAAATAGATGAAATAACGTGAGGTCGCATGAAGATACAGCCTTGTGAAGAAGCCTTGTTCTCTTCTTTCGGAATGCTTTTGTCCTGCAATCCAAAGTTTTAATGAAAAGGAAATTATCTTTACTCACACCTCCCGGTTTGCCAAACACACCACAAATGCTCTATCATTTTCCCTCATTCTACCCAGGTTTTATAGATACAGAACCTGAGGTTTATCAAGATAAGTAATTTTCCCAAGGTTATAGGAGAAAAGGAAAAGCTTCCAGTGGTGAGATTATAAGCCTTCAAGAAGGGAATATGTCTCTCATGGGAAGTCTCACATATCCGCGACCTGGAGTGGTAGATGGAAGCACCATTTATGATTTCAAGTTCTTACTTGGAGATCCTCAAATGAGCACAAGGTTCTATTTTTCCTTCTGTCAAAATGTCATTGTCTCCCCAATTTATGAGAACTTCTGATTGTCTTGGTGGTTGGAGGAAGATGGGCTGATCAAACAGGACTCACTGGAAGGGAAGATGATTAAATGCAAGGTGCCTGAACCCCATAGAACAAATCAGCTAAGATAGCAGGAATACATTCTTTTTTTTTTTTTTTTTTTTGAGACAGAGTCTTGCTCTGTAGCCCTGGCTGGAGTGTAGTGGCACAATCTCTGCTCACTGCAACCTCCGCCTCCCAGGTTCAAGCGATTCTCCTGCCTCAGCCTCCCAAGTAGCTGGGATTACACATGTACTCCAACAAGCCTGGCTAATTTTTTTGTATTTTTAGTAGAAACGGGGTTTCACCATGTTGGCCAGGCTGATCTTAAACTCTTGACCTCATGATCCACCTGCCTCAGCCTCCCAAAATGCAGCGATTACAGACGTGAGTCACCACACCCAGCCGACTCTCTGAACTTCTGTGTAGGTTTTTGTCCACCTACCTGTCTGTTCCATGACACATGGGCACTAGCATATATTCATAATAGTTTATAAATGCAAGATAATCAAATAAATGAATAAATGAGAATAATTATGCCTGGACAAATGGGTGGATGGATGGACAAATGAATGAAAGAATGAAATCTTTCCCAAAGCTATAACCAGCAAGTCAGATAATCCATAGAATTCTAGCTCAGGCCAAAAGGGTCTACAATGACAATAATGAAACTTTAATTTCAGAAAACTTCACTTCCAAGGTTTCTTCCAAGGCCCTGGGAGGAGCTGTAGCAATGTGTTCACAAGATCCTAAAACTTTGAAGAAAAATTGCAAAAGTAAGAAATTTAAATCACAGCAGGTTAAAACTGCTGTCTCTGCATTCATGTGAAGTGACATTAGAGTGGCTATGTGTATTTTTAGATCAGCTAAGGAAGAGGTTGAATATATATACATAAATTTATATCATAATTTATAATTTGGGTTCAGTGGGACAATATTTATGTGGCTCATAGTCCCTTTCATGTGTGGTTAAGTATTGCTTAAGAAGGTGGAATAACTTCTAGGAACGCTCTTACCACCTGCTGTGCTAGCTCACTGGGAATCATGACACAGGGCTTGAGGTGGAGGAATAACATGTACATGTCTCAAAGCTATTGCCACAGAAGTATGTAGGCAATAGAGTCTAAATAGGTTTGAAATATGTGGAGTCAGAAGCTAGACTGTGGAAAGCTTGTCAAGTCAATAGACATGTACATTTGTAAGCAGAGGATTTCCTTCTAATCAATTCCAAGTCAAAATGAGAAATGTGTCTTGTCAGAAATATACTTGAAAATATATCCTAAACAATCATAAATGCATTCTTTATTAATGATGTTCATTTAAATAGAATGTATCAAACCAAATCCCTGTGTCTGTCAGGTGTATTGTACTGCTTAAACATGAAGCAGTACAACAGAGAGTGAGCACATCACTGAGTCTCGTTGCGTATTTTATATATGCCAGTGTAACAATTGGAACTTAGTATACCTGATACAAGAGACAAAGTCTAGTAACCCTGGATAAAAAGGCACACAAAATGGTCTCTTACACAGCAAAGCTACCTGAAGAAACAAGGTTTCAATGACGAACTTTCTACACATCTTTATCAGCATGTTAATATAGTATGAGTGTTATTTGATTACATAATTATGGATCGCAATACAATGTGGCAGCAACTTTAATATGTTTATTTGTATTTATTACAGAATTTCAGAATAGTTTTATATAATTTCATTGAATTATTTATATAAACATTGAATTATTTACATAAACATTGAAATATATATACATAAATCCAATGGCAGTTATTCAACAAAATTAGTTAAGAATTGTTTAGTTTTTAATAAAATTTATGTTTTTATGGGTTTTGTGTGTTTGTAGTACTCTTCTGCAATTCTAAAGTTATAAGTTATATAATTTATTTTCTCATTAGAAGTAAATATTCATTTTATGCCTAATTTTGTATTTAAAATATTTAAAATGTTTTGTGTTATAGCCACATACACACATACACACACACAAACTGTGCAAGCATCGAATCCTGCAAAGCCTAAATCTACCCCTTGATTCAAAGGGGTAAGCTTTTTCTCAATTTAGCTTCTAACAACAACAACAAAAAACCAAAAAACAAAAAACCTCCTTTTTCCTGAGTAGCGCATGATTCACACAGTACGTGTGTAGCAAAAAGCTAAAAAGTATGCTAGGAACTGAGACTGGCCAGTGATAGAGCAGGCAGTGGGAGGATGGTATGTTGTCCTTCTGACCTCTTTATTTTCTCCCCATTCACCTCGTCCAGGAAATCAGTAACGCTCCAGATGCATGGAGGAAACGTCTTGCCCTCACTGTGTTCCTGATTGGTGTCTCTCTTCTCCCCGTTCTGTTCCATTCTCCCCAACACATTCATATGCAGACTTTTCCACATGTGCTGGCCCATGTCATGGTGATAGATGATTCCTGGTAAAGGTCACTGGCCCAGGGCTGCATTTATCAGCAGCAGTTTTCTGTCATAGCTGGCTGGATTTCTCCTAAGTCTGGGAAAGTAAAACAGCTGCCAGAATGAATCAAGGGAACTTTGGGTGGGTATTTATGACGCTGGGTGCATGTGTATCCACATGCAAGTATGGTCATAAGGGAGGCAGGCCATTTTCACCTATCTAGTTTCTTATAAAAATTCTCATAGCGTCACCTTTAAAAAAAGGAAAGGGTGAAAAATTAAAATGTCTCCTTAAGCTTTCCCCACAAGTAGGTGTATGCCCATGCCTCATTTTTCCTGCCTGCTTTTGTGTTCTCCAGCAACAATTGCATAGCTGAAGTTAATGACAGAGACAAAAGGGCAAACTCAAACCTGCTGAATGGGGTGCATGGTAGAACTAGTTTAGTTTTGATGTTGTGTGTGTGGAAATTTTAATTGCATCACATAGTGGTTGAGCTAGTAGAGGTATATGGCCACATTATTCTTCTCTGGAAGAAAATTCAAGATGCATGTACAACATCTTCTATGCTCTTTGCTGGTGGGCCTGTTAGTGTCCTCTATTGAGGAAAATATAGTCCATTATTGATTAACACAACCAGCTGATACAATGTTAAGAAGAAATACAAAGGGAAACAAAATGTGATGGCCATTTTCAGAGTGTACAATCCAGCATCAGAAATGGACAGACAAATAATCATTTCAAGATAGTTGATGTGTTACCAAGTTGGGTGCCGTGGGAAACCAGAGAAGAAAGCAAATACAAAAGGAAGACCATGATGCTTCCGTGAGCAGAAGCACAGGAAGTGTTTTGAATAGAGACTGAAATTTACCAGGCAAATAAGAGGAATGGGTGTTGAGGGAAGAGATGATGACAGCATGATAACAGGTGCATGAAAAGAGGCACAGTGTATTCTAAGATATATGAGGACCTCGGCATGACTAAATCAAAGGGTGGTACCAGGAGATGTTGTTGAGGGCCAAGACTGAGGCTGCCTCCTACAGCACCTAGTGAGGGCACCATTAGAGGCATCTTTCATATGCTCACCTCGTAAGTTTGACAATCAATAGTTCTTTCTGTTTTCCATTTTGAAAATATGAGAAAGTTGCTACCCCCAGCTTTGCCGGAATTTTATCCCAGAAATTATGCTGTATGGTTTAACCCAATGATCCCTTTCAGCTACACCTAGTAATATTTCTTAACCGGAGCACTGAAAAATATTGATTCAAGCTTCAATTAAATGAGGAAATCATAAGCACAGGCAAGACAATTAGAAGGCAGTTCAGGTGAGGTAAGGTGGGTAGGATTACTTCTCTAGACTGAGCTTCGAAGTCAGTGTTAGTTAATTAGCTCTACAGAGTTTTAGCTTCTTTCCTTGCCCAAATGTAATCTGCTTCCCACTGGTCAGCACAAAGACAAGAAAATAAGATTTTTCAAAGGTAGAAAAGACACAGGACATCCAGCAACAGGCATGTGGGCAAACCTCATGAGACTACAATTACAATTTCAGGCCTCAGCCACCACTGTCCTAGGCTGAACTTGGTAATTATCCCAGTATTGAAGCCACTCTGCTCTTCCTGTAGCTGAGATTGTCAGAAAATACCGGTGTGTAAGTGGAGGGAAAAGAGAAATATTTTTGACAAATACACCTAAACACATACATCCTAATAGGTGTTATCTCCACAGAAATAATTCCTATAAAAGTTTACTTTAAAATTATATTTACTCCAATGAAGTTTGTATTGTCAAACAAATGGGTAACTTTTTATTTTATGTTATAGTTGATATGTGTTTGCTTCTAGAGCCTAAGAATCCTATTGAATGCCCCAAGAAATGAAGACCCTCTCATCCTCATTCTATGTCAGTGGTCTCTATGACAGTAGTTGTCATGTGGGGGCAAATGCCCCCTAGACATCATTTGGCACTACCTGAAGACATTTATTGTCTCAACCAGAGAGGATGAGCTACTGGCATCTAGTGAGGCCAGTGATGCTGCTTAATACCCTGTATACATAGCTCTCCCACCCCCACCAAATATTTATCTGACCCAAAATATTGATAGTACTGCTGTTGAGAAACTCTGCTGTAATTATAAATTTAATTTCTGGAATAATAAATAGCTACCAAGGCCAAGTCTGTCCTGTAAATTCCATAACTGCTTAAAATCTAGACATCCAGTGCCACATTCCACTCCAGCAGCTCACACCAAATCCATGTCAGTGTATGTGCTTGTTGACTGCAACCTTCCTTACTCCCAGCACTGTCTCCCTTAGTATCATGACACTTGCTCTTTTACCTCATTCTCCCCTTTATGTTTTTATGCCAATCAACTCTTCCCAACATCCTTTGATTTCCTACTTAAATGAAAAACATAGTGGATAATTTGTATATTTCTTACCAGTACCCACTGATTTCCTTTGGTCTCATTCTAGCAGAATCCTCTTTATAATAATCTCCACCTCTAGATAAACCTAATTTTCTCCTTTGCCCACCTTTTTACCCAGCCTCCTGAGCAACTGGCAGATAAAATATTGCAAATAAAAATACTGGCATCAGCAACAAAGATGTTTATTACTTCCTCCCTTTTTCAGCTCATTTTTTCTCCCCCCCACCACCTCTTTCTCTCATGTCACCATAAATAACTATCCTGACCCACTCTCCACTCTAAATCTTCACTCACATCAGATGGTTTAGATTTGTTCTTCAAAGAACATACTGAAGCATCAGTCTTCAATCATTCACCTTCTTATCCATACCTAAAACTTCATGCAATTGAACTCATTCTCTAACACATTCCTGCTATTTGACTCCAATTCAAGACCTATTCTAACCTTTCCATTTCTTACCTAATTTGAAGTTGTACTTTAGCAATTATTCTCTTTAAGCCTACATCTTTGATATTACCCAAACCAATCAATGTGTATGTATCTTCCAACTTATAAATAAATATAAATATACACCCCTAGCCTTCTGTCCTCTTCCAGTTATAGCCCCTTGTCTTCTTCATAGCCAGGCTCTCTCTTGGCAGCTTCAGTCCCTTTCTCTCTTTTTTGCCTCAACTAACTGAAATGTAGCTTTCTTTAAAAAAAAAAAAAAATATGACTGAGGTAGCTTGGAAATAAAGAAGAAATAAAGCAGATACACAAGAGGTGATGGAGGCAGAACTAGCAGGATTAGTCATGGACTTCCTTGTGGATGGCAAGAGAAAAGTAGAGAACTAGAGCCAGGATCTTGACTTGAATAACTAAATAAAAAGTTGTATAGTCCACCAAGAAAGGTAATTAAATGATATCTAACAGGGGTTCAAAGGTAAGTTGCAGGTAGGGGGTAGAAAAGAAATAAAGCTATTGATTCTCAGTCTTATGATCTTCAGAACTATACTTTCTAACTGTGTGAATCCAAGTTTATTGGTCATGGTAGTTATATTAGGCTACTTACTAAAACAAATAGCGCCCAAATTTCAGTTTCTTAATACTATAAAGGTTTTTCTCACACTAATGTCACAGTCCAGATTAGGGATAGTAATAGGGCCTGGGGTCTCTGCTCTATACAGTAATTTATATCAATGGAAGATTTCTTCTTTCCAGTGGCTCTACCATCCTTTAGGCTCAAAGTGTTCTGCTGAATCCATTGCTTCCACTGAACTGATGGAAAAGACAAAGTGCATGGAAGAGCATACCTAATTGGGTAGATGTGGAAGTGACATATATCACTTCCAACAGTTTTCCACTGACCAAAATTCTGTAACATGGCCCCACCCAACTCAGGAGAGAATGAAAAATAGAATCTAACTACATCCAGGAAGGAAAGGAAAGAAATTTGGGAAATATATGGAAGCCTATGTCACAATAAGCATTAACAAAGTGAAGCCCATTCTTACACTCTGCCTGGATGAACGGACCTCTAGCCCAGTCAGCCTGAACTAGGAACTCAGAGTTGGCTGCCCAGTCCTCCAGATCTGCCACTATATGCGTAAGTCCTGTTGACTTTTTCTACTGAACATCTGTAGAGCTGGCTTCTTCCCTTCTAACCATTTCAAAGATCCATGGGGTGAGCCCATGTTCTACCTAAAATGTTTTAGGAACTTCTGAACTTGGCTTCTGCTTGAAGTCTTCCTGTTCTCTTCAATGTAGTTTTCACACAGCACAAAGTGAAACTTCTAAAATGCAAAATAGGCTGACCATGTCGCTTCCCTGCTTAAGTGTCTTTAGTGACTGGCCATTGTCCTTACAGTAATTCAAGCTTTTCTTTATAACATATGGAGGCCCTTCATTATCTGGGGCTCATTTATTCTTCAGCCTAACATGTCATCACTAACTTACAGTATTCCACATTTCAGCCATCAAACCTCTGTACCTTGCATTCCCTGAATGGACTCCATTCTTACAAACCTTCAGCCCTGGTTTACAACATTCCCTGAATTAGAAATGCCCTTTCTAACTCCCCCATCCCAATATTCCCCACTTGGTTGTCTTCTCTTCATAACTTTCATCTCACTAATCATTGCCCTCAGAAAGCCTTCTCCATCCTCAGGAATATCTAAATCCTTTCTATCAGTTTCTACCAGAAGGCCCCTGCACACACCTCCTCCACTGTGTTTACCATGCTATAGTTTATACACTCATTTGACTTCATTCACTAGATATTGTATCTGTCTGTACTCCCACTGCCTAGGACAGCATCTGGCACATATAAGTATTCAACAAATATCCATAGAACTTAAACCACATTCATCATTAAAATGATTGAATTATTATGAATTGTCTATTTTTTTAAAAAGTGAGAAAGAGGACTTCCTGTCGCCTCCCCTCACCTAACACATGCTAGACAAAATACCATTAGACAACAGACGAAAATATTAACAATAAATAGTATCTTCACAGTAATAACCACGCAGTCATGAAGCTGAAATTATCCATTTTCTTTCTGAAATATAATAGGTGATTATGATTGTTCTTTTGATTACATTTTCAGCTACATTTTTCCTATCTCCTTCCATTATACTCATCTGATTAGAAATAAAGAACTCTTCTTAGCTGAGTCTAATTCTTTGACTACTTCGGACCTGCATCTCAGTGGCTTAATATAGCTAGAGAAAATCCCACAATGGCCGCTGACTGGTCTCATGTAAACCTAGGGACCGTGAGCTGCCCATCGATCCTACCACATTTTCTTATACAATTTACTCATTCATGCTCCTAAAATTCCATTCCCTCTTTGTTTTTTCTTAAATTTCCAACTTCCTTCCATGTCCCTAATCTCAGCCAATGACCTGGCTGATTATTTTATTGAGTAACAGAAGCAAGCAGAATAGAAAGAATACAACTTCCTCTTGCTACTACATGTCTGTCAGTCTACCCACATCTGTATGTATATACTCTTTCTTCCTCCTGTTACAATAGAAAATATATTTGTGCTTTATCCAAGATACATCCTCTATTTCTTCCGTTCTATTCTAGATTTCATTCCCTCTCACTCCTCAAGGAATCCTTTTTTCAATTATTCATCCTCTCTACTGCAATATAGGAAATCTCTTTCTCTCTCCCTCTGTCATGAACTATTCTCATCAGCATTAAAATATTCTCATTAAAGTTGTTCATCTTACAAGAAACCTCTCCCTTGACCTCAAAATCCTCCACAGTTACCGACCCATTTTCTCTTTTCTTTTACAGCAAACTCCTCAAAAGTTTGCTGCTTCCTGAACCTTTCTTCCCATGCTCTCCACAAAATTTATTTTATCAAGCCTCCAACGACCTCCATGTTGCCAGTTTTAGATATCAACTCTCAGATGTCATCATACCCATTTTGTCTGCAATATTTAATACAGTTGTTCAATCATCTCTTCTCCTTCAAACATGCTCTTCCTTTTGTCTCCAAGGTGTCACCTTTGGTCTCATTTTCCTTCCTTGGCTGCTCCTTCTGAATCTCATCAGCTGGCTTCCCCTTATGTTCCATATTTATGAACACCAAAATGTCTCAGAGCTCAGGCCTCAGGTTTCACAGCAATGGGAATTTTTAAGTAATTTCATTTAGTTTCATTACTTCAATGCCTTCTACAAGTAATGACACACACATTTAAAATTTATCCTCTGAAGTACAGATCCTTATTTCTAGCTGCCTACTTACCACCTCCACTTCCATAACTAAGAAACATTTCAAATTGTATACGTATAAGCCCTAACTCTATATTCACAATCAAACCCCTAGTCCATCAGCTGTACCTCTCGATAAATTGCAATTCCATGGTTCATGGAATTTCTCTCATGCGAAACTTTGAAGGTACCCTTAATTCCTTTTTTTCCCCACTTATCCCTCATCTGGTCTTGCTCTCTATTTTTCAGAGTAGGCCTAGACTCTGCTTTTTTCTCTGCATTTCCACCAATATGACTCTGAGTTTGAGCCATCATCTCCCTCCGGGGCTTTTGTCACTGTCTCTTAACTGATCTCCCTGCTCCACCTCAGCATTCCTGTAGTTTTCCTTCAAATACCAGCCTGAATAATCCTTTAAAAAGCAAACCCTTTGGGAGGCCAAGGCGGGCAGATCGTGAGGTCAGTAGATCGAGACCATCCTGGCCAACATGGTGAAACCCTGTCTGTACCAAAATACAAAATTTAGCCTGGCATGGTGGCTGGCGCCTGTAGTCCCAGCTACTCGGGAGGCTGAAGCAGGGAAATCGCTTGAACCCGGAAGGCAGAGGTTGCAGTGAGCTGAGATCGCACCACTGCACTCCAGCCTGGGCAACAGAGTGAGACTCCATCTCAAAAAAAAAAAGGGACCCATGCCAGGTTATTGTAACTTTCATTGCTTCCCATATCACTCCGAAAAAAATAAAAAAATAAAAAACAATAAAAATCTAACTATATAGCCATGCAGGATCTTGCCTCTGCTATATCTCTCGTATCTCCTATCATTCTTGTCCTTGCTCTTTCTCTTTTTATTTTTTTTTCCTTTTTGAGATAGAGTTTTGCTCTTGTTGCCCAGGCTGGAGTGCAATGGCGTGATCTTAGTTCACAGTAACCTCTGCCTCCCAGGTTCAAGCGATTCTCCTGTCTCAGTCTTCCCAGTAGCTGGGATTACAGGCATGTGCCACCATGCCTGGCTAATTTTGTATTTTTAGCAGAAACAGGGTTTCTCCATGTTGTTCAGGCTGGTCTCGAACTCCCAACCTCAGGTGATCCACCCGCCTTGGTCTCCCTCCCTTTTATCCATGTTTTCCACTATATGATGCCTTAAACACTAAAAACACCATCCCATCTTAGGGTCTTAACATCTATTCCTCTGCCTGGAATGTTATTTCTCTAGACAGATAAATTCCTTCAACCCTTCTTTATCCTTCAGCATCACATGAGAGACAGCCCCTCTATCTACTCTAGCTAACATCACACTCTCTCCATCTCTGCCCTTTGCCTGCTTTGCTTTTGCTTCTTAGAATTTTTCACAACTGGACATATTATTTACCTGCTAATTATATGTATCCTTCATTAGGATAGAAGATACAGTCAGCTCCTTGAGGGGAAAAAATTTGTTTTGCTCAATGCAATATCTGCAGTAATTAGAATTACAGACAGGTAGTAATAATCAATGAATGTGTATTATGTGGTAGCTAGAATACGTGCGTCAGGCAGCATTAGAAATAATACATAAAGGGACAGTGTATCATCATGCTTAAGGCTGCAGACTTGGGTCAAAATGCCAACTTGAATCCTGGATCCATTATTCACTGGCAGTGTGATCTGATTAAGCCTCTCTGTACCTTTGTTGTCTCATCTACAAAATGGAAATAATATTTGTACCCATATCAGAGGAATATTGTGAAGACTAATTTGAATTAATTCATATAAAGCTTGTGACATATTAAACTCTTCAGTAATATTATCAATTACCACAGACTTGATTGCTTGATACAGTAATAACAAGGCTTTCACTGTGTTACTTTTATCATTAAATGACCTTTTTAATACTTGATCACTTGCAAAGGAATTTTTACATATATTATTGTGCTCCATTCTCATAACCAACACGTAGAGCATAAATAACTCCAAGTTGGAGATGAGACTGAGGCACAGGGATGTAAAAGAGAGCATGCACATGTGTGCACACATGCAAATGCACACATACGCAGATCCTCTTTTGCTTGAAAAACTACTATTCACCCTTCAAGCAATGTGCCCGCTTTGCTCTTTGAAGCTTCACCTGACCGTCCCAGTTCCAGCCAGGAACTGGAGTTGCCTTGACCTCCTTTCCACCCCACTGCCCTTGCTGCCAACCTTAATGAATAGATCTCTCATGATCTTGTCTCTCCTACTGGACTCTGGGCTCTTTTCAGGTAGATATAATGACTTGCCGACCATAGTGCTGTACATGTTGGCATGAGCTTGATGCCTTTTTCCTCTGGCATGACATAGTTACTCAGAATCCATATTTCTCTGAATTTAACACCAGTTGCACCAGCTGCTGATGAAGGATGCCCTCGTCCGACAAAAAATTTACTGAAAATTAGCCCCCAGAGAGTGTGCTGCCTTATTCCTCCTCCATCTCTCTGGATACTTTCAGTGATGTCTGCTGACAGCTTAGCTGGACAGGGTCTCCAGACCCTACTCTGCTGCTGCCATTTTCTAGGAAAGAGCTGGTATCCATTGCTCTCCAATTCCTTGGTTTTCTCCATACTTCTTGCTTTTGTGCCTCTCCTATTAGAGAAGTACCAGCATTGCTACCAGAAACTCCAATGTCTTGCCAATAGGGGATAACAACCCTCAGAATTTTACTTGAAGCCTCCTCTCCATGAAAGTTAGCTCTTAGTCCATAGGTGCTGGGCAGGAAAACAAGTCTAAGTACGGACAATGAGCATCCCCTATCTCTTACAGCGAAATCATCACTAGGGCCCAAGCCTGTGGATCCCTAGGACAAATTTGGGCCCGAGCCTGTGGATTTAAACTTCAACTTCCCTAGGATAAACCTTCTCTACAGACATGCCTGAATTGTTCCTGCTCTACTATCTCCCCTTGATACACTCTAAAATGTCAGCCAGCCTGGGGTTCAAGATGCAATGTTCCCCTCTCCTCAAAGTAAATAGCTAGCAAGGGGTAGATGGAATATAGCCCATTTGACTCAACAGCCCATGTGTTTGCCAGCTTCCTTACCATGCTACCTTACCATACCATCCTCTTGAGACTGGATGCCCAAATCAAAAATGACAGCCAGGAAGCATTAATAATGAATTCAGTACTTCTTATTTTAGGTATAACTGTGCCAATCAACTGAAAACTTCTAGTTTCTGGTCCTTACCTCTGGCACTCAAATGCTATATCCGTGGTAAGGAGAAACTATTCGTTCTGATTTTTTCCATATTCTGTTAACTCAACAAGGGGGAAGATATCCCCAAGAAGGTTTTTATATATATAATATTTCTGTAAGAAGGTCAAAAGATAAAATATTTGCTTTTTGATCACATAACTACAAGGTTCAGGGGACAGTTGGAGAAGTCTGCCCTATTGAGAACATCATGAACCTGATTGCTGCCTGTTCCTAAACTTTCCAAGTATTTAATAGAAGAGTTCATAGCAGGCCAGGTGCAGTGCCTTACACCTGTAATCCCAGCATTTGGGGAGGCCAAGGTGGGCAGATCACGAGGTCAAGAGATCAAGACCATCCTGGTCAACATGGTGAAATCTCATCTCTATTAAAAATACAAAAATTAATTGGGTATGGTGGTGTGCACCTGTAGTCCCAGCTACTCGGGAGACTGAGGCAGGAGAATTGCTTGAACCTGGGAAGTGGACTCTGTCTCAAAAACAAAAACAAAAACAAACAGTTCAGCAGAAAAGGAACTTGAAGAGAAATTGTACTCACACACTAAGGCTTGCAGTGGTGCAACTATCCATGTGCAGTCTGCCATGGCTTGTATGGCAAAGTGCAAAATAGCTCCAATTGTCCATCTCTGTGTGTGTCCATACCCCTTTGCAATTAAGTATAACTGCAAAATAGTGGTGTGCAATGTGGTTTATCTCCCCCTTCCTTTGAATATGACCTAGTTTTTGTGTTTTGCTTTAGCCAGTAGAATACAATGGAAGTTTTGGGGTGCCAGAGCTGAACCCAGGCTTCAAGAGTTTATCTTCTTCTGCTCATTCTCTTGGAATTCTGCTGAACTGTTCTGTAAATAAACCCAGACTAGTTTGCTGAATGTTGAGATACCCAGAGAAAAAAGATAATTGGTTAAAGTTCACCATAGCCAATAAATAATAGAATCCGAAGCAGGACCAAACTCTAACTTCCTAGGCTCTAATGCTAATGTTCTTTCTAATATACATATTCTCCAACTCCATTCTCCTCAAGGAGTTAGTTGCATTCATCGTAATGGAACTAACACAATTATGTTCTCTGGAAAAGAGAGGGGGCATTAATCTCACCAAAAGCTTGTTTTCTAACTTGCCTACCAGCTAAGATTCTTGGAGTGGCAGACACTATTTGTGCCCTGCTTATAAAGCCCTCAGCACTCACCATTTCTGGGCATTATAACTCTAAGGCTTCTATAATTGGGGCAAGAGGTGCTGTGTGCCACAGAGCTTTTGTCCTGTCTGGTAGAGCCCATTCTGCCAATTTCCAGGCAGGCACAGGAGAGTCAATGATTTCGCAAGCTGGCCTCAGGAGTAAGTATGTAAATACCTTGGCTCACTAAGTTGACAGGTGGAAAAACTCTGAAATATTTCTACAGTTTTCCAATGGCCTCTGTGGTACTGAGCTATTCGCCCACCGCAGGAACCTGCTTGGGAATGTAGTGTTCATTGCTTCCTTTTCTTCCTTATCTCACTTCCTCACTCCTCATGGGATCAACTTATAAACTACTAGCAATCAAATGTTTGTTTCAGGGTCTGCTTCTGAGACAACTCAAATCTAAGACATTTGATAAGCTAGGGGTAAGCAATTTTTTTTCTTAAAAGACCAGGTGTTATATATTTTAGGTTCTTGGGTCATAAGATTTCTATCACAACTACTCACTTCAGTTGTTACGGCATATAAGCATAGATAATATTTAAATGTATATTTATGGGTCCTAATAAAACTTTATTTGCAAAAAAATAAGTGGTGGGCCATATTTGACCCCTGGGCTATGGTTTGCTTGCTCCTGTGATAAGCTAATACAGCTCTAGTTGCCATATACAAAAGGGAATTTCTTGGAAGGATACTGTGTAACTCTTAATCAAAGGAAAACTTAGAAACTGGGATTGAAACTGAACAGAACAGGGGTTCTAGGAAGAAGAAAATGATTGTGGTCTCTTCAGAGCATGCTCCCAGAATTAGTCAGTTTCAAGTGATTTTTCTGCCATTGAAACTTTCCACTCAGAACTCAGAGAGTCAGAATGGAAAGACCAATCAACACAGCTTGGAACATGAGTCTACTCCTTTCCTAGGGGAGTGCAGCGCAAGAACAATTGGTTGACAGTCCTACCACAGATACCACGCAATGAGGAAGAAATGTTTTTCCTATGGAATTCAGGGTAATACTGCCAAAAGAAGATAAATAGGATGATGGATGGCCACAAAAAATGGCCACCACATTTGCTTGTCTGACATTTTGTCACGCTTGTAAGTTTTTTGGTTCCACCTTAATAGTTGTATTTTCCCACTCTGGTCACTGTTACTTTTTTATTTGTTTTTTTGAGACAGAGTCTCGCTCTGTCGCCCAGGTTGGAGTGTAGTGGGGCGATCTCGGCTCACTGCAAGCTACGCCACCTCCCAGGTTCACACCATTCTCCTGCCTTAGCCTCCCGAGAAGCTGGGACTACAGGCGCCCGCCACCTCGCCCGGCTAATTTTTTTTTGTATATTCAGTATAGACGGGGTTTCACCGTGTTCGCCAGGATGGTCTCGATCTCCTGACCTCGTGATCCACCCACCTCGGCCTCCCAAAGTGCTGGGATTACAGGCGTGAGCCACCGCGCCCGGCCAGGTCACTGTTACTTCTTCCTCAACTTTGATCCTCTTCTAGAATTTCTGTAGCATTTTTCAATCTCCATTACTTAAGGGAATTTGTCTAGTAAGTAATCGAACTAATCTACCACTCAGAAAAACTTTTTTTATTTATAGTCCTGTCAAATATTAAAAGTGTGAATGCATCAACAATGTGACACCCTAAATTCATCCCTTCCCTTGTATCTGTGTCAGTCTCTGGCATGAGATCTTAGAAGGCCACTCTGTGCTCCCAATCCTAAATCACATTTTAATGGACAAAATTCCCCCATTCTGACAAATCAGTATGAGGATCTACAAGTTCTGCAGAGAATTAGAGTACTGAATAAAATTAAGCTGGCAAAATGCTGATGCTAACTTGCAATTCCTGTTCTACTCAAAACAGTTTCCTGATTATGTTATCAATATAGAGTCACAGTCCTGTGCAGACCAATTTTAGGATCCAAGCCCTCCATATGGCAATGCTACATGAATCTGTGACATTTTATAACATTTCTTAAGTGACTTAGGATAAATGTCACTAGGCTATTGAAAAAGTAAATGGCTGACCTTTAAATAGGATCATTAATTAGCTCATTCCTTGTCTGAGCATGACTTTCTGCCCTCCTACACAAACTCCAGATGTTAGACGTATCTGAACCTGACCACCCTAATTATCATAGGCCTAATCTTGCTTTGACCATCTCATGTTCAGAGTTGGAGAAGTTGTCTATCAAGGTTTGCTTACTATAATGGGGCTTCCCTTCTGTAAATCATTCAGAATGCAATTTTCATTTTCTTCAAGAGAAAACCTAGGAGGGTTGGCTATAGGTGTACTGAGAAAATATGTTATTTATTGGGTCATATTAAGTTAAATAAAATATATTTTTACATTAATTTTTGCCTTTTTTTTACTTTTTAATGTGGCTACTAGAAAATTTTAAATTACATATGTGATCAACATTATATTTCTACTGGACAATGTCGCCCAGTGTTGTAAATGTGCTCATAGTTCACAGAGAACACTTAAGTGTGAACTATGGGCAAATTTACAATGTATATGAAGGCTTCTGTTTACATAAGACCACTACCAATTGCAAAACCACTCAGAGATTTGGCTGTTGCGCTTTCCTAGAGCATTAGTCAAGCAAAAAATAAACTAACTTAAAAAGAAGTATGTGAACTAAATTGGAAACATTTAAGAACCTTCAATGTTAGTAAAGAAACCTGAGATCATATCAGCTATATTATTAATATTCATTATAGTGATTAATCATGGAAGTAATGTTTGTTGATTGTTTTTCTGTAATGCTCACAAGGCTTGTTTTGGCATAAAGTGTAAGAGAAGCTGATCTTTTCTTTGTTAAACTATGGTTCCAGTGGTCTGCCTTGCAAAAATAACCAACCCCAAAACCCAAGACAATTTTCATAGTGAAGACCATGGTCTTACAGAGGAGAGCCAGCACATAGAGGAAAGGAAGGAAGGAAAGAAGGAAAGAAGCATTCAAACAAGTGTCTTCATCTCTAAAACAAGGTAGGACTTGAACTAGACCTCTAAGGAAGTTTTAATCTTTGAAAATCTTTGTAATGAAATAATTTAGCCTCAAAACAACGTTTTATTTAAATTTGTGAATGAAAGTTGAGTGTTGTGGTGAGTGTCTAGAGTCCCAGCTATTCAGGAGGCTGATGTGGGAAGATCAATCACTTAAAGCACAGGTGTTCAAATTCAGCATGGGCAACATAGCAAGACACTATCTCTAAGTAAACATAAAAATAATAAATTCATTTTTGAATGAAAAGATATAGAATAGGAAGGCAGAAAATAGGAATATGCAATGAGAAATAAGAAAAGTAATGAAGAGATGGAGAGCACAGAAGTGAGAGAAAATGGAGAAAGATTACTCTATATTTCTTCTCCACATGGAGACACACACTCCATCAGCCATAGGAGAAGGCATTAACTGCTGGCTTACTGAGCACCTCTTTCAGACCAGGTGTGTGTTGGAAACTTAGGGCACATTTTCTTTAATGCTCAACTCTGCCATTAAATATTATACTATTTTTCATTTGAGGAACCAGATCCTAATAAATTTGGGGAAATACATTAGCCAAGATCAGAAGTAGCAGAATGAGAATTTAGAACCAGGTCTACTTAACTCCAAAGCCCATTTTTCCCTACTTCTCCTAAAATTTATGCCCATCACTTTACCCTACTTCCTCAAGTGTATGCTGTCAATGAAGAGTAAAATCAGAATTTGTTGCTTAAGATCTGACAACAAAGCAACAGCTTTGAAGTCAACCACTCCTATAGACTGAGGTCCAGTGCTGTTCAATATAATAGCCATCAACTCCATTTTAAAAATCACCCCAGATTTTGAACACTTACTGCTAAAATAAGAATAAAAATGTCATTAATAAGTTTTAGGTTAATTACATATTAGTATGATAATGTTTGCATATATTGAATTAAAATGAAATATATTAAGTACACCTGTTTTAATTTTTAATGGGGCAACTAGAAAATTTAAAAATACTTTTATTTTCCATTTTATATTTCTGTTGGACAGCAATACTGTGGGCTATGAAGAGGAGCCTTACTATTGCACCTAAACACAATACATCGTGTTGCTGATGCACACATATGACAGTAAGAAAGAAAGTTCTCCTGAAAACTTAAATTTGTTCATCTGATGGTAGGTAGAAGACACTGTGTGTCCCACCCACACCCTCTTTAAAAGACCTGGGCACTAATTCCTCAGCTGCAGTGAGTTTTGGCTACTAGCAGCTCACAGCTGCCTCCTTCCCTGAAAAATTCACCCAGACTGATAGTCACCTGGTGAGGGAAGTTACAGTCCTCACTCACCTCCCTCCCTCAAAATAAGTAGCCAATGGCCAATGATCTATTTAGTTGTCAAAGGCCAGTCTGCATCCCTCAAGGCCAGACAAGTCTGTGGTGCTTTTATGACCCAGAGCCTCCCTTGGAACAGACCATGTTTAGACTTTACCTTGCTTTGTCCCTTCCCCTGCCTTATTCTGCTTAGCTCCCTTCCTTATGATCATGGAAATTTTTTCTTCTCGGCTTGTTGGTTGGTTTTTGTTTTGTGAAAATACCCTAAATGAACCACAAGCACAAAATCGTTGTGTAAGGCTCTGTTTTTGGAGAACACAATCTGAAACCAGATGAAACCCAAATTTTTCAGTCTGTTTCCACAAGTCGAATGTTATGCATGTATTAGTATTAGTTAAAAGTACAGCAAGCATGGTAACATGCTACTAGCAATTATTGATTTCAATGATACAAGCTTATTAACCCATTTCTTTATGCCTGACTCCAATATAAAGGATGCATTTCATGATGACTGCTGGCCCCCATTCTAGTTTCAAATGAAATGAAAAAAAAATTAAGAAAATTACAGATATCTTCCTGGGATTTAATTTACATTGCCTAGTTAATACTGGATTAGAGAAACAGGAAACATGATAAAATTCAATACTGGACTGGCTAGAAAGGAAAACAAAGGGAGCTAATTTATTTTTATGCACCAGTTGTGCCAGGAACCAACCTATGTGCTTTTAAAACTTTACCTCTTTTAACACCTGAGATTATTGTCCTTATTTTACAGATGAGAAAACTGAAGTACAGAGAAGCTCTCTAACTTGTCCTAGGTTACTTAAAACTCAGACCCTGGTGCAAACGAGTGCAGGTGTCTTTTTATTTAATGTTTTCTGCTTAGGGAGCTAAGCAGTAAAAGACAAGGAAGCAGAATAAGGTCAAACTTGGTCTGATCCAAGGGAACCTCTGGGTCATAAACAGCACCACAGACTTGTCTGCCCTTGAGGCAAACAGTGAATAGTGAATAGTGCTTTACCAATAATTTTTCAACTTTTCTGATTAGTCACACCTGTAATAATCTGTATACCCAATATATAAAGTTCTAATTATTTTAGGTCACTTTTAAAATATGAGTAGTTTTTTAAAAATGTCATAATACTGGTAAAGAAGTAAGAATGAAACTCATGTCGTCTCCAGAATATCCAAAGCAATCTAAGCAAAAAGAACAAATCCAGAAGCACCACATTGCCTGGCTTCAAACTACACTACAAGCTAGAGTAACCAAAACAGCATGGTTTGCTGTTACATAGATACATAGACCAATGGAATGGAATAGAGAAGCCAGAAATAAAGCCATATGCCTACAAACAACTGATCTTCAGCAAAGTTGACAAAAATAAACAATGGAGAACGAAGACCGTGTTCAATAAATGATACTGGGAAACAGGCTAGCCATCTGCAGAAGAATGAAACTAGACTCCTATCTCTCACCATATAAAAAAATTAACTCAAGATAGATTAGATTAGACTTAAATGTAAAGCTGAAACTATGAAAGTTCTAGAAGAAAACCTAGGAAAAATTCTTCTGCAACATTGGCCTAGAAAAATAATTGATAATGAAGATCACAAAAGCGAATGCAACAACCAATTTTAAAAGACAGATAGGACTTCTGCACAGCAAAAGAAATAGTCAATAGAGTAAACGTATTATCTACAGAATGAGAGAATGTATTTGCAAATTTGCCTCTGACACGGATTATGTCCAAAATCTACAAGGAACTCAAACAAGAAAAAAACCCACCTCATTAAAAACTGGCTTCTACATTGTTGGGCAAAGGACATGAACAGACACTTCAAAAGAAGAAATACGAGTAGTCCATAAACATATGAAAAATGTTCAACATCAGCAGTCATCAGAGAAATGCAAATTAAAACCACAATGAGATATCATCTTATACCAGACAGAATGGCTATTATTAAAAAGTCAAAAACCAACAAATGTTGGTTTGGATGTGGAGAAAAGGAAATGCTTATACACTGCTGGTGGGAATATAAATCAGTTCAACTTCTATGGAAAACAGTATGGAGATTCCTCAAAGAACTAAAAATATAACTAATTGACTCAGCAATCTAACTATTGGGTATCTACCCAAAGGAAAATAAATCATTATATAAAAAAGACACCTGCATTTGTATCTTCGTTGCAGCACTATTCACAATAGCAAAGTCACAGAACCAACCTAAGTGTCCATCAACAGTTGACTAAAGAAAATGTGTGTATACATGTGTGTATACACATACACACATTAAGTATTTATGCATATATGCATATATCTATACATCTATACATATCATGGAATACTATACAACCATAAAATAGAATGAAATCATGTCCTTTGCAGCAACAAGGATAGAACTAGAGGCCATTATCCTAAGTGAACTAATACAAAAACAGAAAATTAAATATTGCCTGCTCTCATTTACAAGTGGAAGCCAAATAATGGATATACATGGACATAAAGATAGAAATAATAGATACTGGGCACTCCAAAAGTAGAGGAGGGGGTTGAAAAATTACCTATTGGATACAACGTTCACTCATTAAGTAATGGGTATACTAGAAGTCCAATCCCTACCAGCACACAATATACCCAAGTAACAAACATGCACATATACCCCCTGAATTCAAAATAAAATAAAATTTTAAAAATAAAAATGTCGTCTCATTATGTAATTCTTTATTATGTTTATATTATTAGAATCCTTTTAAATCCACACTTTGCAGAAGTTTTGTAGAGCCATTTATCTATTTTGTGAGTGATGGTTTGGTTAAAACTAAGCAGTAGCTAAGAATCCACTGGCATTGCATAATGAGAGAAAATGAATGTAAGGCATCCACTTTCTCTCAAGAAGCCCTCACTATCTGATACACAGCCTGAATGAAGGTATCTCTCTCAATCTGTATATTAAGTGCTTATTAGAAAGGTTTATTTTATTTTATTTGAGACGGGGTCTCTCTCTCTGTCCCCCTGGCTGGAGTGCAGTGGCACAATCTCGGCTCACTGCAAGCTCCACGTCCTGGGCTCATGCCATTCTCCTGCCTCAGCCTCCCAAGTAACTGGGACTGCAGATGCCCGCCACCACGCCTGGCTAATTTTTTGTATTTTCAGTAGAGATGGGGTTTCACCGTGTTAGCCAGGATGGTCATGATCTCCTGACCTCATGATCTGCCCATCTCAGCCTCCTAAAGTGCTGGGATTACAGGCATGAGTCATCGCGCCCGGCCTAGAAAGGGTTGTGTGCTTTCTTACATGCTCTAGATTGCAAGGGATTTTAAATGGAACTTCTACGACTTTCTTTTTGCAGGTTAGTAGTTGGCCTTTTGGTGCTTTAATTGTCCCACTTTACAGATCAATCTTCTACTCCATAATGCCTCCGAGGGATGTCAGCATCCAGTCATTCCTTTGTGGCCCACCACTTGATTTCATCTTCTACTACTGCAAGATCCTTCCACTGAAATCAGCGTTTGGGTTTCTTTCCTGGATAAGAACCACTATGATATATTCATTAATTTAGCAGCATGGGCCTCCGACCTAACTCCTAACTAATGCCATCCAACAGATGACTGATGTAGGTATCTTTTCTGACAACCTTCCCTAATATATTTTCTTTGGTTTGATTACAAAGCAGAGGAAGTAGAGTGCCACCCTCCCATAAAAACGTCAGTGGCATGGATAACTCTTCCCCTACGGCCTCTCTGCTTCATGTTGATTTCTACCAATTTACATTAAGACTCCCTTCTCCTTGTAGACCGAGGTCACTCTCAACCTTCACATTCCTCTACCCTTAATTCACACGAGGTAACCCTTTCACTGCTCATATGTTCTTATTAAATCATGTAATGGGCAAACTGCAAAAAGTCCAGGGCTGAGAGTTCAAGTGCATAGTATCACTTTCTTGTTCTACCACTTTCTTGCGTCCTTTACATAACTTCTTTCAAGCCTCAATTTTCTCTTCCGTAAAATAGGACAGTGGCTGTAGAAAGCAGTTGGCAGATAGTTGTCTCTTAATAAATGTTAGTTCAATCTAGAATTCTCTTCCTTCTAGAATTGCACACAAATTTCTTTTTTATTTTTTAGCTGGATTCATCACCTCACATAGTTACCTCTGCGTGTGTGTATGTGTGTGAATGTGTGGTAAGAGCATTTAAGATCTACTGTCTTAGCAAATTTCAAGTATACAATACAGTATTATTGACCAGGCATCGTGGCTTATGCCTGTAATCTCAGTACTTTGGGACGCCGAGGTGTGCAGATCACTTTGAGGCCAGGAGTTTGAGATCAGCCTGGCCAACATGGTGAAACCCCATCTTTACTAAAAATACAAAAATTAGCTAGGTGTGGTGGCACACACCTGTAATCCCAGCTACTTAGGAGGCTGAGGAGAATCGTTTGAACCTGGGAGGCAGAGGTTTCAGTGAGCTGGGATCACACCACTGCACTCCAGCCTGGGTGATAGAGTAAGACTCTATCTCAAAAACTAAAAAAAAAAAAAAAGAAAAAACAAAACAAAAAACAGTATTACTTTCTTCCAAATGACCATTTCGCTTTCTCTCTAACAGTACAGGTATTGATCCTGCTCTCAAAACCTTTATATCCTTCTTTGTCTCTCATTTTTTGTCTACTTTGCTACTCCCTTCTTTCTATACTCTTTTAATCATGACTTTTCTAAGACACATCTTCCTCTTTTGTTTTGATCCCTGTGGTTTCTTTTTATTCATTTTTTTTCTCTTTGGTTTTGACTGTTTCCTTTTCTATCTATATTCTAATAAGTTTGTCTGCTTGCCTGACTCTCCTGCTCTTATGATGCACCCAGACCTCCTTTAGCAGGTCAGCACACCCATCGCCCAGCTGGTGTGAGTGTTAGCTGTTAATTAGTCCCTTCTGAAAATTATCCTCTGCTAACAGGCTGCTTCACTCAGAAATATCTGGAAGGTTATGCCTTCCCTGTGGGATGTCCTGTAGTCAGAGACTGGCCACTAAAGAGGAGCAAAAGGCCAGTGTCCTTGTCTTAAAACAGGCCAATTTTGCAGTGGCATTTACGCTTCACATCTCCCCATGAATTAGGCTGGGGCTTCATTTCAGCTATACCCACATCTCTGCTTCTTCCTTGTAGTATCTGCTTCCCTCATTTCCTTACAAGTTTCTACTTCAATAAATCAACTATATAAGAATCCTTGCCTCACACTATTTTTTTTTTTCTTTTTGAGATGGAATCTGGCTCTGTCACCCAGGTTCATGTGATTCTCCTGCCTCAGCCGCCTAAGTAGCTGCGACTAAAGGCACCTGCCACCATGCCAGGCTAATTGTTTTGTTTTGTTTTGTTTTTTCTTTCAGTAGAGACAGTGTTTCACTGTGTTAGCCAGGATGGTCTCAATCTCCTGACCTCGTGATCCACCCACCTCTGCCTCCCAAAGTGCTGGGATTACAGGACATGAGCCACTGCGCCCAGCCACCTCATGCTATTTTTAAGGAACCTGAACTAAGACAGTCCATCAACATTTTTCCCTCATTAACATTTGTCTTCACTTTTAAATTTCATTTGTTTTTTAATTGTTCATCTTAAGACCGCTAGAACACACATTTTCTCTCTCCAAAGACCAATGGTAAACAGAAAATATAGATCATTTTCTTTGCAGTCTTTCTTCCTTGAAATATTTCAGAAGAGGTCAGAAGTTAGAGGCCAGCCTGGCCAATATGGCGAAATGCCGTCTCTACTAAAAATACGAAAAGTAGCCAGGTGTGGTGGCACGCACCTGTAGTCCCAGCTACTTGGGAGGCTGAGGCAGGAGAATCGCTTGAACCTGGGAAGCAGAGGTTGCAGTGAGCCTAGATCCTACCATTGCACTTCAGCCTGTGTGACAGAGCAAGACTCCGTCTCAAAAAATATATATATATATATATAGTCTGTGTATTGTACACCTCGGCAAAGGAGTTATCTTTTCAAGTACGTTTGGGAAACCCATGCACACCAGATTTCTCCATTGGATACCCCCTCTGTTACTCCATAAATTCACAAATTCCATGCAAAGTATCTAGATGATATACATGTGGTGGGTATTGGGAACAGAAGATCCAAAGTCTCTGTTTTTGTGATGGCCATTGATCTACTCTGCCAGACAATTTTTTCCTCTCTAATTCATTCCATGATGCATCATTACTGAACTCAGTATCAACTGAGGATTGGCCTTCTGTCTCCTAAGTTGCATTCTGAAATTCCTATGGACTTCTGAAAAACTTCTGAATGAAACCCTCACTTTTCCAGAAAAGAATGAACAAATATTGGCCTAGTTTGCTTTGCAGATAAATGATCTAAAATTTTCCCCCATCAACTGCTTGAGGAGGTGATGTATTTACCTATGATCACACAGCTCCTTTGCATTCAGGCTATGGCTCTCCTTCTTCCTTGCAGAGAATAAATGTAAAGTCTATTTTATTTTACCTTTGCTTAATTAATAGGAACACTTCCCAGAGGATTAACTCCTTTAAAATTTTAATGGAGTCACTGAGCTCTTAGTTGCTTTGCCATGATATAGCCTCATAGTTATGTTGCTTTAGCTCTTGTAATTGTGTGGCTACAAAATATGCATACATGCTAGAAGGTTAAATGACTTGAAACATGATTTTTTTTAGGTGGTTAATGAAGAATAGGGTTTATGGGCCCAGCTGTTCCCCCTAACCTCCATAGATCATTGGTATAGGCTTGTCTGTCTGAGATCTATCATATTTTTGTGAGAAGTTGGAGTAGGCTTGGAGGAACAACTCCACATCTAGAGTAGGGTCAAAGTGAAAGTGAAACTTTCTATTCCCTATGATAAATGAGGTTCCAAACGCCAGGATTCTCTCTCAATGGTTCTGCACATCTGGAAGCACAGTCAATTCTCCCCACATCATGCAGTTGAAATGAGATCATATCCTGTCACATCAGAAAATGAAATCAACAAGGCACTGTGACCTATTAACAAGGGATGAGAATGACTTGGCTAAATTATTTGAAGACCCATTTCTTCTTTCAGATTATTTTAGCACCATAATGGTGTGACTCAGCTGTCCCACATTTTACACAAGAATAAATGTAATTTGGGTTTCAGTTATAAGGGGAAACATTTTGCTTTGAAAGTTAGAAACTTCATAAATTCTTGAGTGACAGGATGAAAATGAGAATCTAGAGGAAAATGACTGCTGTCTTAAATACCTGGAAGACATTTATCTAGAGAACAAAAATAAGCCAATGGTTGTAGGTTGCACTGAGGTTATGTTTTGGTTCATTGTTCAGGGCCCCGCAAAAGTGAAATAAATAGCTGGGTAATTAATAAATTTCTCATTACCCAAACTATTCAAGCATGAGCTCGATACCATCTTGCAAAAGATTTACTTTGAGACAATTCTTTCTAGATGTATTCTAATGTCAAAATCCCGCAATTCCAGGCTCGGGCAAAATGCCCAACACTATTGTTGAGTGGGGTAGACATAGCATAGAGCAACCCCAAGTCTGAACAAAAGGTGACTGTGATTGTGGTATTTTCAAATATTAATTTTCTTCATGTAATAATCAGGGCAAATGAGGTTTAGGGCCTCTGAGTTACTTTTTTAACAGTAAGCCTAGAGAATTATGTAGCATTTGAAATACAGAATTTAGAAAAATATACCCTTTAGCTTTTGACAGAGACCTTATTTTCAAGTTGCAGCCCTGTTCACCAGGGAGCTACTATATTCAACAGCCTTTGGCAATATGCCAATATTGTTGATTAAACCTTTTAAAAAGTATTCAGTATGGCAGGAAGTACTCAGTTGCTACTTTCTAAAACAATTTATCAAAATTAGTTATGGTATAAACTGTACAAAAAAAATCAAAAAAGTTACTTTGGAATCTCTTGTTTTTTACTGAGAAATAATGGAACTCTAAGCATCTTCATCCTGAAGTAAAACCATATACGCAGAAATATGCATAAAGCTAATTATATATGGAACCAGTTCACAGGCTGTCATTCAACCAACCACTAACCTTTCTTGTTTCCAGTATTGTCCTGCTAGGTACCACTGGCATAATCTATCATTTAATCAACTCTCTTATTCATTATTTTGTATGTTTGTTTACTTAATGGAGTTCAAATGAGATTCCTTTTTCCCAGCTAGATATCTCTATTGAGCAATGGATTACATCATCCTGGATTTATACAGCTAAAGCTGTATAAATAACAGGAATAAAATTGGGAAGCTATCAGAGGGTCCACAAGTCTCCAATGTAACTTGAGAAGCCATAAATGGCATTAATGATACAATCTGTGCCTTCAAGAAACATGGAAAAGTTTAGATTCTAAAGTAAGAACACATGGTGCAAATTTTCAGAATTAGTTTTGAAAACACTACTTTCCAGCAACTCTAAACATTAAAAGCAGTCATCTTTGTGAAGTGCTCAAACTTTAAGATGCTCATGAGAACTGAGGACAACTGCTAAAATCTCAGATTCGTGTCTCTTATCTCAGCATACAGTGGCGACACTAAATTAGTGTTAAGGAGAGTGTCAATTTTTTCTTTATTTTTAAATAAATTCAGCTGAATTTATATTCAATAAGAATGTGTATAAGTAACTTTGTTTAAAATCTTTTTAAATAATCTAATAAATTGGTCCAAAAAGTAAAAAATTTTCTGCTTTAAAACCAACAAGCAAGCAAATATCAGTACTCATGTATTAATAGTTTATTTATCTCTCTTTCTTCCCATTTTTGTGCTATCACCTATTAATTAAATTTTTATGGTTAGGTGCTTTCCTACCATCACCTCCTTAACTCTTTGTGTCTTTACCCTGACACCTGACAGTTTTCTTCATTACACATGTCACTGCCTGGCATTCATTTGTGTGTGTGTTCATTTGTGTTCATTTGTTTGTGTATCATCTATATCTCCACAGAGAATGAGGATTTTTTAAGGTAAGAAATGTTTTCAGTTTTGTTTACCATCATACTCTCAATACTCAAAACACATACTGGCATATGATGTCCTCAATGAATATTTGTGGGCGGGAGGGAAGAAGAGGAGAAAGAGAAAGAGAAAGAAAGAAAAGGAAGGAAGGGAAAAAATAAGGTTAGATATACAGAGAAGGTTAGGTACACCTAAACAAATATTTTTATTAAATTATATTAAGGAAATATGTAAATACAATAAATTATTAGAAAAAAATGCAACACTGACTCAAACATTAAAATACAAATACATCTATGAAAAGTAGATTTTATTAGTAATCAAAAATTTTCCACTATAAATAAACAAAGGCCTATAAGGTTTCACTGATAAATTCTACCAGATGTTTAAAGAATTAACACCAATTTTTTTTCACTCCTAGTTCCCACAAGGAGAACAGCAATTCTTAAAGAACTCTTCCAAAACTCTATTCCAAAAGGAGAGAAGGTAATACTTCTAAACTCATTTATAAGGCCATTATTGACCTTATACAAAACCAGAAAAGACATCACAAGAAAACTATTGACCAATATCCCTTAGGAATGTAGATGCAAAAATTCTTAATGACATACCAGCAAATAGAATCCAGAAACATATATATATATGTGTGTGTGTGTGTGTGTGTATATATGTGTGTGTGTGTGTGTGTGTGTGTATATATATATATATAAAGATTATATACCATGACCAAGTACATTTTATCCCAAGAGTGCAATGATGGTTTAACCTATGAAAATCAATCCAGGGTAAAATATCATGTTGACCAATTTTCCCAGCACCATTTATTAAATAGGGAATCCTTTCCCCATTTCTTGTTTTTCTCAGGTTTGTCAAAGATCAGATGGCTGTAGATGTGTGGTATTATTTCTGAGGACTCTGTTCTGTTCCATTGGTCTATATCTCTGTTTTGGTACCAGTACCATGCTGTTTTGGTTACTGTAGCCTTGTAGTATAGTTTGAAGTCAGGTAACGTGATGCCTCCAGCTTTGTTCTTTTGACTTAGGATTGTCTTGGAGATGCGGGCTCTTTTTTGGTTCCATATGAACTTTAAAGCAGTTTTTTCCAATTCTGTGAAGAAACTCATTGGTAGCTTGATGGGGATGGCATTGAATCTATAAATTACCTTGGGCAGTATGGCCATTTTCACGATATTGATTCTTCCTATCCATGAGCATGGTATGTTCTTCCATTTGTTTGTGTCCTCTTTTATTTCACTGAGCAGTGGTTTGTAGTTCTCCTTGAAGAGGTCCTTTACATCCCTTGTAAGTTGGATTCCTAGGTATTTTATTCTCTTTGAAGCAATTGTGAATGGAAGTTCATTCATGATTTGGCTCTGTGTTTGTCTGTTATTGGTGTATAAGAATGCTTGTGATTTTTGCACATTAATTTTGTATCCTGAGACTTTGCTGAAGTTGCTTATCAGCTTAAGGAGATTTTGGGCTGAGACAATGGGGTTTTCTAAATATACAATCATGTCATCTGCAAACAGGGACAATTTGACTTCTTCTTTTCCTAACTGAATACCCCTGATTGCTTTCTCTTGCCTAATTGCCCTAGCCAGAACTTCCAACACTATGTTGAATAGGAGTGGTGAGAGAGGGCATCCCTGTCTTGTGCCAGTTTTCAAAGGGAATTTTTCCAGTTTTTGCCCATTCAGTATGATATTGGCTGTGGGTTTGTCATAAATAGCTCTTATTATTTTGAGGTACGTTCCATCAATACCGAATTTATTGAGCGTTTTTAGCATGAAGGGCTGTTGAATTTTGTCAAAAGCCTTTTCTGCATCTATTGAGATAATCATGTGGTTCTTGTCTTTGGTTCTGTTTATATGCTGGATTATGTTTATTGATTTGTGAATGTTGAACCAGCCTTGCATCCCAGGGATGAAGCCCACTTGATCATGGTGGGTAAGCTTTTTGATGTGTTGTTGAATCCGGTTTGCCAGTATTTTATTGAGGATTTTTGCATCGATGTTCATCAGGGATATTGGTCTAAAATTCTCTTTTTTTGTTGTGTCTCTGCCAGGCTTTGGTATCAGGATGATGTTGGCCTCATAAAATGAGTTAGGGAGGATTCCCTCTTTTTCTATTGATTGGAATAGTTTCAGAAGGAATGGTACCAACTCCTCCTTATACCTCTGGTAGAATTCAGCTGTGAATCCATCTGGTCCTGGACTTTTCCTTACTCCTTATACGAAAATTAATTCAAGATGGATTAGAGACTTAAATGTTAGACCTAATACCATAAAAATCCTAGAGGAAAACCTAGGTAGTACCATTCAGGACATAGGCATGGGCAAAGACTTCATGTCTAAAACACCAAAAGCAACGGCAGCAAAAGCTAAAATTGACAAATGGGATCTAATTAAACTAAAGAGCTTCTGCACAGAAAAAGAAACTACCATCAGAGTGAACAGGCAACCTACAGAATGGGAGAAAAGTTTTGCAATCTACTCATCTGACAAAGGGCTAATATCCAGAACCTACAAAGAACTCAAACAAATTTACAAGAAAAAAACAAACAACCCCATCAAAAAGTGGGCAAAGGATATGAACAGACATTTCTCAAAAGAAGACATTCATACAGCCAACAGACATATGAAAAAATGCTCATCATCACTGGCCATCAGAGAAATGCAAATCAAAACCACAATGAGATACCATCTCACACCAGTTAGAATGGCGATCATTAAAAAGTCAGGAAACAACAGGTGCTGGAGAGGATGTGGAGAAATAGGAACACTTTTACACTGTTGGTGGGATTGTAAACTACTTCAACCATTATGGAAAACAGTATGGCGATTCCTCAAGGATCTAGAACTAGATGTACCATATGACCCAGCCATCCCATTACTGGGGATATACCCAAAGGATTATAAATTATGCTGCTATAAAGACACATGCACACGTAGGTTTATTGCAGCACTATTCACAATAGCAACGACTTGGAATCAACCCAAATGTCCATCAGTGACAGATTGGATTAAGAAAATGTGGCACATATACACCATGGAATACTATGCAGCCATAAAAAAGGATGAGTTTGCGTCCTTTGTAGGGACATGGATGCAGCTGGAAACCATCATTCTTAGCAAACTATCACAAGAACAGAAAACCAAACACCGCATGTTCTCACTCATAGGTGGGAACTGAACAATGAGATCACTTGGACTCAGGAAGGGGAACATCACACACCGGGGCCTATCATGGGGAGGGGGGAGGGGGGAGGGATTGCATTGGGAGTTATACCTGATGTAAATGACGAGTTGATGGGTGCAGCAGACCAACATGACACAAGTATACATATGTAACAAACCTGCACGTTATGCACATGTACCCTACAACTTAAAGTATAATAATAATAAATAAATTTAAAATATATATATATATCATGTTGACAAAATAAAAGACAGAAACCATATAATCAACTCAGTCAATGCAGATAAAGCATTTACAAGATCCAACACTCTGATAATAAAGAACATAAGAACATACAGCATACTGGGAATAAAGGGGAACTTCCTTAACCTGATATAGGATATATATGGAAAACTCACTGCTAGTTTCATACTTAACAGTGAAATACTGAATTTTTTCCCCTAAGATCAAAAACAAGACACAGATTGTCACTTCCATTCAACTTTGTACTGAAGGTTCTATCCAGGGCAATTAGGCAAGAAGAAATAAAAGGCATCCAGATTAGAAATGAAGAGGAAAAACTATGTCTATTCACAGATGACATGATTTTTTTTTGTTTGTTTTTTGTTTTTTGTTTTTTGTTTTGAGATGGGGTTTCATGTCAGTCAGGCTGGAGTACAGTGGCACCATCAGGGCTAGCTGCAGCCTCAACCTCCTGGGCTCAAGCAATCCTCCCTTCTTAGCCTCCCACGTAGCTGGGACTGCAGGCACATCCCACCATGCTCAGCTAATGACATAATCTTATATATAGAAAATACTAAGGAATCCCAAAATAGAAAATATGTATATTAGAACAAATGAGCTGAACAAGGTTGAAATATATTTATGTGTGTGTATATAACATATACATTACAATTAATAAACAAGTTGAGCAAGGTTGAAAGATAGCAGGGAACAATGTCAAAATGAAATTAGGAAAGCAATTCCATTTTATCATCACATAATAAAAACAAAATGCTTAGGAAAAAATTTAACAAAAGAATAACAAGAGTTACACAGTGTAAACAAAGCAATGTTGAAAGAACTAGGAGACCTAAATTGATGGGAGTACATTCCATGTTCCTGGATTGGAAGACGTAATTTTGTTATGACAATTCTGCTGAATTTGATCCACAGATTCAATGCAATCCCTATCAAAATTTCAACTTCCTTTTTTGCAGAAATTGATAAGCTGATCCTAAAATCCACATAGAAATGCAAGGAATTCAGAATCACAAAACTATCTTGACAAAGAACGAAGTTGGGAATTTACATTTTCTGGCTTCAAAATTTATCATAAAATAGCAGTAACCAAGACAGTGTATTACTGGCATAAGGATAAACATATAATTCAATGAAATAGAATTGAGAGTCCAGAAATAAACCCTTGTGTTTACAGCCAATTTTCAATAAGAGTGCCAATACAATTCAATGAGGAAAGAATAGTCTTTCTAATAAATAGTGCTGCAACAACAAAATATGAAAAGATTGAAGTTGTTTTTCTACCTCACGTCACATGTAAAATTAACTCAAAATGGATTATAGACTAAATGTAACAATTAAGATTATAAAACTCTTAGAAGACCTAGCATTAAATCTCCATGGTCTCAGATTAGGCAATGGATTTCTTAAATATAACACCAAAACAACAAGCAACAAAAGAAAACATAGACTGAACTTGATGTTAAAAAAATTTGTGCTTCAAGACGCTTTAGGTAGTAGAAAGATAGCCCACAGAATAGAAAATATTTGCAAAGTATATGTCTGATAAGAACATTATCAGACATAGCAGATAAGAATTTATCAGACATATACTTTCATACAGAATTTATCATGTATACAATTCATATGACTCAACAACAAAAGGACAAACAAGTCAATTAAATATGGACAAGGACTAGAATAGACATTTTTCCAAAGAAATTTTTAAAATGTCAATAATGAGGAAAGAATAACAGGCCAATATGCTTGCTGAACATAGATGCAAAAATCTTCAACAAAATACTAGCAAAGTGAATTCAACAACACATTAAAAGGATCATTCACCTTCTCTTAGTGGAATTTATTCTGGGGATGTAATGATGGTTCAACATACAAAAATCTATACATGTGATACATCATTTTAATGGAATGAAGGACAAAAACCACATGATCATCTCACTAAATGCAGAAAAAGCATTTGACCAAATTCTACTTCCTTTCATGATAAAAACTCTCATGAAATTAGATACAGAAACAAATGTATCTCAATACAACAAAGGCTACTTATAGACCCTACAACTAATATTATACTAATCAGTGAAAAACTGAAACCCTTTTATCCAAGATCAGAAACAAAACAAAGGTATCCATTCTCACCACTTCATATTCAACATAGCATTGGAGGTCCTTGCCAGAGCAATTAGGCAAGAGAAAAAAATAAAAGACATCATCCAAATAGAAATGAAAGAAGTAAAATTGTTGCTGTTTGCTAATGACATGACCTTATATACAGAAAACCCAAAAGATTCCATCAAAAATTGTTAGAAATAATAAAGTTGCAGGATATAAAAATCAACACACAAAATTACTAGTGTTTCTATATATATGGGTCATTCTGAGAAAGAAATCATGAGAACAATCCTTATTTACAATACCTACAAAAATATTTAGAAGTGAATTTAATTAAGGAGGTGAAATTCCTATACACTGAAAACTACAAATGTTAATGAAAGAAACAGAAGATATAAATAAATGAAAATACATCTTGTGTTCATAAATTTAAAGAACTAATATTAACATGTCCATACTATCCAAAGCAATCTACAGATTCAATGCAGCCCTTATAAATATTCCATTGTCATTTTTCACTGAAATAGAAAAAACTTCTAAAATTCATATAGAACCACTAAAGAAACCCTGAATAGCTAAAGCAATCATGAGCAAATAGAACAAAGCTGGAGACATCACACTACCCGATTTCAAAGTATACTATAAAGCAATAGTAATTGAAACAGCACAGTACTGATGTAAATACAGACATATCGGCCAATAAAACAAAATAGATAGCTGGGCAAGGAACCAACACATGTATGGTCAATCAATTTTCAACAAAGTTGCCAGTAATACACAACGGGAAAAAAATAGTCTCTTCAGTAAAGAGTGTTGGGAAAACTGGATATCCATATGCAGAAAAAAAAAAAAATTGGACCCTGGCAGTGCTTAAATTGTATCAGTGTCCCTATTTTAACCATAATATCCCTTCCCAACAGGGGGAACAGCAGCTTGGTACTATTACAAACTCCTGCTGGAAGATTTGTTTTTCAAATTGTCAGGTTAAAAGAAGGGGCAAAATGCCTGACTTTATTTTTTTTTCTTCCATTCCTACAACAATCGTGGTCCTAGTAGAGCATTTTCCCGCACAAACAGTAAGGACAGAGTAATTACTCCGGTATAAAAAAGAAACTGAATTCATTTACCCATTACATCCAGAGTTACCTGGGGCTCCTCAGTAGTAATGAATGTTCCTGAACAGAGGCAGTGAGGAAGACCCTGGGCCCCTTCCGTCTTTATCCAGTTCAGATATCTCTGATCTTAGAGTGTCAGATGTCTCTGACTTAGGTGGGCCATTGCACTACTCGGAATGTTTTCCCTCCATAAGTGATGGACCTACTATGACTCCCTTAGTCTCAGAATGCAATACTCAGCTATTTTGCATCCTACCAAGTGAAATAAGCTGCTTCAGCCTGTAACCTTTGTGAAACAAGGGACCTTGCAATGTAGCTTAAAGCTAACAAAGTCAGGGGTTTGTTTCTACAAATGAAAATTATAGGTTCTCAAGGTCACGTGGCTCACGCTTTGTAATCCCAGCACTTTGGGAGGCCGAAGGGCTGGATCAAGGTCAGGAGATCGACCAGTGAGTCCGCCTCTACTAAAAATACAAAAAAAAATGAGCCGGGCGCTGGGTGGCGGGCGCTTCTGTAGTCCCAGCTACCGGGAGGCTTAAAGAATGGCGTGAACTGTGATGAGCTTGCAGTGAGTCAGGATCAGCCACTGCACTCCAGCTTGGGCTTAAGGTGAGCCAGACTTTGTCTCAAAAAAAAAAAAAAAAAAAAGAAAATTATAGGTTCTCATGCAAAAAAAAAAAAAAAAAAATACATAAAACAGGAGTCCCTTTCCCTACTCTAAGAAGAAAGTAATTCTGCACTACTGCTTTCCCCACAAATCATCAATAAAATGAACATAGAGGGCGGACGCGGTGGCTCACGCCTGTAATCCCAACGGTTTGGGAGGCCAAGGCGGGTGGAAAACCTGAGGTCAGGAGTTCGAGACCAGCCCAGCCAACATAGCGAAACCCTGTCTCTACTAAAAATACAAAAATTAGCCAGGCATAGTAGTGCATGCCGTAATCCCAGCTACTCAGTAGGCTGAGGTAGGAGAACTGCTTGAACCCAGGAGGTGAAGTGTGCAGTGAGCCGAGATCATGCCACTGCACTCCAGTGTAGGTAACAGAGGTAGACTCTGTCTCAAAAAATAAAATTAAATAAAAATTAAAAAAAACAAACATAGAAATCAGAAAATGAGGGTTCTAACCTTCTGAAAGACATTTCACCATACAAACAAAAACCTGCATGGATTTGTCTTGCATTCAGCAGGACCTAAATGTCCTTTTCCATAACCAAGTTATCCTATCATGGGAGACTTCAAGCAGCAGATGCCCTACGGGATTTTAACTGCCCAACCCATGTCTGTAAACGATGGCTTTGACAAAGAAAGAGAAGGAAAAATAAATTCCAAAATTTGGGCTTACCTCCTGGCTGGCTCACCAAAATATGTCAGCTAGAAGGTCTTGACTGTGAGTTGTCCAGATTCTTGGCGTGTTGAACAAATTTGAACAAAATGCACAAACAAAGCAATGAAAGAACAAAGCAATGAAAGACAAACAATGCAACAAAAGAATGGAGTAACAAAGACACAGATTCATTGAAGAAGCTAAAGTATAATTCACAGAGGAGAAGCAGGCTCCAGCAAGCAGCCCAAAAGCCTCTCCATTGCAATGCTCCCGAGGGTTTTTATAAAGCCAAAAGAACTTGGCAACACCCCCCAGGTGCCTTTAAAAGGTCTCCAATTGGTATCACTCTATGAAGGATTGACCTGCAAACAATCATAGGCTGAAGTGGAGGCTTGGCCTACAGTCAATCAGAGGCTAAAGTGGAAACTTCTGTCTTGTTATCACAGGAGCAAGGACGGGGCCTATATGCTCCCTAATCTTGCCTAGAACGGTCTGCACATGCTTTTCTTTCACTTATGCGAAATGGCTGCACCTGCTGTTCTTTTTCCATCATCCTTAACCCTTGGTTACCCTAACTCTCTATTCTCCTGCCTCAGGAGGACCACTTAAGCCTAGGAGTTTGAGGCTACAGTGAGCTATAATGGCACTACTGCACTGTACCTTGGGCAACAGAGCAAGATACCATGTCTTTAAAAAAAAGTGGACAGTAAGGAACCTGAATAAACATTTTATCAAGAGAATAAATAGAAATGGCCAAGAAATATATATTTTTAAAATCTCAGCATTACTAACCATTACACAAATGCAAATTAAAACCACAATGTGATATCACTTCACACCTGTTAGAATGGCTAGCAACAAAAAGATTAAAGATAAGTGTTGGCCAATATGTGGAGGAAAGGGAACTCTTGTGTGCTACTGGTGGAAATGTGAAATAGTACAGCCATTATGGAAAGCTCTATGGAGGTTCCTCAAAAAACTAAAAATAGAATTGTCATATGATACACAATCCCACTTTGGGGTATTTACTCAAAAGTTTTGAAATCAGTATATCAAAGTCATATTTACACTCCTATATTTTTGGCAGCATTATTAACAATAGCCAAGTTATAGAATCAATCAAAGTGTCCACCAATCAGTAAGTGGATCAAAAAATGTGCTATCTATACACAATAGAATACTATTCAACCTTAAAAATAAAGAAATTCTGTCATTTGCAACAACATGGGTAGAATTGGAGAACATCATCCTAAGTGAAATAAGCCAGGCACAGAAAGACAAATACCTCATGCTCTCACTTACATGTGGAATCTAAAACAATCATACTCATAGAAGGAGGGAATAGAATGGTGATTACTAGAGGCTGGCAGTGGAGGGAATGGGGATATGATATTTAAAAAATACAAAGCCTTAGTTATATAGAAGAAATAAAGTTTTTAAAATATTTATTACACAGTATGGTAAATATAGTTAATAGTGTATTATACATTTCAGAATTACTTAGAGAGTAAATTCTAAATCTTCTCACCAAAAGAATATTTATATTAGGTGATGGATATGTTACTTATCTTGACTTAATTATTTCACAATGTGTTCATGAATCATAACATCACTTTTTACTCCATAAATATATACAACTATAATTTGTCAATTTGCAATACAAGTAAAAAAATAAATAAAATTAAACATTTTCAAAAGCTTAAAGTTCAATATTCATACAAAAAGATGTTTAACATTGTTTAACATTGTTAGACATCAAAAGCATAAGATACCAGTTCACACCCAAAATACTGATTAAAATACAGCCAGACAATAATAAGTGTTATAAAAGATGTGAAGAAATTGAAGTTCTACTATATTGCCAATAGGGTTGTAAAACGGTGCAGCCACTTTACAAAACAATTTGAAAATCCCCCAAAAAGCTAAACATAGAGTTATCATATGACCTATCTCTTCTACTCCTAACTATTTACCCAAGAGAATTGGAAATGTATGTCCACATAATACTTGTGCACAAATGTTCATAGCAGCACTATTGATAATAACCCCGAAAGTGGAAACAATGCAAATGTCCATCAACTGATGAATGGATTGACAAAATGTGGTGTATCCAAACAATAAAATAATATTTAGTCATAAAAATAAAGTACTGATATACAGTATAACACAGATGAACTTTGAAAAGATTATGCTAAGTGAAAAAACTAGTTACCAAATGCCACATATTATATGCCTCCATTTATATGACAAATAGGTAAATGTGTAGAGAATAGATAAATGTGTAGAGAAAAAGTAGGTGGAAAGAAAAAAAGGGATGATTTTAGTCTGTTAAAAGAAAAACAATAATGCATTTCACAGTTTCAGTGGAAGTGTCACCAAGATCAGAGATTCTATTGATATATTAGTACCTTATTTCCACAACTAATGGAAAAATTGAACTAGTGTGTCAATACTGTGAGAAAAAGCAAAAGGATATTGGATTCTACAAGAGCAGGAAATGTGCATTAGCCGTAGAGATATGTTGAACACCCAAAGCTGACACAGTGACAGGCAAAGAGAACATACTCAATACGTTTTCCACATGAACAAATTCAATTTTGCTACAATAACAATTGGAAGGCATTGTTTCCTTTGGGATAATTTATTTCTCTAGTCTTTCAGATGGACATTTGAGAGGTTTCCAAATTTTTCCTTCCACACTAGTATTGCTATAAACATTCCTGTACATGTCTCTTTTCTGCATGTAAATGATTTCTCATGGCATAAACCTGGAGGGACAATGGCCGGGTCTTAGAGCATGAGAATTTTCAGCTGTACAAGATAATGTCAAAGTGCTTTCCAAAAGGTTATTCTAAGTCACACATTCTCCAGTAAAGTACAAGAAATTCTCTGGGTGGAAGAAAGGGGCGACAAATAAATTGTTTTTTCTGTTCTTCAGGGAAGTCCCATCCACCCCACCTTTCTTCTCTATCCCCCATTCTACTTCCCTTTCTTACAGTCATGGAGTGTGGAAGCTGAAGGTACCTTAAAAATGTTCTGGTCCAATCCATTTGGCAGATGAGGCAACAGGTTTACCGAGGATAAAATGGCATGCCCAATACCATACAGATAATTGTACACAGCACCAGGTGACCAGAGTAAGAAAGTAGGTCTTTTCCTGTTCAAGGAGAACTACAAACCACTGCTCAAGGAAATAAGAGAGGACAGAAACAAATGGAAAAATGGTCCATGTTCATGGAAAGGAAGAATCAATATTGTCAAAATGGCCTACTGCCCAAAGTAATTTATAGGTTTAATGCTATCCTGATCAAGCTACGATTGACTTTCTTCACAGAACTGGAAAAAACTACTTTAAATTTCATGTGGAACCAAAAAAGAGCCCACATAGCCAAGACAACCCTAAGCAGAAAGAGAAAAGCTGGAGGCATCATGCTACCTGACTTCAAACTATACTACAAGTCTACAGTAACCAAAACAGTATGGTACTGGTACCAAAACAGAGACATGGACCAATGGAATAGAACAGAGGCATCAGAAATAACACCACACATCTATAACCATCTGATCTTTCACAAACCTGACAAAAACAAGCAATGGGGAAAGGATTCCCTATCTAATACATGGTGCTGGGAAAACTGGCTAGCCATATGTAGAAAGCTGAAACTGGATCCCTTCCTTACACCATATACAAAAATTAATTCAAGATGGATTAAAGACTTAAATGTTAGACCTAAAACCATAAAAACCCTAGAAGAAAACCTAGGCAATACCATTCAGGACACTGGCATGGTCAAAGACCACATGACTAAAACACCAAAAGCAACGGCAACAAAAGCCAAAATAGACAAATGGGATCTGAATGAACTAAAGAGCTACTGCACAGCAAAAGAAACTATCATCAGAGTGAACAGGCAACCTACAGAATGGGAGAAAAATTTTGCAATCTATCCATCTGACAAAGGGCTAATATTCAGAATCTACAAGGAACTTAAACAAATTTATAAGAAAAAAACATTCAACCCCATCAAAAAGTGGGCAAAGGGTATGAACAGGCACTTCTCAAAAGAAGACATTTAGGCAGCCAACAAACATGAAAAAAAGCTCATCGGGGGTGTTCCAAGATGGCCAAATAGGAAGAGCTCCGGTCTGCAGCTCCCAGGGTGATCAACAGAGAAGATGGGTGATTTTTGCACTTCCAACTGAAGTACATGGTTCATCTCACTGGGATGGTTGGACAGTGGGTGCAGCCCATGGAGGGCAAGCCAAAGCAGGGCAGGGCACCGCCTCACCCAGGAAGGGCAAAGGGTTGGGGGATTTCCATTTCCTAGCCAAGGGAAGCTGTGACAGACTACCTGGAAAAACAGGTCATTCCCACCAAAATACTGCACTTTTCTCAAGGTCTTAGCAACTGGCAGACAAAGAGGTTCTCTCCTGTGCCTGACTCAGTGGGTCCGACATCCACGGAGCCTTGCCCACTGCTAGCACAGCAGTCTGAGATCGAACTGCGAGGCTGCACCCTGGCTGGAGGAGGGGTGTCTGCAATTGCAGAGGCTTGAGTAGGTAAACAAAGCAGCCAGGCAGCTCGAACTGGGCAGAACCCACCACAACTCAACAAGGCCCACTGACTCTAGACTCCACCTCTGTGGGCAGGGCATCACTGAACAAAAGGCAGCAGACAACTTTTGCAGACTTAAACGTCCCTGTGTGGCAGCTCTGAAGTGAGCAGTGGCTCTCCAAGCACGGTGTTTGAGCTCTGAGAACGGACAGACTTCCTCCTCAAGTTGGTCCCTGACCCACATGTAGCCTAACTGAGAGACACCTCCAAGTAGGGGCCAACAGACACCTCATATAGGCAGCTGCTCCTCTGGGACAAAGCTTCCAGAGGAAGGATCAGGCAGCAATATTTGCTATTCTGCAACATTTGCTGTTCTGTAGCCTCGGCTGGTGATACCCAGGCAAACAGAGTCTGGAATGGACCTCCAGCAAACTCCAACAGACCTGCAGCTGAGGGACCAGACTGTTAGAAGGAAAACTAACAAACAGAAAGGAATAGCATCAACATAAACAAAAGGTCATCTACACCAAAACCCTATTTGTAGGTCACCAACATCAAAGACCAAAGATAGATAAAACCACAAACATGGGGAGAAACCAGAGCAGAAAAGCTGAAAATTCAAAAAATCAGCAAACCTCTTCTCCTCCAGAGGATGACAGCTCCTCGCCAACAATGGAACAAAGGTAGATGAAGAATGACTTTCACTAGTTGACAGAAGTACAATTCAGAAGGTCAGTAATAACAAACCTCCGAGCTAAAGGAGGATGTTGAAACCCATCTCAAGGAAGCTAAAATCCTTGAAAAAAGATTAGACAAATGGCTAACTAGAATAAACAGTGTAGAGAAGACCTTAAATGACCAGATGGCACTGAAAACCATGGCCTGAGAACTTCATGACACATGCACAAGCTTCAATAGCCGATTCATTCAAGCAGAAGAAAGGGTATCAGTAATTGAAAATCAAACTAATGAAATAAAGCAAGAAGACAAGGTTAGAGAAAAAAGAGTGAAAGAAATGAACAAAGCCTCCAAGATCTATGGTACTATGTGAAAAGACCAAATCTACGTTTGATTTGTGTACCTGAAAGTGATGGGGAGAATGGAACCAAGTTGGAAAATGCTCTTCAGGCTATTAACCAGGAGAACTTCCACAACATAGCAAGGCAGGCCAACACTCAAATTCAGGAAATACAGAGAACACCACAAAGATATGCCTCAAGAAGAGTAAGCCCAAGACACATAATTTTCAGATTCACCAAGGTTGAAATGAAGGAAAAACTGTTAAGGGCAGCCAGGGAGAAAGGTCGAGTTACTCACAAAGGGAAGCCCATCAGACTAACAGCAGATCTCTTGGCAGAAACCCTACAAGCCAGAAGAGAGTGAGGGCCAATATTCAACATTCTTAAGGAAAAGAATTTTCAACCCAGAATTTCATATCCAGCCAAACTAAGCTTCATAAGTGAAGAAGAAATAAAATCCTTTACAGACGAGCAAATGCTGAGAGATTTCATCACCACCAGGCCTGCCTTACAAGAACTCCTGAAGAAAGCACTAAACATGGAAAGAAAAAAACCAGTACCAGCCACTGCATAGACATGCCAAATTGTAAAGACCGTCAATACTATGAAGACACTGCATCAATTAACAGGCAAAATAACCAGTGAACATCATAGTGATAGGATCAAATTCACACATAACAATATTAACCTTAAATGTAAATGGGCTAAATGCCCCAATTAAAGGACACAGACTGGCAAATTGGATAAAGCATCAAGACCCATCAGTGTGCTGTATTCAGGAGACCCATCTCATGTGCAAAGACGCACATAGGCTCAAAATAAAGGGATGGAAGAAGCTCTACCAAGCAAATGGAAAGCAAAAAAAAAGCAGGGGTTGCAATCCTAGTCTGATAAAACAGACTTTAAACCAACAAACATTAAAAGAGACAAAGGCCATTACATAATGGTAACGGGATGAATTCAACAAGAAGAGCTGACTATCCTAAATATATAGATGCACCCAGTACAGGAGCACCCAGATTCATGAAGCAAGTCCTTAGAGACCTACAAAGAGATTTAGACTCCCACACAATAATAATGGGAGTCTTTAACACCCCACTGTCAATATTAGACAGATCAACGAGACAGAAGGTTAACAAGGATATGCAGGACTTGAACTCAGCTCTGCAACAAGCAGACCTAATAGACATCTACAGAACTCTCCACCCCATATCAATAGAATATACATTCTTCTCAGCACCACATTGCACTTATTCTAAAATTGACCACTTAATTCGAAGTAAAGCACTCCTCAGCAAATGGAAAAGAATAGAAATCACAACAAACTGTCTCTCAGACCACAGTGCAATCAAATTAGAACTCAGTGTTAAGAAACTCACTCAAAACCGCACTACTACATGGAAACTGAACAACTTGCTCCTGAATGACTACTGGGTAAATAACTAAATGAAGGCAGAAATAAAGATATTCTTTGAAACCAATGAGAACAAAGACACAATGTACCAGAATCTCTGGGACAAATTTAAAGCAGTGTGTGGAAGGAAATGTATAGCACTAAATGCCCACAAGAGAAAGCAGGAAAGATCGAAAATCTACACACTAACATCATAATTAAAGGAACTAGAGAAGCAAGAGAAAACACATTCAAAACTGGCAGAAGGCAAGAAATAACTAAGATCAGAGCAGACCTGAAAGAGATAGAGACACAAAAAACTCTTCAAAAAATCAATGAATCCAGGAGCTGGTTTTTTGAAAAGATCAACAAAATTGATAGACCACTAGCAAGACTAATAAAGAAAAAAAGAGAGAAGAATCAAATAGACACAATAAAAACTCATAAAGGGGATATCACCACCGATCACACAGAAATACAAACTACCATCAGGGAATACTATAAACACCTCTAAGCAAATAAACTAGAAAACCTAGAAGAAATGGAAAAATTCCTGGACACATACACCCTCCTAAGACTAAACCAGGAAGAAGTTGAATCTCTGAATAGACCAATAACAGGCTCTGAAATGGAGGCAATAATTAACAGCATACCAACCAAAAAAAATCCAGGACCAGATGGATTCACAGCTGAATTCTACCAGATGTACAAAGAGGAGCTGGTACCATTCCTTCTGAAAATTTTCCAAACAATAGAAAAAGAAGGAATCCTCCCTAACTCATTTTATGAGGCCAGCATCATCCTGATACCAAAGCCTGGCAGAGACACAACAAAATCAGAGAATTTTGGACGAAAACCCCTGATGATCATCAATCCGAAAATCCTCAATGAAGCACTGGCAAACCAAATCCAGCAGCACATCAAAAAGCTTATCCACCATGATCAAGTCGGCTTGGGCTGGTTCAACATATGCAAACCAATAAATGTAACCCATCACATAAATAGAATCAATGACAAAAACCACATGATTATCTCAATAGATACAGAAAAGGCCTTCAACAAAATTCAACAGCCCTCCTTGCTAAAAATTCTCAATAAACTGATATTGATGGGATGTATCTCAAAATAATAAGAGCATTTGTGACAAACCCACAGGCAATATCATACTGAATGAGCAAAAAACTGGAAGCATCCCTTTGGAAACTGGCACAAAACAAGGAAGCCCTCTCTCACCACTCTTATTCAACATACTGTTGGAAGTTCTGGCCAGGGCAATCAGGCAAGAGAAAGAAATAAAGGGTATTCAATTAGGAGAAGAGGAAGTCAAATTGTCCCTGTTTGCAGATGACATGATTGTATATTTAGAAAACCCCATCATCTCAGCCCAAAATCTCCTTAAGCTGATAAGCAACTTCAGCAAAGTCTCAGGATACAAAATCAATGTGCAAAAATCACAAGCATTCCTAAACACCATTAACAGGCAAACAGAGAGCCAAATCATGAGTGAACTCCCATTCACAACTGCTTCAAAGAGAATAAAATACCTAGGAATCCAACTTACAAGGCCTGTGAAGGACCTCTTCAAGGAGAACTACAAACCACTGCTCAATGAAATAAAAGAGGACACAAACAAATGGAAGAACATTCCATGCTCATGGATAGGAAGAATCAATATTGTGAAAATGGCCATACTGCCCAAAGTAATTTATAGATTCAATGCCATCCCCATCAAGCTACCAATTGACTTTCTTCACAGAATTGGAAAAAAAAAACTACTTTAAATTTCACATGTACCTAAAAAAGAGCCCGCATTGCCAAGATAATCCTAAACAAAAAGAACAAAGCTGGGGGCATCATGCTACCTGACTTCAAACTATACTATAAGGCTACAGTAACCAAAACAGCATGGTACTGGTACCAAAACAGAGATATAGACCAATGGAACAGAACAGAGGCATCAGAAATAACACCACGCATCTACAACAATCTGATCTTTGACAAACCTGACAAAAACAAAAAATGGGGAAAGGGTTCTCTATTTAATAAATGGTGCTGGGAAAACTGGCTAGCCATATGTAGAAAGCTGAAATTGGATCCCTTCCTTACACCTTATACAAAAATTAATTCAAGATGGATTAAAGACTTAAATGTTAGACCTAAAACCATAAAAACCCTAGAAGAAAACCTAGGCAATACCATTCAGGACATAGGCATGGACAAGGACTTCATGTCTAAAACACCAAAAGCAACGGCAACAAAAGCCAAAATAGACAAATAGGATCTAAGTAAACTAAAGAGCTTCTGCATGGCAAAAGAAACTACCATCAGAGTGAACAGGCAACCTACAGAATGGGAGAAAATTTTTGCATTCTACCCTCTGACAAATGGCTAATATGCAGAATCTACAAAGAACTCAAACAAATTTACAAGAAAAAAACAAACAACCCCATCAAAAAGTGGGCAAAAGATATGAACAGACACTTCTCAAAAGAAGACATATATGCAGCCAACAGACACATGAAAAAATGCTCATCATCCCTGGTCATCAGAAAAATGCAAATCAAAACCACAATGAGATACCATCTCACACCAGTTAGAATGGCAATCATTAAAAGGTCAGGAAACAACAGGTGCTGGAGAGGATGTAAAGAAATAAGAATGCTTTTGCATTGTTGGTGGGAGTGTAAATTAGTTCAACTATTGTGGAAGACAGTGTGGCGATTCCTCAAGGATCTAGAACTAGAATTACCATTTGACCCAGTGATCCCATTACTGGTTATATACCCAAAGGATTATAAATCATGCTACTATAAAGACACAAGCACATGTATGTTTATTGGGGCACTATTCACAATAGCAAAGACTTGGAATCAACCCAAAATGATAGACTGGATTAAGAAACTGTGGCACATATACACCATGGAATACTATGCAACCATAAAAAAGGATGAGTTTATGTCCCTTGAAGGGACTTGGATGCTGCTGGAAACCATCATTTTGAGTAAACTATCACAAGGACAGAAAACCAAACACCACATGTTCTCAGTCATAGGTGGGAATTGAACAATGAGATCACGTGGACACAGGGTAGGGAACATCACACACGAGGGCCTGTCAGGGGTGGGGGGCTTGGGGATAGGATTTGGAGAAATACCTAATGTAAATGAGGAGTTGATGAGTGCAGCAAACCAACATGGCACATGTATACCTATGTATCAAACCTGCACGTTGGGCACATGTACCCTAGAACTTAAAGTATAATAATAACAAAAAAAGCTCATCATCACTGGTCATTAGAGAAATGCAAATCAAAACCACTATGAGATACTATCTTATGCCAGTTAGAATGGTGATCATTAAAAAGTCAGGAAACAACAGATGCTGGAGAGGATGTGGAGGAATTACACTGTTGATGGGAGTGTAAATTAGTTCAACCATTGTGGAAGACAGTGTGGCAATTCCTCAAGGATCTAGAACCAGAAATACCATTTGAGCCAACAATCCCATTAATGGGTATATACCCAAATGATTAGAAATCATTCTACTATGAAGACACATGCACACATGTTTATTGTGTTCACAATAGCAAAGACTTGAAACCACCCCAAATACCCATCAATGATAGACTGAATAAAGAAAATGTGGCACATATACACCATGGAATATGATGCAGCCATAAAAAAGGATGAGTTCATGTCCTTTGCAGGGATATGGATGATGCTGGAAACCATCATTCTCAGCAAGCAAACTAATGCAAGAACAGAAAATCAAACACTGCATGTTCTCACTCATAAGTGTGAGTTGAACAATGAGAACACATGGACACAGGGAGGGGAACATCACACACGAGGGCCTGTCAGGGGGTGGGGGGCTTGGGGATAGCATTTGGAGAAATACCTAATGTAGATGATGGATTGATGGGTGCAGCAAACCACCATGGCATGTGTGTACCTATGTAACAGACATGCACGTTCTACACATGTACCCCAGAACTTAGAGTAAAATAAATAAATAAATAAATAAATACCAAATAAAAGAAAGTAGGTCTCTTGATCTCGAGTCTATTCTCTTCTGTTTCCCTCACCCCTCATTTCCCCACTTCCTTTCGAAGCCCAAGTGGCAACAAGAGGATCAAAAAGAGCCATATTTCAGAAATCAGAATTATCTTAGTCATAGTTTTCAGCTGACTTTTCCCAGGAGAAAGAAAATGAGAAGCACCTCATAACCTGCCTATCTCCTGGAACCTCTGGAGTGGGGTATGAAAACACATCCTTGCATAACAATAAAGTTATGCTTTGCATTGTGTTGCCTAACTTTTACAAAGATCTTTTTTCAGAATTTTATGATGTATAATGGCAGCTTCAGAGAACGAGAATTTGGGTTTTCCGAGGTACACTAGCCACATAATTTTGAGTAGGAAATGTTAAACAGAAATCAGAGGATCTATTTTGTAGAACATGGAAAAATCTCAAGTTAAAGAGAAACTGCTGGTCAGTATCAAATGAAATAGTCAGAACTTATAGAAGAAAAAAAGACAAGTAAGGCTAGAAAACATGCAGAAATGTGGGAAGGTTTGTATTATTTTAAACCACAACACTAAAGGAAGCCAAAAACACAGTAGAGGTCTGATGAAATAGGATTAAAGGTCTTAGTCAAAATTAAAAGGCATTATAATAAGAATTACCACATGCAAATAAAGTGTAAAAAAAGAAAGAGAAAAAGGCATGGCCATATGTCTTCTATTTGGCTTCCTCTTCAGAAAAACTCTGAGGAGTTTGGAAAAAGGTTGTCATTTTTTAAATCACATCAACAATAAGAAGAATGTGACATACATCATCATAAATTTGTGCCTGTGCTTCTCCACCAGACTCTGCTCAAGTCAGTGCAAGTGATAAGTCCAGCAGCTGCCCATTCACATTGACTCACCTGCTCCACTGTCTTCATGGCACTCTTGAAGGAGTGCTAAATTGGGAAAAGATAGACACCCTTTCCTAATGTGTGCAAGTTGACTACATGGTGGCGCATCATGAGTAGCCTACCCTGGGTTATTTTTACCACCTTTTTCTCATTTCAAATGTGAGAATCAACATGTTCCATAAAATTCTATTTTATTAACATCCCTTAATCTTACCAGCATTGGCAATAACATTGTTATTACCAATGTTCACTAAGTTGTACAAAATGGTCCAAGAACACATTGATCATGGAATAGAGACAAAGTTCAATACATACAAAATCAAATATTTCCATTCAAGGAGAGGAAAATTCTTTGTCAGATGCTGCGTGGGAAGTTTTACTACAAAATGTCATTTCTTCCTTCGTGGGTTACAAACATCGTTATTTTTATTAGACAAATAAAAAAGCCAAGGCTCAGAGATATTAATTCATCAAAGTACCACATTGAAAAGGAACGTTGCTAGAACTGAATCTCAGCTTTCTCTGATTTAAAAGCTTATCTTTCTCCTAAAATATCCTGGCCCATAGGTGAGCCAAAAGTAAAAGCATTTTGTACAAAGTGTTATTTAATTATTATTAGGACTGGTTTAGAAGAAATGCAACAAACTTTAATGTATTTTTGTCCCTGCATTATGTTTTACATACATACCTGTGAGTCATATATGTTGAAAAAAGTAGCATTTTTTTCAAATTGGATATGAAACCGCAAAATATTCTAGTTATAATCAGCATGGGTTTATACAAAGTAATCAAATCAAACATCTTCCATAAAGCCTGATAATGATTTCCTTGATTGTTGGGAGGGCCCAAACAATGGAATAGCTCCTCTTGATTTTATGGCTTTAATCAAATAAATGTGATCTCTGATTTCTGCAAAATGACTCAGCTCAGAGCCCATTCTGTATTTATGAGGTAGTACTGGAATAAGGAAGAGTTGGGACAGTTAGGTAGTCTCTCTGCCCTAAGATTGTTAATCTGTAAATGAAACAAATAATGCAAACTGTGCAGATTTTATTAAGAACTAAATAAGATCAGGCATGTGGAGTACTTAACATAGAACATGGCCTGCAGCAGGCCCAAAGTATGTTGTAGCTGTCTGTTTGGAATCTGTAGGAAGCTGGGGGATGGGGAAGTAGAGAGATTTATAGGTTGCTTGGTTTCACTCCTTTCTATTTTTATATTTTATAAAAACCCAGATCTCTTGATGACTTATTCTCAATAATGGGATTATTTCTCACTTCATCTTTCCCTAGACATAGCAATGTTCAGATACACCTCTTCCATACCAGAGAACCTGTTTATTCCAAACTGGCCACACATACAAATCAGCCCTTGACAGAATTTTCAAACCTGCTTTTGCTAAAATGACATGATCCAGACTCACATCTATGACACTCCTAAAGGAGAATTCACAGAAGCTATTTCTTCCTCAGCTAAATTAGCAAGTGTAAGGACTTTAGTCACCTCAAAGAGCTAGACTGTGACCTAGCTAACAACTAGATTCTCTACACGAATTAGACTGCAGATGGGTCACATTAATTTCTTCCTCTATGATGTCAAACAAAACCTCTTTCTGAAAAATAAAAACACAAATAATGGGGCTGCCAGGATTGTGGACAGCTCCCATATGAAGGTCCCCAGCACTCCTGCTGAAATTAATGTAAAACTGGCAGCTCCTACTCTGTGACAGTCTTAATGGTTCTTAAACCCTATTAATACAACAATTAACGGAGTCCACAAGAAGCTTCGCCCAGAGATCTTTCTAAATGAGCCAACACTGGCAAAGGTTGGAAAAGGCAGAGAAGGGATCCACAGGTTGAAAACGAATGCTTGCTGAGAGGCAACTAAGAACAATTGATATTTTATTTAAAAAATGTTTAATACAAAAAAGACATTTAAAACAAAATGAGATGTTGAGAGAATGTCATATAAACTGTGAACACGTCACTCAACTTCAATAATTATCAACATCTTACCAATTTTGTTTTACCTATGTCTCCCATGTCTTTCTTTCTTTGGTTATTTCAAAGCAAATATCATATATCAGGGCATTTCCCTGATAAATCTACAGTATGCATCTCTATATCATTTTTATTTACATTATAAAACAACTGATAAAATAATTTTTTGACATTATCTAACATGCAATCCATGCTCAAATTTCCTTATTTATCTCAAAGATCCTTTTTACAGGTGATTTGTCTGAATGTGGATCCAGTAGGATCCACATATTGTGTTTGATTATTATGACTCTGCTTTAGCAATCTCCTACTGTATAGTGACCACTCCTAAATTTAGTGGCTTAAAAACAAGAGTAATTTATTAGCTCTATATGCTATAGGTCAACAATTTTGCCTGGGCTCAGGTGAGTGGTTCTTCTGCAAATGTTGCCTGGGGTCCTTTATGTGGTAGCAGTCAGCTGGTAGCTTTAGCAAAAACAGATGGTCCAAGATGGCCTCATCACCTGTCTGGTGAATGATGCAGCTGTCAGATGGGTCTTTCTCTACACATAGTCTCATCCTCAGGGAAGTTAGCCTGGGCTTATTAAGTAAAACAGTCTCAGGACTTCAAAAGTTGAGCCAGGCATGGTGGCCTATAATTCAGACAGCATGCTCAGATTAGTGAGCATGGGGGGGCTAAGCCAAGTCAGGTGGATCTGTCACCAGGCCCCTAAGTGGTACATATAGGTGCTAACTGTGGTGTGTAAAAGGTAGGATTATAAATCATTCTACTGTAAAGACACATGCACATGTATGTTTATTGTAACACTACTTACAATAGCAAAGAGTTGGAACTAACCCAAATGCCCATCAATGATAGACTGGATGAAGAGAATGTGGCACATATACACTATAGAATACTATACAGCCATAAAAAAGAATGAGTTCATGTCTTTTGCAGGGACATGGATGAAGCTGGAAACCATCATTCTCAGCAAACTAACACAGGAACAGAAAACCAAACACCACATGTTCTCATTCATATATGGGAGTTGAGCAATGAGAGTACATGGAACACAGGGAGAGGAACATCACATACCAGGGCTTGTCAGGGTGTGGGGGACAAGGGGAGGGAGAGCATTAAACAAATACCTAACGCATGTGGGGCTTAAAACCTAGATAATGGGTTGACGGCTGCAGCAAGCCACCATGGCACATGTATACCTATGTAACAAATTCAGTACATGCATTCCAGAACTTAAAGTAAAATAAAATAAAGGAACATATCTCAACATACTAAGGGCTATATGTGACAAACTCATGGACAACATGATACTGAATGATGAAAAGCCGAGAAACGTTTCCTTAAGACCTGGAATAAGACAAGATACTCACTTTCACCACTACTATCCACCATAGTACCAGAAATTTTAGCCAGAGCAGTTGGGCAAAATAAAGAAATAAAAGGCATCTAAATTGGAAATGAAGAAGTTAAATTGTTCCTCTTTGCACATGATATCATATTATATTTAGAAAAACCAAAAGACTCTACCAAAATAAAACCTCTTAGAACTGATAAACAATTCAGTAAAGTTGCAGGATACAAAATCAACATACAAAAATCAATACTGTTTCCATATACTACTAATGAACTAAAAATAAAGAAGGCAATCTCATTTACAATAGATACTAAAAAATGAAACACCTAACACTAAATTTAACAAAGGAGGTTAAACATCTCAATGAGGAAAACTATAAAATACTGATTTAAAAAACTGAAGCGGATCCAAGCAAATGGAGAGACATCCCATGCTTATGAATCAGAAGGATTAATGTTGTTAAAATTACCATGATACCCAAAGCAATCCACAGATCCAATGCAATTCTTATCAAAATACCATTGTCATTTTTCACATAAAGAGAAAAAAAAAATCTAAAATTCATGTGGAACAATGAAAAAGAGCCCAAATAGCCAATGCAATTTTCAACAAGAAGAATAAAGTTGGAGGCATCACACTACCTGATTTTGAAATATATTACAAAGCTATAGTAACCAAAACTGCATGATATTGTTATAAAAACAGATACATAGACCAGTGGAACAGAATAGAGTCCAGAAATAAATCCGTGTCTTTACAACCTACTGATTTTTGACAAAGGCACCAAGAACATACATTGGAGAAGGAACACCCTTTTCAACGAGTGGTGCTGGGAAAACTCAATCTGCATATATCAAAGAATAAAACTACACTCTCATCTCTCACTATATACAAAAATCGATTCAAAATAGATTAAAGACTCAAATGTAAGATCCAAAACTATTAAACTACTAGAAGAAAATCTAAGGGAAACACTTCAAGACTTTGGTCTAGGCAAAGATTTTATGACTAATATCTCAAAAGCACAGATAACAAAAGCAAAAATGGATAAATGGAGCTATATTAAACTAAAAAGTTTCTGCAAAGTAAAGGAAACAATCAACAAAGTGAAGAGACAACCTGTTGAATGGGGAAAATATTCACAAACTATGCTACTGACAAGGGATTAGTATTCAGCATACATTTTTAAAAACTCAAAAAAACTCAACATTAAGAAAACAATCCCATTAAAAAGTGGACAAAAGGATGTAGTATTTTAAATATGCAGAGGTGTGGTGGTGCAAAATAAAACACAAACTTGTTTAAACAGAACAATAAATTTTGCTTTAATGGCTATAGAAGGCAGGTAGTCTTATTTTCTTTTTTCAATACATCTGGTTCTAGCAGCAAGTGGTATTATTCATTTCAATCAAAATGTGCCCTGAAAGCTTATATTTTCAGTTCATGTGTGTCACTTGAATCAGAGATTAGAAACATTAAAAAAATCTTCAATACCCTCAATAACTCTCCCTACAGAAGATTACAATATTAGTGAACTCAAGGCTTTCATTAGTAATAGTATTTTATAATTATTTTTATTCAGTGATGGTGAATGCTTTCAATTTTCTCTAAAAGAGAAGCAATGAAAACACGAGGAAACCCTTTAGGATCCCATTTTCACATCACATTCTCCAAGTATTAAAATTTCAGCTCTACATGTTGATAAAAAGGAATTTCAAATTTTTCCTATTAGTTTTTAGTCATGTCAACATTAAAATGTTTCTGGATTTACTTGGATTTCCAAAAAGAAAATTTTAGTTATCAAATGGAGGAAAGGGATCTGTTACACATTGTTAGTGGGGATGTAAATTGAGATTTCTCAAAAAACTAAAAATAGAACTACTATACAATCCAGCAATTCCAGTATTATTTATCCTAAAGAGAGAAAGTCAGTACATCAAAGAGATATCTGCACTTCCATATTTATTGCAACACTGTTCACAATACCCAAAATAAGGAATCAACATGTATCCCTCAACGGATGAATAACTTTTTTAAATGTAGTATATATACACAATGAAATGCTATTCAGCTGCAAAAAAGGATATAATCCTGTCATTTGAAGCCACATGGATGGAACTGGAGTTTATTATATTAAGTGAAATAAGGCAGACAAACAGAGAAAAATATCACATTTCCACTTGTGAAAGCTAAAAATTTTGATCTCATGGAGGTACAGAGTAGAAAGGTAGATACTAGAGACTGGGAAGAGTTTTTGGGTTAGAAAGGGGGATAAAAAGAGGTTGGTTAAGGGTACAAATCTACAATTAGATAGAAGAAATAAGTTAAAATATTCAAAAGCATATTAAGGTGATTACAGTTAACAACAATGCATTGTATGTTACAAAGTAGCCAGAAAAGAGGACTTAAAATATTCCTAACACATAAAAATAAAAAATATTTGAGGTGATGGATACCCTAAATTCTCTAACTTAATTCTTACACAATCTATGCATGTAATAACATATCACATATACTCCCTAAATATGCATCAATAAATAAAACTATGCATTGTTTTTCAAAAAAATAAAGAAAAGTGACAAAACTTTTGCTAGACTGATGAAGGTAAAGACAGAAAACTTAAATAAATGAAATCAGATATGAAAGAGGAGACATTATGACTGATGTCACAGAATTTTAAAGGATTATAACAGGCTACTATGAACAATTATACACCAAGATAGATAACCTAGTAGAAAAGAATACATTTCTTTAAAAATGTAACCTGTCAAGACTGAATAATAATGAAATAGAAAATCTGAACAGACCAATAATGAATAAAGAGATTAAAGCAGAACAGACTAATAATGAGTAAAGAAATTGAAGCAGAAGAATGTCTGGGGAGGGAGCCAAGATGGACAACTAGAAGCAACTACAGTGCATTGTTCTCATGGAGAGGAATGAAAAGAGCAAGTAAATACAGCACCTTCAACTGAAACATCCAGGTACTCACATTGGGACTCATCAAGGAAACAGTTCAACCCACAGAGAAGGAAGAAAAGCAGGGCAGGGCGATGGCTCCCCCGGGAGTAGCATAGAGCCAAGGGGACCTACCCCCACCCAGGGAGGCAGTGAGTAAATTTGCAACCCTGGGAAACCACACTTCTCCCACAGATCTTTGCAACCTTTGGGTCAGGAGATTCCCTACAGAACCCAATCCACCACGGCCTGTGGTCTGACACAGAACTGTGTGGAGTCTCAGCAGAGCAGCTGTTTAGGATCACATGAAGACCCAGGAGCTTTACATACTCTGGTTCTGGGCTTTCCAGCAAAGGTGACTGTAACTCAGGCAAGGTGGAAGGTTGGATTTCTGCACATTCCCTAGGAAGGGGGTTGAATCCAGAGGGTTGATCAGCATGTCTGTAGGCCCCACTTCCATGGCACCTCATAGGATAAGACCCACTGAATTGGAAGTCCATCCAGCCCCCATCAACAGTGTTGAGCCTACCTGGAACTGGATGGAGAGCCTGGGGAGTAGGGTGAGCTGCCATTGTTGCTGTTTGGGTGACTGAGCAGTTCTAGTCTATGGGCTTTGGATAATCCAAACTAACCAGGGGTGGAAGGGATCCCCAGTACAGCACAGTTGCCCTACCAAAATGTGGCCAGACTGCTTCACTAAGCAGGTCCCCAATTCAGTCCTACTCACTGGGTGGGACCTCCCAGCTGGAGCCTCCAGCCACTCCTGCCCTTTTTCTCTGGCCCAACAGAGATTTAATTTCTCCCTCGGACAGAGTTTCCAGAGGGATGGGCAAGCCACCATCTTTGCTGTTTGGGCAACTTAGATGCTCCAGTCTGCGGCCTTTGGAAAGCCCAAGCCAACTGGGGCAGAAGCAGTATGCCAGCACAGCACAGCTGCTCTACAAAAGCATGGCCAGACTGCTTCCTTGAGCAGGACCCTGATCTGTTTCTCCTCACTTGGCAGGACTTCCCGACCAGCACCTCCAGCCATTCCTGCCTATGTTCTCTGGCCAACAAAGATTTGAAAATTTCCTGAGACAGAGCTCCTAGAGGGAGGAATGTACTGCCTTTTTTGCTACTGTTCCAGCCTCCAGGCTTTAGAGAGCCCAACCTGACCAGGGTCAGAAGAGGTACCCCAGCACAGCACAGTAGCTCTATGAAAGCATGGCTAGACAGCTTCTTTAAGCATGTCCCCAGTCTCATTTCTCCTGATTGTGTGAGACCTCCCAACTGGGGTCGCTAGCCACCTCCTACAGGAGCATTCAGGCCAGCAATAGCTTTGTAGCCCCCTGAGATGGAACTGCTAGAGGAAGGGGCAGGCTGTCGTCTTCACTTTTTGCAGCCTTCACTGGTGATACATCCAGGTATTGGAAAACCCAACGTGAGTATAGACTACCACCAAACCACCACAGCGCTATAGAAAAGTGGCCAGACTGTTAAGAGGAAAAAAAGAAAACCCCATCCAAAGGTCAACAACCTCAAAGACTGAAGGTAGATAAGGCCAGAAAAATGAGGAAGTATCAGTGCAAGAACACTGAAAACTCAAAAAGCCAGAGTGTCCTCTTTCCTTCAAACGACAGTATCCACCTCTCCGGCAAGAGGCTGAGGTTGAGGCTGAGATGGCTAAAATAACAGAAGAAGAATTATTTGTGGACAAAAACGACCTTTATGGGGCTAAAGGAGCATATTGTAAAATGCTAAGGAAGCTAAAAGCCATGATAAAACTTTGCAGGTGCTGACAGACAAAATAGCCAGTATAGAAAAGAACATAACCAACCTGATAGAGCTGAAAAACACACTACAAGAATGTCACAATGCAATTGCATGCATTAATAGCAGAATAGACCAAGTGGAGGAAAGAATCTCAGAGCTTGAAGACAATCTTTCTGAAATGAGACAAGCACACAAGAATAGAGAAAAAGAATGAAAAAGAATAAACAAAGCCTCCAAAAAAAATGGGATCATGTAAAAAGACTGAATATATGACTGATTGGTGCACCTGAAACAGATGGGAAGAATGGAAACAATTTGGAAAATATATTTCAGGATATCATCCATGAGAACTAACCCATCCTAGCTAGATAAGCCAACATTCAAATTCAGGAAATGCAGAGAACTCCATTAAGATACTCCATGAAAAGATAATCACCAAGACACATAATCATTAGATTCTCCAGGGTTGAAATGAAAGAAAATATGCTAAGGGCACTCAGAGAGAAAGGACAGGACACCTACAAAGGAAGTCCCATCAGACTAACAGCACACCTCCCAGCAGGAACTCTACAAGCCAGAAGAGATTGGAGGTCAATATTCAACATTCTTAAAAGAAATTCCAACCCAAAATGTCATATAGGGCCCAACTAAGCCTCATAAACAAAGGAGAAATAAGATTTGTTTTAGACAAGCAAATGCTGAGGGAATTCATTACCACCAGATCTGCCTTAAAAGAAAAGCACTGCCTGAAGAAAGCACTCATTTGGAAAGGAAAAATCATTACCAGCCACTGCAAAAACATTGAAATACAAAGACCAGTGACACTATGAAGCAACCACATAAACAATTCTGCAAAATAACCAGCTAGCACCATGTTGACAAGATCAAATCCACATATAACAATACTAAGCTTAAATGTAAATGGACTAAATGCCTCAGTTAAAAGATATAGAGTGACAAGCTGGATATAGAACCAAGATCCACTGGTATGCTGTCTTCAAGAGGCCCATCTCACATGCAATGACACACATAAGCTCAAAATAAAGGGATGCAGGAAAATTTACCAAGTAAATGGAAAACAGAAAAAAAGCAAGGGTTGCAATTCTGCTTTCTGACAAAAGAGACTTTAAACCAACAAAGATCAAAAAAGACAAAGAAGGGCATTATATAATGGTAAAGGGTTCAATTCAACAAGAAGAGCTAACTATCCTAAATATATACGCACCCAAAGCAGGAGCACCCAGCTTCATAAAATGAGTTCTTAGAGGACTCATTCAAAAAACCTTAGACTCCCCCAGAATAATAGTGGGAAACTATAACAACCCACTGACAATATTAGACAGATCATCAAGACAGAAAATTATCAAAGATATTCAACACCTGAAATCAGCTCTGGATCAAATGGACCTGATAGGTATCTACAGAACTCTCCACCCCAAAACAAAAGAATATACATTCTTCTCATTGCCACATGGCAACTACTCTAAAATCAATCATATAATTGGAAGTAAAACACTCCTCAGCAAACGCAAAAGATCTGAAAATATAACAAACTATCTCTGACCACAGCACAATAAAATTAGATCTCAAGTCTAATAAATTCACTCAAAACCACACAATTACATGAAAACCTAATAAACTGCTCCTGAATGACTTTTGGGTAAATAATGAAATTAAGGCAAAAATCCAGAAGCTCTTTGAAACCAATGAGAACAAACATACAACATACCATAGTCTCTGCAACACAGATAAGGCAACGTTAAGAGGAAAATTCATAGCACTGAATGCCAACATCAAAAAGTTAGAATGATCTCAAGTCAGCAACCTAACACCACATGTAAAAGAACCAATGGACCAAGAACAATCAAATCCCAAAGCTAGCAGAAGACAAGAAATAACCAAAATCAGAGAGAAACTGGACATAGAGCACTAAAAATGATAGAAAAGACAAACTAATCCAGGAACTGGATTTTTGGAAAAAATAATAAAACAGACTGCCAGCTAGACTAATAAAGAAGAAAAAATAGAAGATTCAAATAGACATAATCAGAAATGATAATGGGGATGTCACCACTGACCCCACAGAAATACAACCAACCATCAAAGAATACTACAAACACCTCTGTGCACATAAACTAGAAAATCTAGAAGAAATGGATAAAATCCTGGACACATACACGCTCTTAAGACTGAACCAGGAAGAAATTGAATCCCTGAATGAACCAATAACAAGCTCTGAAACTGAGGCAGTAATAAATAGCCTACAAAATGAAAAAAAAAGCTCAGGATTAGACAGATTCATAGATGAATGATACCAGATGCATAAAGAAAAGCTGCTACCATTTCTACTGAAACTATTCAAAAAAATTGAAAAAGACAGAATCTTTCCTAACACATTTTATGAGGCCAACATCATCCTGATACCAAAACCTGGCAGAGATATAACAAAAAAAAAATAACTCTTCAGGCCAATATTTTTGATGAACATCAATACAAAAATCCTCAATAAACTACTGGCAAACTAAATCCAGTAGCACATCAAAAAACTTATCCACCATGCTCAAGTAGGCTTCATCCCCAGGATGCAAGGTTGGTTCAACATATGCAAATAAATAAACATGATTCATCACATGAACAGGACTAAAGATAAAAACCATGTAATTATCTCAGTAGACATAGAAAGACTTTTGATAAAATTCAAATTCCCTTTACGTTAAGAACTCTCAATAAACTAGGTATTGAAGGAACGTAACTCAAAATAATAAGAGTAGCATGTGACAAATTCAAGCAACATCATACTGAATGGGCAAAAGCTGGAAGCATTCCCCTTAGAAAACTGGTATGTATTAGTTTGTCCTCACACTGCTGCAAAGAAGTACCTGAGACTCGGTAATTTACGAAGAAAAGAGGCCTAATTGGCTTTTGAATCTGGGGGTATACAGGATTCTGCTTCTGGAGAGGCATTGGGAAACTTACAATCATGGCAGAAGGGAAAGAGGAAGCAAGCACCTTCATATGGCAGCAGAAGTAAGAGAGAGAAAAGGGGGAAATGCTACACAGTTCCAACCAAGATCTTATGAGAACTCTATCATGAGAAAAGCAAGGGGAAAGTCTGGCCCCATGCTTCAGTCACCTCCCACTAGGCCCCTCCTCCAGCACCTGGGGATTACAGCTCGACATGAGATTTGGGTGGGGACACAGAGCCAAACCATATCACAGGAGAAGACAAGAATGTCCTCTCTTAACACTCCTATATAACATAGTATTGGAAACTCTGGCCAGGACAATGAAACAAAGACAATAAATAAAGGACTTTCAAATAGGAAAAAGGAAATCAAACTATCCCTGTTTGCAGATAACATGATCCTATATCTAGAAAACCCTATTCTCAGCCCAAAAGCTTCTTAGCAACTTCAGGGAAGTATCAGGATACAAAAATCAATGTGCAAAAATGACTAGCACTCCTGTACATCAACAGTCAAACTGAGCGCCAAATCATGAATGAACTCCCATTCACAATTGCCACAAAAAGAATAAAATACCTAGGGATACAGCCAGCAGGGGAGGTAGAAGTTCTCTACAAGGAGAGCTACAAACCACTGCTCAATGAAATAAGAGATGACACAAACAAATGAAAAAAACATTCTATGCTCACGGATACAAAGAATTAATATCACAAACATGGCCATACTACACAAAGCAATGTACAGATTCAATGTTATTCCCATTAAACTACCAATGACATTCTTCATAGAACTTGAGAAAACTATGTTAAAATTCATATGAAACCAAAAAAGAGCACAAATAGCCAAAGCAACCCTATGCAAAAAGAACAAAGCTGAAGGCATTATGCTACCCAACTTCAAACTATACTACAGGGCTACAATCCAATACAGCATGGAACTTGTACAAGAACAGGCATGCAGACCAATGGAACAGAATAGAGAACCCAGAAACAAGACCATACCCCTACAACTATCTGATCTTTGACAAACCTGACAAAAACAAGCAATGGGGAAAGGATTCCCTATTCAATAAATGGTGCTGGGAGAACTGGCTAACCATAGGCAGAAAACTGAAACTGGGCCCCTTCCTTATACCACACACAAAAATAAACTGAAGATGAATAAAAGACTTGAATGTAAAATTCAAAACTATAAACACACCGAAAAATAACCTAGGAAATAGCATTTTGGACACAGGAACTGGCAAAGATTTCATGACAATATCAACAAAAGCAAAAATGGGCAAATGGGATCTAATTAAACTAAAGAACTTCTGCACAGCAAAAAAAGTTATCAACAGAGTAAACAGGCAACCTACAAAATGGGGGAAAATTTTTGCAAACTATACGTTTGACAGAGGTCTAATATTCAGCATCTGTAAGGAAGTCAAACAAGTTTACAAGAAAAAAACAAACACCCCATTAAAAAGTGGACAAAGGACAGGAACAGACACTTCTCAAGAGAAGACATACCTGTGGCTAACAATCATATGATAAAAAGCTCAACATCACAGATTATTAAAGAAATGCAAATAAAAACCACAAGAAGATATCACCTTATACCAGTTAGAATGGCTCCTAGTAAAAGGTCAAAAATAACAGATGCTGGTGAGGTTGTAGAGAAAAATGAACACTTATACACTATTGGGAGTGTAAATGAGTTCAACTACTGTGAAAGGTAGTGGAGCAATTCCTCAGTAAACTAAAGACAGAACTACCATTTGACCTAGCAATTCCATTACTGGGTATATACCCAAAGGAATGTAAATCATTGCATTATAAAGATACATGCATGCATATGTTAATTTCTGCATTATTCACAATAGTGAAGATATGGAATCCACTTAAATGCCCATCAATGATAGACTAGATAAAGAAAATGTGGTATGTGTATACCATGGAATACTATGCAGCCATAAAAAATGAGATTATGTCCTTTGCAAGGACATGGATAGAGCTGCAGGCCATTACCTTAGCAAACTAGTGCAGGACCAAAAAAACAAATATGGCATGTTCTCACTTGTATGTGGGAGCTAAATTATGAGAACACAGGGACACATAGAGGGGAACAACACACACTAAGGCCTACTGGAAGGTGGAGGGTGAAAGGAGGGAAAGTACTAGGAAATATAATTAATGGATACTAAGCTTAATACCTGGGTAATAAAATAATCTGTATAACAAACTCTGATGACATACATTTACCTCTGTAAGAAACCTGAACCTCCTGCACATGTACCCCCTGAACTTAAAATAAATGTTAAGAAGAAAAAATTGAAGCAGTATTCAAAAACTTCCCAACAAGGAAAAGACCAGGACCAGATGCCTTCATAGGTGAATTCTAAACATTTAAAGAATTAATACCAATCCTTCTCAAACTATTTTAAAATATATGTAGAGGAGGGAAGACTCTGAGCTTATTCTAAGACCTAGACTATCCTCATACCAAAGCCAGACAGAGATACTACAAGAAGAGAAAATTACAAGCTAGTATCCCTAATAAACATAGATGCAAAAATGCTTGACAAAATACTAGCAAACCAAATTTAACAGCACATTAAAAGGATCATTCTCCATGATCAAGTACTCCCTAGAATGCAAGGGTGGCTCAATATACATGAATCATTAAATATCATATATCTCATTAGCAGAATAATGGACAAAATCATGAAATCATCTCCCTAGATGCAGAAAAAGCATTTGACAAAATTCAATATTCTTTCAAGATTAAAAAAAAAAAAAAACATGTCAATGAACTAGGTATGCAATAAATGCACCTCAACATAATAAAGGCCATACATACGAGCTCACAGCTAACATCATACTCAAAGATGAAAAGTGACTTTTCATCTAAGATGAAAGCTTTTCATCTAAGATGAGGAACAAGACAAGGATGCTCACTCTTGCTACTTTTATTCAACAGAATACCGAAAGCTCTAGTCAAAGCAATTTGGCAAGAAAAAAAGGCATCCAAACTGGAAAGCAATAAGTAAAATTCTCTGTTTGCCTATAATTTTATAGAGAGAAAACCCTAAGGACTCCACCAAAAAATTGTTAGAAATAATAAACAAATTAAATAAAGTTTCAGGGTACAAAAGCAACATGCCAAAATCAGTTGTGTTCTTATGCACAATAACAAACTAACTGAAAGATAAATTAAGAAAACAATCCCATATGTAATAGCACCAAAAGAATAAAATATTTAGAAATAAGTTTAGCCAAGGAGATGAAAGATGTGTACACTGAAAACTACAAATCATCCATGAAATAAATTTAAGATGACACAAATAAAAATAAAGATATCCCATATACATGGATTACATAAGTTAATATTGTTAAACTGTCCATAATACCCAAAGTAATCTATAGATTCAATGCAAATTCTATCAAAATTATAATGATGTTTTCATGGAAATAGAAAAAAGAATCATAAAATTTGTATGGAACCAAAAAATAAAACTAAATAGTTAAAGTTTAAAGACATCATACTTTCTGATTTTATATTCTTTTTCAAGGCTATTTAATCAAAACATGGTGCTTACATAACAGCCTCATAGACCTATGAACAGAATAGAGAACCCAGAAATAAACCTACACAGATATGGTCGACTAATTTTCAATAAAAGTGTCAATAATACACAAAGTGGAAAAGATAGTCTTGTCAATACATAGTGTTAGAAATTGTCAATACATAGACAATCCATATGTCTACATGCAAAAGAATGAAATTAGGCCCTTATCTTGCACCATACACAAAATCAACTTAAAATGAATTAAACAATTAAATATAAAACTTAGGGTCATAAAATCCATCGAAGAAAACTTATGGGAAAATACGTTGTTGGTGGCCTTGGCAATAAATTTTTGGATAGGATACCAAAAGCACAGGCAACAAAAGCAAAAATAAATAAGACTACATAAAACTAAAAAGCTTCTACACATCAAAGGAAACAGTCAACAAAATGAAAAGGCAACCTACGGAATGGAAGAAAATATTTGCAAGCCATGAATCCAATAAGAGGTTAATAACCAAAATGTATAAAGAACTTATACAACTCAATAGAAAAAATCAAACAGCATTAAAGAACTAACCAAAGGATATAAACAGACACTTTCCCAAAGAATACATATAATGGCCAAAAGATATATGAAAATGTTCTCAACATCACTAATCATTGGGGAAATGCAAATCAAAACCATAATGAAATATCACCTCAAACATGTTTGATTGAGCATAATTTTTAAAAAGCATGAAATATAACAAGGACTGGTGAGGATGTGGGAAAAAAGAGAACACTTGTACACTGTTGGTGAGAATGCAAATTGACAGAGCCATATGGAAAACATATGGAGAGACCCCAAAATTTAAAATATAACTACTATAGAATCCAACAATCACACTTCCAGATATATATCCAATGGAAATGAAATCAGTATCTTGAAATGGTATCTGTACTGTCATGTTCATTGCAGCATTATTTACTGTAGCCAAGGTATGGAAATAATCTAAGTGTCTGTCAGTGTATAAATGAATAAAGAAAATATGAGAGAGAGAGTGATCTATGATTCTCATGAATATAAGAATCAAACAGTTTTGATAGTTTACACACATACACACACACTCAGAGAGAGAAAGAATAGAATATTTCATTTTGTATCTCTGCAACTTTCTATAGAGATACAAAATTGAGTAATAAAATAAGGAAATCCTGCCATTTGCAACAACTTGAATAAATTTGAAGGACATTATGTTAAGTTTAATAAGCAGACACAAAACGACAAGTACTGTATGATCTTTCTTATATGTGGAATCTAAATACTCAAACTCATGAAAGCAGAGAGCAGAATGGTGGTTGCTAGGGGGTTGGAGGGGCATAATAGAAAGATGGTGGTCAAAAGGCACAAACTTCCTTTAAGATAAGTTCTGGGGACCTAATGTATGTTGACAATATTGTATTTTACACTTGAAATGTAATGAGAATAAATCATCCTCACTACAAAAAGGTGGTAATTATTCAAGGTGATGCATGTGTTAATAGCTTGATTGTGTCAATTATTTAACAATGTTTACATATCTCAAACTGTTACACTGTTTGTTTCAAATATATACAAGTTTTATTTATCAAATATAAACCAATAAAGGTTAAAAAAAAAAAAGAACTGCAAAAGTCTAATTTCTCTAATTCTATCATTCTTTCTGCAAGTCCTAGTAGCAATACTTCTCTAAGGAAGTCTTCCTCATAAACTGTGTCATGAATCTGAAATACAGTTCATATAGAAGAGTCTGGATGAATGCTTATTTTGCCTTAATAATAAAATCCAAAAGTAATCAGTTTGTGCTTTAGAAAACTCTTATGATGACCGATGAGATTTTTAAAAAATCAATCTTTGATTTTTTAGTATTATTAGAAACTAAGATTTTTATATATTTTATGTGCTTCATTCCATTGCAATCATTATTCATTTTGAAGATCAAATTGTTTCATCTTGGGCCAGTAGGAGCTCCCTTAAGTTGGCACCTATTTTGTTTTAAATGATCTCATTTGTCTTTGTTAGTTTTTAGTTTTCTATTATAATAAAATGCTAAAACTCACCTTGTGTATTTTCTTTCCAAAACCTGGAATCAATCATATCTGGAGAGTGCTGCTTCCATTATGCTTAGATGCCACAATCTGCACCCTAGGGGTGCTCATTACTACTTGGTTGTCATTGATTCTAGGCGATTATAAAAGCCTAGACAGATTAGTGGACAGGTTAAGAATGAGATAAGACAAAACGATCAGTATATCATGAGATAGTTCTACTTCAAATTTTATATCATAGTTTTTATTTCATTTATGTTTACTTGTATCTCTTTTTCCATAGGCCAAAAAATCTTGATTAATTACATCAGCATAATTACTTATTACCATGACAGCAGAAGGATCCATGAGCTTTCCCCTTTACCAAGTCAGTCAGCTAAGGAGAAACCTGTTCTGACCTGAATTTCTTGGGAATGTGCCTGTGAATATGATTTAATAGAGGTGAAACTTTGAAATTAGTGTGTAACATAAAATAAGTGAGATGAATATCCGTCAAAGACTTCCTCCACAGAAGTGGAAATCAACAGAAAATGGCAACTCTGTTAGCCTCATGCTTGAAAATGAGATCTCCCACCCAGAACATATCCTGAAACCCAGGAAAGGTGACTAAAAGGGCTATGCCTTTGGGATTTCAAGTAAGACCTGGGTGTGGTTCTCTCTGGACCAAGTCCAGTGCTCAGAGCAGGGTATGATTCTGCATCCAAGAGGCCTGCTGCTTTGGGCTTCCCTCAAATTGTCTAGGGTACTAGCACTTGCCAAGCAGTTTATATCTAAATGCGATACCCACAGTTAGAGTCAGCACTACCCTGGACCACCACCATTCCAAGGCACTAGTAATCTCACAGAGGTATGTAAAATAAGACAGGGCTTTTGAATGGGGATAGGTAAAACTTCCTGCTAGCCTGGTCATTTAGATACTTGAGTACTAGATCTGGGGACTCTACTGGGAGGAAAGTACTGTGGTTTTGACACAAACTCTAACCTTAACACAAAATGAGTTTCCTATTTTCTTATTCCCACATGGGCAACCTAATGGCTTCTTTCCATAGGTTTGCATCCCCCTTTCAACGAGCTGAATTAACAGTAATATACACAATAATCATGAAAGAAGAAAAAAGAAACTGAAATCAAAAGGCAAGTTTGATCATATCCTTTTCCCATCTAATCGTCATATGACCCTGGGTGTGCCTCACAAACTATTTAAAACACTTACCTCACCCTTCATATGGCATATGTCGCTTCAAACATTTGCTTTAAGGATTAATGACATAATGTGTATGAAATACTTGCACATACTGAGTAATCAATAAATTTTCACTGAATCGTGTTTTCCCTCTACATCTGTTTGTGGCTTCTCAAAGAAATATTTTGTTTGGCAATTTTAAAAAATCTATATCTAGGGCAGATTATTCTCTGACAGCGAGTGTTTGCAAACATTATATTTCTCTTCCAACATTTCTTTCCCATGAAGAAAATACCTATGTTTTTCCAGTGGCTAGGTTAAACTGCATCACAGGGTCTTTCTCATACCTCTGACATAAACCCTTGCATTATAAATATTTTGTATGAACGTAAGAATCAAACAGTTTTGATGGCTTCATTTATAATTTAAGCAGCTATATCATGTTCCCTAGTAACTAAGATGCCACAATGTGTACCACGTTTGTTATTTGAAACAAAGCTAAAGACTTAGTCAATGGCTTTCAAATAGGCCCAATTTATAATGTAAATGATGGACGCAGAATGCTGTAAAAAGTAATAATAATTTAAAACCCCTATATCCTGTCATATATTTTGATGGCAGCTACAAGGAAACTGCTAGCGTAATTCTCTTGATGGCTTTGTGTGAATGTATTGAACCAATCCATTAAGCCTCGATAATAAGCCAATTAATTGTTTAGAATCATTACCCCAGCTCTTGTGTGTGGTTTTCATCACACAGAGACAGGTGCCTATTTATCTCACAGGAGAACTGACCAAGTTAGATATCAATATTCTCCATGAGCGAGCTCTCTAAAATTGATTTGCTATCGATCAGTCCATTTGCTATTGTTAGCAAACTTGCTCTACAGCATGAGGCCTCTGAATTTTTTACCCCTACTTAATACCATGAATCATTCTTCTTCTAACCAACCAAAAATAAAATTAGAGTTTGTATGTTTATATATAGGGTTTTTTCCCCACAAGTGAAATATTTATTTTCCTCAAAAAGTGTGCTTTTCTTATGCCTTAATTACATATAGATTTTTGAGGATTTAGATGTGCTATATAAACTAATGCTATTTCTCAATAAAGTTTAATTTGACTGCAAAATAATGAAGGGAGGAATTGTGTCCTTCCTCTTGTTTTACAGGTAATAAGACTGAGGCTCAGAGAGACCAAATGATTTGCAGTAAGACAGATGTGTGTGAAACTCTGGCTCTGACACCTGCCATTAGACAAACTTGCTCTTCCTAAATCTCAGTTTACTCACTTCGAAATGGGAACAACTCTAGTGTTCACTTCTGCTAGTTGTTATACAAATTAAGTGGTTTATATAAAGCTCTCAGCATATAATAAGGACTCAGTGTTACTACTGTGAACCACAGATCTGTAATTACTTCCCTACCTTGGTTCTTACATGTAGCACATTGAATCTCAAGCAATGTCTATTTGGTTTTGGAAATCAAAAGTCATACAGGTATAAGATTTATCATCACTGGGGAGGCATGTACCCCGCCCAAAATCTGTGATTCACATTGCCAAGCTGCAAAAAGCAAAAGCTAGAGAACTTCTGCTAAACTTGGTTAAATGTATACTGTTGAGGTTTCCGTACATAAAAATAATAAAAATTCTTTTTTTAAAAAAAAAGTCATCAGATATCAGCATTTCTATATGGTTCAACCTAAATTGTCTTTTGCTTATTGAGAAATAGACTGAGATTTTGAGGGCAAGTATTGTATCTTCTTCATCTCTTTACAATCCAAGAGCCTGGGGCACACTAAGCACTCAGTGAAATGTAAATAATATATTAGAAAACATGCATAATATAGCACTTTCATTCATCTCCAAATCCCTGATTATACCAGCTCATCACAGACTTTTTTTTTTGGGGGGGGGGGGGGCGGGGAATGTCCTATTTCCAGGAGACAAAAAGTGTTGCATATGTTGGTTGTAGTATGACATTTTAACATAAAAGGGTATTTTATGTGCAGGCTATTCATGCTCAGCTGAAAAGAAAGCAAGGAAAGGATGCCTGAGTTGTGAAGGACTTTGCACAGTTCCCAGAGATCCTCACACCACCAAGCGCGAGAACACACCACTATTCACATAAGCTCCAGAACTCTGCACTCTGGGCTTCTCTGTGTCAAGAGGAGACTGTGCAGTAGAAGATCAAGATTATCAGTGACACAACATGAAGTCAGGTTCCATCATGGCCATCCCTGCTACTCTTACAAAGAGGGAGTCTTGTCATGGGACCTGACTTCCCGTCACAGGCACAAACCTACAGCTGCCCCAGTGACATTAAAAATCAACTGAGGCCAGGCGCAGTGGTTCACGCCTGTAATCCCAACACTTTGGGAGGCCAAGGCAGGTGGATCACGAGGTCAGGAGTTCGAGACCAGCCTGCCCAGTATGCTGAAACCCCGTCTCTACTAAAAATACAAAAATTAGCCAGGTATGGTGGTGGGCATCTGTAATCCCAGCTACTCAGGAGGCTGAGGCAGGAGAATCACTTGAATCTGGGAGGTGGAGGTTGCAGTGAGCCGAGATCGTGCCACTGCACTTCAGCCTGGGTGACAGAGCGAGACTCTGTCCAAAAAAAAAAATCAACTGAAGAAATACAGTTGCATTTACCCTCCTCATTTCATGGACAGTCCACAACCCTGAGCTCTGATTACAAAGTCACTCTTTCATACCTGTAAAAAATGTAAAATTTCTACCTTTCAGAATTGTGAAAATTAAATGAGATATGCCAAAAAGCATGGAAAAAATTGAATCAATGTGTGAAGCAGAGGCTAATGTCAAGGAAAGATGTTTCCTCCTATTTCAGGGCAAGAGTGGGACAGAAATATAGAGGCCTATGAATGTTTTGGAAGTCTCTAGACTCAAGACTTCACTCACATACTAGCTCTCATACCCACTACCAAATGTAATTCAACCAGAAATTCCACGTGGCAAAGATTTGACAGTTGATCTTAAAAAGTAGATGTGAGGCTGGGCGCGGTGGCTCATGTCTGTAATCCCCGCACTTTGGGAGGCCAAGGCGGGCGGATCAGCTGAGGTCAGGAGTTCACAACCTGCCTGGCCAGCATAGTACAACCCCGTCTCTACTAAAAATACAAAAATTAGCCAGGCGTGGTGGTGTACACTTGTAATCCCAGCTACTTAGGAGTCTAAGGTGGGAGAATTGCTTGAACCTGGGAGGCAGAGGTTACAGTGAGCCCAGATTGTGCCACTGCACTCTAGCCTGGGTGACAGAGTGAGACTCCATCTGAAAAAAAAAAAAAAAAAAGAAAGAAAAAGAAAAGTAGACGTAAGAAAATATTAAGACTCATTGACTTTAAAGAGTCATTTTATTATAATTCCCAGACCAGACAGAATTTTCACTGTCTCTAGGTATCCCCAGCACATAGACATTCTTTTGTTACAGAACATACTATACCCATGTTTAAATACTTCTATTTACCACTTGTTGAAATCCAGCTTTGGGCTACATTCTTTGGATGTCACATTACATTTTAGTTTCACAACAATTCAATTAGATACCTTTACTTTCATGTTAAAACAGATCAGGAGTTTTGAGAGTTCTTAGAGTTTTCATAACTTGACCCAAGTTCACACAGTTAACATACAACAGAGCTAGAAGCTAAGCCTATGAATATTTGTCACCATAGTCATGCTTACAACCACGGCAGACAAAAATGTTGTATTTACTTTTTGAAAACAGGTCTGTATCTTATTTGCTGGTGTGGCCTCATTGCCTACGTACTTAAATTCATTAAATACTGAATTAATTAGCAATCAACTACTAATTTTCCTGATTCCAAAGTATCTACAAGGCTCACAGGAATAACCACTCTTACCCTAGGACTGCCTCTAAGGAGAAGACTCATAAAGTTATGTCTTATTAGGGACAGTGTTAAGCAAGAACCTCCAGGATTTGGGGGTCTCCTCTTGGCTCTTTACCAAAAGATGAATCCAGTCATGACTAGCTTCCATTTGACTTCATGCTTTCCTAAACAAATTCCAGTCAACCGAGTTCAGTACAATAGGAAGACTCAGCTTCTATGCCTTTGGGCTGTAGTAACATGGTCTTGGATAAGTGATTTTGCCCAATATGGGCCTCAGCTACCTCAAATGAGAAATGAATTCATGAAACACACTCTGATCTCTGGAAACAGGTGCTTGTCTTACCTACTAGACTGTGCAGTCATGAGGCAGTGCCACACAGTAGTCAGGGTTTAGGCACCGGAGCCAGGCGGTCTGGCTTTATATCCCAGCACCAGGTGTAACTAACCACATGATCTTTGTAGATCACTACCTCTCCCATTATGATCAATATTTGCTTCTCATTTTTCAAAGCTGTATTTTGCACATTCACAAAGAAAACAATGTCATTAAGCATCACTGAGATATTAGAAAAGATTTCTAGAAATATGCATAAAAACTCGTGGTAAAAAGGAATGTTTCTTTGTGTATCCCCCTCCTTTATCCTTTGTATTGGTATCCTTCATTTGGTGGTAATGGGGTAAGAAGAGCCATCCTGCCCTGTATATTTAAATTATGAGAGGTATTTTCCATTTGAGTTCAATTTTTAGCTCTATGCACTTCTTAACACTGTGTATTTCTTAACACAGCATTAAAAAAATGGTGTTCTCCATGTGCCATCCTTTATCTGGTTTTCATGAAATGTCATGCTTTTTAATGGAAGGTAACAATTGGTTAAGAAGCTTGTTGTAGTTCAACAGAGAATATTAAAGATTATTTAGTGAGTGTATTTATTTAGGATAAAATCACTATTTGAAAGTTCTTAAGCAAATTAGATATTTATACTTACTCATTCCTAACATGTAAATTTTATGAATAATTAAATGGAAAAACACTCCTTTTGATTAAACTGAAAACAACAGAACAAAAAATAAAATAAATTGAGCACAGTAGGTATTGATAGTCTACCAATTAAGCAGGATTATCTAATGACAAGCTCGCTTTTCATAAACTTGAAGAAAACTTGAATTCTACCCATGGTGAGAGACCATTTTTCTCCATCATATTTCCTATTAGTTCATTATTGCTGCTGTAACAAATTGCCACAAATTTAATGGCTTACAGCAACACAAGTTTATTATTTTACAGTTTTGTAGGTCAGAAACCTGACACTGACCTACATGGGGCTAAGATCAATGTGTCAGCAGGGCTGTGTTCCCTTATGAAAGCTCTAGAATCCACTTTCCTTTTAATATTTTAACTTTTATTTTAGGTTCAGAGGTACATGTGTAAGTTTGTTATGTAGGTAAACTTGTGACTCAGGGGTTTGATGTACAGATTATTTTATCACCTGAGTACTAAGCATAGTACCTGACAGTTTTGTTTTTTTTTTTTTTCTTTCTTGAACCTCTCCCTCCTCCAACCCTCCTCCCTCAAGTAGACCCCAGTGTCTGTTATTTCCCTCTATGGGTCCATGTGTTCTCACTATTTAGTTTTCACTTATAAGTAAGAACATGCAGTGTTTTTTTGTTCCTACATTCATTTGCTAAAATTAATGCCTCCAGTTCCATCCATGTTCCCACAAAGGACATGATCTCATTCTTTTTATGGCTGCATAGTATTCCATGGTGTATATGTACCACATTTTCTTTACCTAGTCTACTGCTGATGGGCATTTAAATTGATTCCATGTCTCCACTATTATGAAGAGTACTGCAGTGAACATGTGTGCATGTGTCTTTATGGTAGAATGATTCATATGCCTTTGGGCATATACCCAGTAGTGGGATTGCTGGGTCAAATGGTAATTCCACTTTTTGCTCCTTGAGGAATCACTACACTGCTTTCCACAATGGTTGAACTAATTAACACTCCCACCAACAGTGTATAAGTGTTCCCGTTTCTTTATAATCTCACCAGCGTCTGTTATTTTTTGGCTTTTTACTAATAGCCATTCTGATTGGTATGAGATGTGTGAGATGGTATCTCATTGTGGGTGTGATTTGCATTTCTCTAATGATCAGTGATATTGAGCATTTTTTCATATGCTTGTTGGCTGCATGTATGTCTTCTTTTGAAGTGTCTGTTCATGTCCTTTGCCCACTTTTAGTGGGGTTGTTTGGTTTTTGCTTGTGCATTTAAGTTCCTTGTAGATTCTGGATATTAGACCTTTGTAAAATGTATAGTTTGCAAAAATTTTCCCCAATTCTGTAGGTTGTCTGTTTGTTGATTTTTTCTTTTGCTGTGCAGAAGCTGTTTAGTTTCGTTATTTTGCATTTGTCAATTTTGTTGCAACTGCTTTTGGCGATTTTGTCCTGAAATCTTTGTCAGTTCCTGTGTCCAAAATGGTACTTCCTAGGTCATATTTCAGTGTTTTTATAATTTTGGGTTTTACATTTAAGTCCTTTATCTATCTCTAGTTGATATTTAAATATGGTATAAGGAAGGGCTCCAGTTTCAATCTTCTGCATATGGCTAGTCAGTTCTCCCAGCACCATTTATTGAATAGGGAATCCTTTTTCCACTGCTTGTTTCTGTCAGCTTTGTCAAAGATCAGATAGTGGTAGGTGCGTGGCTTTATTTCTGGGCTCTCTATCCTGTTCCCTTGGTCTATGTCTGTTTTTGTACCAGTACCATGCTGTTTTGGTTACTGTAGACTTTTAGTATAGTTTGAAGTTGGGCAATGTGACTCCTCCAGCTTTGTTCTATGCTTAGGATGACTTGGCTATTTGGGCTCTTTTTTGGTTCCCTACACATGCATTTTAAAACAGTTTTTTTCTAAATCTGTGAAGAATGTCATTGGTAGTTTGATAGTAATAGCATTTAATCTTTAAGTTGCTTTGGGCAGTATGGTCATTTTAATGATATTGATTCTTCCTATCTGTGAGCATGGAAGGTTCTTTCATTTGTCTGTGTCATCTCTGAGGTCTTTGAGCAGTGTTTTGTAATTCTTATTGTAGAGCTCTTTCACCTCCCTGGTTGACTGTATTCCTAGGTATTTTATTCTTTTTGTAGCAATTGTGAATAGGATTGTGTTCCTGTAGATGCAGTTTTCTTGTCTTTTCCAGCTTCTATAGGGTTCCTGTATTCCTCGGTCCTCTTGTATTTTCAGAGCCAGCACTGGTGGATTGAGTTGTTTTCACGCTGCATCACTTTTACCTTTTCTACCTCCCTTTTCCACTTTGAAGGATGCTAATGACTAAATTGAGTTCATTCAAATGACCCAGGACAATCTCTCCATCTCAAGGTGCTTAATTTACTCACATCTGCACAGTCTCTGTTGCCTTATAAAGTAACACATACACAGGTTCTAGGGATTGGGATATAGACAAAGGGAGGATCCATTATTCTGGATCCCAAAGGGGCTCCATTATTCTGCCTACTACACATCTACAATTTAATCACATCCGCACAGTCTCTGTTGCCTTATAAAGTAACATATACTCAGGTTCTAGGAATTGAGATATAGACATCTTTAGAGGTCCATTATTCTGCCTACTACACATCTCTTGAATCTGTCTGTAGTGGTTAAGAGCATTTACATAAGGTTTTTACCTGCCATATGATCATAAGCTAGTTACCTAACTTCTCCGGCCTCAATTTCCTCATCTTTAAAAGAATGTTAATAATTCATATGTGCCTTGTGTAGTTTTTGAGACTATTAAATAAGTTAATAAAGTAATTGGGACATGTTAAGTTCTACATAATAGTTAAGTGTTAGGAAATATGGGTATACAGTCACGTGCTGCATAGCAACATTTTGGACAATGATGGACCACATAATACAAAAATTGTTCCATATGATTATAATACCACATTTTTCTTATACCTTTTCTATGTTTAGATATGTTTAGATACACAAATATTTACCATTGTGTTATAATTTTCTACAGTATTCAGTACAGTAACATATTTATAGGTCTGTGGCTTAGGAGCAATGGGCTAAAATATACAGCCTAGGCATGCAGTTAGATTATACCATCCAGGTTTGTGTGAGTACACTCTATGATATTAGCACAGTGATGAAATCACCTAGTGACACATTTCTCAAAATGTATCCCCATCCTTAAGGGACATATGACGGTATCAGCTAATATAGGCTCACTTTTATAACATGCAAACTCCCAAATGTTGGTAGCTTAATACAATATTACTTCTTACTATGAAAAGTTCAATAAGAGTCAGAACAGACAGGGCAGGCTTTGCACTATGTAGTTATTTTTGTTTCCACCCTTCCCTAGGGCGTCTGAATCCTCTCCCTTCAGCCATAGGGAAATAAAGAGAAAAAATGAAACATCTCAAAGGAGGTTTTTCGGAGTCAGGTCTGGAAATTATTTATATCACCTTCCATTCAGTCACTGCAAAGCAGGTTGGGGAATCTTTAACTATGTCCACAAAAAGAAAAAAACGGATTTATTGAAGAGCTAGGCAGTCTCTGACACAGGGAACCAGAAGGTAAACGTAAGGAATGGAGTTCCAGGGACTCCTGGCCCCTTTTGCAAAGCAAATCAGCCATTCAAACTAAAAAACGCTTTGATCAATGTATGAAAAAACAAAAAAGACTTCTGGAGGAGACAGAAGACTGGAGTGGGAGATTTGTACAGCTCAGACCACATACTTCTTTGGACAGTTGGGAGTTCAGACTGTGGATGAGAAGCAACGGTTCCAGTGTAGACATAGTTCCATGATTTCAGAATGAAGCAAAGGCCACCGTGGAGATGACCAGCAAGCAATTACATAAGCAAACCCAAAATGAGAAAACAAATTTGGGTTGTAGATGTGCATCTAGTCATTATTGGCATACAGATGGTAACTGAAGTCAAGGGAGTGCATAAATGCAGGTAGTGTGAGAACAGGACCAATGAAGAACCTAAGAAGAGGAAACCATAAGGGGAAGGAGCCACTGGGGAGGTGGCAGGAGAAAAGGAGAGTGGAGGTGTAGAAAACAACAAAGGAGAAAACAACTTGTCAGCAGTGTCAAATGCTATCAAAAAATAAAATGACAATAGCCCACTGCCTTAAAAACTCGAGGTCAGTGGTATCTCTACCGGGAACAATCTCTGCAGAGTATATAGTGGAAATGGTGTTGCTGAACACAAATTGTAGCGTGAAAGCGAACAAGTAAGAAAGAAAAGTGAGGAAGAGGAGGTTAATACAGGCAACTCTTTCAATATGTTTTATTGTGAAAGAGAAAAGAAAGGAAATTGGTGGAAGATGATGGTTGAAAGTTGTTGGTTTGTTTTTTTAATATGGAAGAAATTTGAGCAGTTTGCAAGCTGAGGGAAAAAGGCAGTGCCAGAAGTGTTGCAAAACAGTGAAGACAGGGATGATGGGCAGGTAGGAGGTATGGAGTAAGCTGAGAACCCCAAAGTTTCAGCATTTGCAGTTCCATTCTTATTGAGATCTCATGAAGAAATGAGAGGACAGAAGGGCTCACCCCTGCAGTATTTGGGGGCCTGGAGAACAATGCAAACTGGTTCAGTCTGAAAGGCCCTTCAGAGGACATGCAGAGTTGATTTTCTATCACAGGGTACCACTATCAGTAATGATGAAAATGAGCAAATAGCCCTATTTGCATTCTGCCTAAATAAAAGGCAACTTGTATTTCCATTTAATACCCTGACACTTCTCACTGTACAACGGAGAACTGAGAAGATCCCACTACTAATTAGGAGACTCTTTCACTTATTTATACCTGCTTTTACCCAAAAATATTTAAGATAATTAATTTGTTAAAAAAACTACTCAGATATTTCACTCCTTCCCTAAGATATGCATTTAATGCCAGAGTAATTACAGCAAGCAAAGGGCATAGAGCTATTGCACCCTCAAAACCAGTCACCAGAAATCTGTATGGAGAACACAACCAAGGCTTTTCTGTGCCTGAAGCAAGAAATGGAATAAATATTGTTCATATTTTAAGGGATAAGAAAAATCTGTCCTTAATTAAGCTGAAGTGAGAGATTTAGTGGAAGTGTTTATAAGTATTGAAATCTAGTTCCATAACATTGATGACAGTGTTTATAAATCACAACTAGTAATAAATCAATGATTATTTTTTAAAAACAGAGAAAATGAACTGTTTGTATTACATATAGGATAGCTAAAAAGGTTCAAAAAGCCTTGCAAAGTCACCAGTGTAATTTTGAACCCTAGGCACCAGACTTCAGATGGAGGCCATAAGCTCAAGTAAAGTCACAGTGCATGAGAAGAAAAATAAGCTGGCTTTGCAAGTTCAAATCCTGAAAGAAAAAATCATAGAGTTTGAAACCATGAGGGCTCATGTGCTATACTTCTTCCATACAGCTTTTTCTCAGCCCTCCTCCATACCCCTTCTTTCAGGACCTACTTTTCTCTGTGTTACTAATTACAATCCAACATACTAAATGTTTTAAATGTTTTTTGCTGTCTGTCTCATGAGAATGCATGCTCCATGAGATAAGAAATTTTGCCTGGTTTGGTCAACGTGTTATTGTCAAAACCAATTAATAGTCTTCAATACATGGTAAGCACTCAGTGGATACCATTTAAGTGAAGGAATGAACAAAACAGTAGAATTTGCTCATATTTAATCTGCTACTATATACCACTTCGACTTCATTCCCAGTGCTGCCTGTGCTCCCAAATGTTCTCTATTCTCATGTGGTCCCTGTTGTTTCATGCCACTGTGTCTTTCCTACACTTTCTCCATGGATTTGGCATGTCTTTCTCCATACCCCCGCCTCCCACAACACATGCACACAACCATCCTCATCCACCGCATACTCAATAGTCAGACAGCAGGTATCTTAGCTCAAATCTTTTTGTCTCAGCATAGCCTTCCTTCACCACCCTAGCATATTCCCTCATTCTTTCATTCAATATTTATTAATTCAACTGATACTGATTGAGGGTTTTCCACGTGCCTGGCACTGTGATGGGTGCAAGAGGAAAAAATTGCAAGCCAATGCACATATGGATCCTGTGCTCATGGAGTGTACATCACCTTCACTGTATCTTGCTCATTCTGCAAACTACAATACGATTATGTGTTTACATCTGTTTCCTCAACTAGACTTTGAAGTCTTGCAGGGAAATATCATTTCTTACCTCTCTCCATCTCCTCAGTACCTAGCACAGTGTTTGCTGCTTGACAAATGTTTAAATGAACGAAACACCTTAATAACCAATGGAAACAAAGGATACTATCTCTACGTTTCACGTTGGCAACTTACTTCTTTTCACTCCTGGCACTGAAGAATTCTGTACTATTGCTGTGGATGTTATTTTTACTTATGGTCTTTTTATCTTTCTTCCTCTCCAGTGCCTAATAATGGATATGACTCATTCACTATCTGCTTTGTGCCAGGCACTATACTCAACACTGTACAATGTATAATATCTTTTCTAATCCTCACAACAGCTCTACCAAGCAAATATAATTGTCCTTATTTTAAAAAAGATCTTTCACTTCCTCTTTCCAGTCTCCCTCCCTTTGCAAATGTCCTCTATGTCTTAGTTTTCCCAGGGGCACACAAGCCACTCAATATTTACAGGAGAGATCCAGGTCCTTTTATCTGCTTTGCCCCTCCTACTCCATTGCTAAACTTGCCTTTGACCATAAATTGTCCAATACAGATCTTGGCAAGGTAACAAGTCTAGACTATATTGATTTCCTTGACAAGTGACAAATAGAACATCACGATGAGTTATTTCAGTAAAACCAGAAAGAATTACAACTTAGGACAGCTGTCACTGAGCCAGTGCTACCTAGAGATTAATACCAGGTCCTCTTTCAGAGAAAAAACTAACAACAGTCAGTTCTCCTCTTCATGCCTGTGATTGACAGCATTTGGACATTCACGTTATATGGCAGCATCTATAATGGTCAATACATCATAGCTTACAAACCAAAGGAGCTTAGTAATTAAGGTGTGAGAATGACCTAATTATACCCTGGCATCACTTGTAACATAATACATAAAATGAAATCCCAGTGCGAATGTGTGAGAAAATTTCAGGGTATCTTCAGGCCTTGTATTCAATAAGACATTGTTGTAATCTCAACTTCTGCATTTGCTGATTATGTGACTTTCAGAAAGTTATGTAATCTTAGTATCTTCTCTTGTGTTAAGCTGTTCTTGCATTGCTATAAAGAAATACCTGAGACTGGGTGATTTACAAAGAAAATAGGTTTAACTGGCTCATGGTTCTTCAAGTCTTTAAGCTTTACAGAAGGCATGGTGCTGGCATGTGCTCAGCTTTCAGGGAGGCCTCTGAAGCTTACAGTTATGGTGGAAGGTGAAGGGGAGCAGGCATATCACATGACAAAAGCAGGATCAATAGAAAGATTTGGGGAGGAGGAGCTGTCACACTTTACAACAACCAGATCTTGCAAGAATTCACTCACTATCATGAGGATAACACCAAGCCATGAAGGATTTGCCCCCACAACCCAAACATCTCCCACCAGGCCCCACCTCCAACATCAGGGATTACAATTCAACATGAGATTTGGTGGGGAAATGTAGTCACACTGTATCATCTGCCTTACTTATAAAATCAGAAAATACTATCAGATTACATAGACTTTTTGGAAAAATTCAATGAAATGCTATTAATAGAAGAGCTAGTATTTTATAATAGATATAAATTCCCTTCCCCTCATTTGTTCTCTTCTATTTCTTTCACTCCAAGTGATGAAAATCTAGAATCTTAAACTATAAGGGAATTAACTACTATCAACGTCAAACCCACAATTACTAGAGAAAGCATTCCATGAGAGATCATCTGGCTGCCAGGACTCAAGTCAGCCCTAAGGACTGAAAACCTTGCTACTTTACAAAGCAGGTGATGTTGAATGAAGGAATGAATGAGTGAATAAATGAACAAAAGAATGAAAACAAAACACATCCCAGTTGTTTTGTGCTTCTTTGGCTATTCCCCTTTGTCCTTGGTAATTTAGACCTGTCTGCTTTAATATCAGCCTTTTCTATTATGTGTGTTTGTCTCCCTCACTAAACTGAGGACACTTTCATCATAGGGTCCATTTTTCTCCAACACCTAGCAGAGTGTCTGATACAGAAGATTGACTTAATAAACATTCAGATGAAAGATGCATGAATGAGATATTTGTAGAGTTCTATAAATTCTTCTTTATGTAATATTTCTTTATGTAAGCAAACATCTTGCTAAAATGACCCATCCTTCTGCTGCTATGCCTGTATATTTTATATAAAGCAACTAGGCTGCCTCTGCTGTGATCGTTCTTCTGATAGACACATCACATCCATTCAGCACCATGGACAAGGTTCTATTCCACTAGAACGGGGTGGAGTATTCCTACACGGGGATGGACATTTTCCATGTGAGTGACAGGAATAAGTAGTTGATCATCATTCAAGACACTGAAATGTGGATACTAAGAGGGCCTAATGCTGTATAGGCCTCTGCACAGAGTAGGCACCTGATAAATGCTAATTGACGACTGAAGGAAAATGAGAGAAATTCCATTGTCTCTGATCTAAATTATACATTCAGACTGTCCTGGTTTTTTGGGACTGATAATAAATGGATTAAAAAAAAACACTTTGGAGCATAAAGTCTTAAAATGAAGAGATTTTCTTCCTCTAAATCCTTCTCTAATCCTTTTTTTAAGTTTCCTTTCCTTTTCAGTGATAAAATCTCAATTCCACATGGTCATTTAAAGGGCTAAGCAGAAAATATGTTCTGTGCTATTTATCAAACATATATTATTGCTCCAAACACTGAGCTAGCCCCAGGGAATGGCAGTTTGAGGGAAGGAAGGAGCAGTCCCTGTCCTTCAGGAGCTCACAGGTTCATGAGATAGACAGATAGAAACATAATATAACTGTATTTTGATGCTGTAAAAAATTGCCACACAGTTGGTGGTTTAAAACAACAAAAATTAATCTCTTACAGTTTTGAAGGTCAGATGTTCCACAATCAAGGTGTCAGCAAGGCTGCAGTCTCTATAGAGGCCCTAGGGGAGAATATATTCTGTGGTGCTTCTGGTTTCTGGTGGTTGTTGGCTTCTTGGGCCCATCACTTCAGTCTCTGTCTATGTATTCCCATTGCCTTCCCTCAGTCTGACTTCTCCTTTGCACATGCATTATAAGAACACTTATCATTAGATTTAAGACATATCTGGATCATCCAGGATGATCTGTCTATCTCAAGATCCTTAAATCAATTACTTCTACAATCTCAAGATCCTTAAATCAATTACTTCTACAAAGACTTATTTCCCAAATAAGGTGACATTCACATATTCTGGGGATTGGAATGTGGACACATATTTTTTCAGGGTTACTGTTCAATCCACTACAGTAACTAACCATGCAAAGAGTCACTGTATTCATCTGAAGAGCATAAACTGAGGTTTTAAAGGGTTAGATAACTTGTCCAAGATCACTAAGGGCTGGGACTGGCAACCAGGTCTGTCTCAAAGGCACCTATTCTCTATGTCTCTCCTCAATCATGAGATTAAAATATAGTATCAAATGCATTTCCAAATGGTCATGAGATCTAACTCAGATCAAATAAGGCAGGATTGTGAAAAGCCATGTGAAGATTTGTCTTGGAAAATGAGTAAGTAGTAAAAATGCTGTCTTTAAGAAGATGATGATGTATATATTGATACGAATCAAATACCACCTATGTGAAGTCTGCAATAACAAAGGTGAAGTGCTTTGGGTGAAGTGCTCTAAGCGTGACATATTTCAGAGAAAGAAGGGTCATTATTAGCAGGGGAGAAGAGAGGAGGGAGCTGAAAAGGCTTCCTGGCTGGATAGTACTTGAGAGGGAACTAAAAGGAAGAGTGAGATTTAGATGTATGAAGAAGAAGATACCATAGACACTAAGAACATTAAGACAAAAGCATGAAGGAGAGAAGACATGGGGCCTACTAGGAATCTGGAGAAATATAATGGGTCTACAGCGTAAGGTAAGCAGAGGAAATTATTGAGAGATAAAATTGTAGGCTTGATAAAGGCATTTGACCAGGCATCTTACTAAGGAATTTAGACTTGGCTTCAAATAGTGAAAGCCACTGAAGATTAGTCAAGATACAGAGTGAAAGAAGCTGACATAAAATAGAAATAAAAGGAAATGAGATTTGCCTCTGGTCCTTCCAGTTTCTCTTTTGCACCTTCATTGTGTGTGTGTGTGTGCGCGCACGTGCATATATACGTATATAGCATATACATGTATGTATATATATTGCACAGTTTATTAAACCATTTTAGCTTTTGTTCTGGGGAGGGATGCAGTAAAAGATAGACTGGCTCTGAGATACATCCAACACTAGGAGGTTTAAATGGTGCGATATCAGCCATTCCTTCCTGGTAGAACAAGAAGTCAACTGTTTCTCGTCGCAGGGCAGAAACTTGAGTATCAGCCCCTTTAAACTTTGGAATGAGTGGTTTGTTTTCCACTGGCCGTTTCTCAACCAGCAGACTTTTTATATCTGGACACTGACATATACTGAGGTCTACTGAGGTCTAATAGGGCTGGAATGTCTAATGAAATTGTCTACAATGTTGGATCACAACTTGTGGGTTAGGAAGCCATTTACCTTTACTAGAAGGGCCAGTCCAACTCCATATCGTTATATATCTTCAGCCGTGATGGGAGTGGAGAGCAGAATAACAGGGCTACTCAATTCTGATATCACATTGGCTGCTCTAGCAGTAGTTCATAAGGTCAAAGCCAAAGGAAGAATTGAAAACAAAAATCTAGATAATAAACCCTTTCAGCACACATTTTCATTTTCCTATCTCAAAAGTCAATCCACTTGCTTCTCTCATCACCTTTTTCTTACTTAGAAGTTATTCATAATAGAAAACTGACCTGCTGCTGCTTCAACATAGATTAACATTTGAAAACAGAAGAGACTGGTCTCAAGTGAATCTTAGAAGACTTTACAGTGTAGGAAAATATTAATTATGCCTAACTTTTGTAGAGCATGTTATAAAACATTTTTGCACGCATAATTCCATTTTATCTTTACAGAGTTAATGAAACAATACATAAAACATGCTTAGAATTGCTCCTGGAACATAGCAGGTGTTCAATAAATATCATTCTCCTCCTCATTTACCACTGAACTATTTCTGCTGTCACCACTTCAGCCTGCCCTAGGCTGTCACTTCCCATTACTCTCTGCAGTGAAAACTGGGGCAATATTGCTCTTTTCCTTTCCTGCTAACAAACAAATTCTACCAAATCCTTTTAAAATGAACCTGCAGAAGTGCAGAGTGACAGTTTCTGCAAATCATTTTAATGGAAAAAAATTATTTCTCTCCTCAATATAAACACAGCCTGGGTCTAGTAAACTAAAACAATCAAATGCCAGCAACCTATTTCACCCACACTAACAACCAAACCACAATGGGAGATTTTAAGTCCAGGTGATTGCCAGATGATAAGTTATGCAGATGACCAGAAATATTAGTATAATCATGCTGTCATGGCTTTCTCTATGTCACACAGGTAAGAGGCTGGCCTTTAAGCTCAAGTCATGGAAAACTAGTGATAAACATCCTATGGCTGGAGTCTTGCCAGATGTGAAATAGTTCTCCTCTTTGCAGCTCAGTGACTATTTCCTACACACACACACACACACACAGTCACACACACATGTATGCACACACACAAATTATCTATGTGTACTAACCTACAGCTAACCTACAGACAAAACTATGTATGAAAACAATTGAAGAATGCTGCTTCCTGTTTTGTATTGGTGCCCGAAAGGATAAATCTAGCTCCTTTCCTTGTTTATCAACACTATGCTCATCCTTCAATGTCACTTCCATATCCCATGCAGTCAGAATTAACACCTTGTCCTGGGCTCCCAACACTAGGTACAGGAATAACTAATTAGCCCTAATTCTTTCTGCAAAGTGCAATACTTGTCTGTTTATATGCTGGGCTCTTCTACAAGAGTGAAGGTAGGACAACGTCTTCTTTATCTTTGTAGTTTCCCCAGGGTCTAGTGTGGTGCCTGGCCCTTGGTAGGTGTTCAGAAAATGTTTGTGGAATTTAAATGAAAGTCAAGTAAAGAGTACAGAGCAAATAAACACAATCACTTCCTGAAACAATCTGAAGACCCCATGTTGTTAGAGCCCTCCAGGTTCAAACACATGGAAACTTCACATGGAGACCATGTTTCTTGTCTGACAGTGTATTTTCAACAGGCCCTATGGCAAAGAAATCTTTCTTGATATTATACTGATGATTAAGGCTTGCATTACATTGGCTCCCAGGTATTGTGAGACCTTTCTAAGTTATAAATAAGAGAATGTTTAATTGTGCTCAGCCTGAGAATCAAGGTGATCAGTATCTATAAGGAAAGAGTTCCAGAGCCACTGCACTAATATGTGTTAGTCACGCCTGCCAATCAGAAAGCATTACTAAGTTTAGGAAGATCTCCTGTGCTCATGTGAACTGAAGATCACATTATCAATAGAAATGAAAGGAACTAGAGCCAACTCCCAATGTTTCATTGGCCAGAGCCATTGACAACATTCTAATGTTACAGAACCCTTGGAAATAAAGGTGCTGTGGTTGCACCTTTATTTCAAGATTTCTCCCTTACTTCAAGATTCCAGTCTAACAGGAAGTATGATGTCTTGTCATTTGGGACAATGTGATGTGATAGTTAAAAAGTGATCCTTGTGTCTAGGAAGGCCTGATTCAAATCCCAAATCTACCAATAGACATGTTGTGATACTGTGCAAGTTAATGAGATTATCTGGGCTTCAGTTTTCTTCTATAAATGGAGATAATATTAAAATGAGGATAATAAGATCTTCCTTATGTAAAAAAGGGTTCATTTCCTTTCTGTCTCTGGCTTGGGGTGCATTCATATTACCCACTCTAACCTAAATACATACACAGGAATTTCACTCACTCATTCACTCACTCTGCTGTTTCTGGTGGTCTTCTTAAGGTGCATAAAAATATTACAACATAGGAAAGAGGCATGTTCATGCAGTGGCCAAACACTGTGGTCTATGAAGCCAAGAAGCACAGACAGATCATTAGTACCACTTAATGTAAAAACAGATGACTGCTGTTACAGATAAAACAAGCTACCCTCTTTCACAATGCAGGGCTAAGTCAAGGCTCTGAGTAAAGGGGATCTGGGCAGAACATCTACCATATCCACTACACACAGATAAATTGTACCTGGCTGAGAAATATTAAATTATGATGAGTATGTGTACCCCTCATGGTAACCTGGACCCCAAAGTAGTCTATTCCACAGTGTGGCAGCCTCCAATTCTAACCTCTGCTGATAATTGAGCCTGACTATCCATGAATTATTACACATACGTGTTCCACCTCTATTTGTTTGCACTCATCTTGCTAGTACATACATGTTGCAATTTAAAACAAGCCCAAAGACTTTATTTTGCCACCCACAAATTGGGCAGGCCATAAGTTCCATAGGTTTGGTGCCCCTGGAAGCAGTCCTCAGTGATAACAGGTGGAAGCTGGAGGATAAATACCAAGCTTCCTCAGCCTTCAGGTGGCATACTTGAAGGTGTGTTCTGCACCATCTCCCAGAGCTCCCCAGTAGGGTTGAGCCCCAACTGCCCATGTTATAACTGACTAAAAGGTATATATTTGGGGGCTGTTTTTCTCTTTCATGTCTTATCTTTGAATGATTCCTTTGATCACCCCTGAAATAAACTACTTGTTCTCAAATCCTTATCTCAGAGTCTTCTGGGGAAACCAACCTAAGACCACATTTAACCACTAAGACTCAATAGTTACATTCCCAACATAATTTAATTCTTAGAAAATTTGTATTATATTAACAAGACACATGATAACTCTTTGTTATGACATTATTTAACTACAATATATTTTCCCACAGGGCTGAAAAATCGATTTAACTATATTTGCATGCACACACACAGAGTCTCATTTTTAATATTATGCAAATGGAACAAGGCTTTTGAAGCATATACATGTCTGACATTACCCAAGGAGCCATGACTGACATTTGTGTACCCCCACCTTGACTTCTGGTGCTTTCGTCAGCACCAAAGCTCCTCCACTGATGAGTAGAATCTGACCACCAGCCTTCCTCCTCTTCCTCTACTTCCTCCTCCTCCTTTTTCTCATTCTTCTCTTCTCTTCCCTTGCTTTCTTTTTTCCAAGTATGATCATTACAAAATACGAAGACATTTTGAATTTCCATTCTTGCTACACTAGTGAATCTGAATTGTAAAGTAAAATAAGCCCTGTAAAATGAAATAGACCTATTATTTCTTGCACTGCACCATGAGCTGAGAGAGTGACAAATGGGAGACCAAAACACCAGGGCAGTTGGCGTTAATTAATACTAAATTTACTGAATTAAACAATGAATTTTAAAGAAATAATTCTAAGATGTCATTTCAATTAAGGCACTGTCACTGAGATAATGGATGTGGGTGGTGTCCAGGAAGGTTGATTATGGCACTGTTACAGGAAGAAACCATTAACTCCAAAGAAACAAGTACATGAAAAAGAAAGAAAAGAAAATCATGTTTTCCAAGGCTTCTAGAAGAAACTGCTGGGTTGTTAAGCATCAAACTTCTCTACCTTTTCAGCAAAGAAAGAGGTATCTCGATTAAGCTCAATTAAGCTCAATAATCCAGAACAGATCACTTTAGTGTTTCCTCAACTTTACTAAGGCTGAGCAAAAATAATTGCTTTCCTGGGTTTAAGGGAAAAGCAGCGAAGATTATTTAGAGTGAAAAGTTCTAATTGACATAAGCCTTGGCTTTCCTCCCCAAAATTATTTCCTCTGCCCGGCCCAGAGAAAAGAACTGTGAACCCAAACGTATCTGAGACAAGTCCCAATCAATTTAGAAAGTTTATTTTGCCAAGGTTAAGGATGCACCAGTGACACAGCCTCAGAAGGTCCTGACGACACCCCAAGGTGGTCAGGGTACAGCTTGCTTTCATACAATTTAGGGAGACATAATACATCAATTAATACATGTAAGATTTACATTGATTTGATCAGGAAGGATGGGACAACTTGCAGTGGGGGTGAGGGGAGGCTTCCAGGTCATAAGTAGGTAACAGACAAAAAGTTGTATTATTTGGGGTCTTTGGTCAGCCTTTCACATGTACATACACAATTCACATATAAGAGGCTGGTAGAGGAATAGTCACTTATGTCTTAGTCTAGCTCAGTGAATCTGTGTTTTTACATAAACCGTGAGGAAGAGGAAGCAATCAGATATGCATTTGTCTCAAGTGAACAGAGGGAGACTAAGTTCCATCCTTTGTCCCACACCTGTGAAGATAGGCTGTTACTTTACATTGCCAGAGTGACATTCAACAGAATTTGATCTGTTGGTAGGTAAAGGGTAAAGATCTTAAGGCCCACAAGGAATTTTCTTGTGGGCAAATTGTGAGGAGGTATATAACTTTTTTTCAATCCTTGTAGCTATCTTACTTGGGAACAAAATGGGAGGCAGGTTTACCTGGTGCAGTTCCTAGCTTGACTTTTCCCTTTGGCTTAGTGATTTTTAGGGTCCCGCAATTTTATTTTCCTTTCAAAAAACAACAGCATCTTTCCAATGTTTGGAAAGCTGAGACAGGAAGGCGGGAGGAATCACAGCCACAGACTTCAGAGCTAGAAGAATCTTTTTAATTGTCATTGAGTTCAACTACAAAATTGTCCAAACAAGGGTAAGGATCCAGAAACTGGAGCTTTGCCCAAGGCCACATAGTTCAGACCCCAGACCTACAGCCTGTTTATTTCTTCCTCAACATAAAAGTGGGTCTCTATTTGTGCTGAGTGTAAGGAAACATCCTGAAGAGATCCTCCGACTAAAAATAGAAATTAAAAATTCTAATGAAAGGAATAACCAAACATGTCACTAACAGGCAAACACATCTGTCTATCTCAGTTTGTTCATCTATAACACGGATATAGTAACTACTAACTAAAGGTTCAATCCCTGTAGAAGCATCCTGTTTTCTCGTTTTATGTATTTAATACGTGTCTGCCCCACTATATTGAACTTTGAAGAATTCCAGTATGTCTGGAAAAGGAAATGTTTGTGTGCACATTAAAATGCTGGCCAGAGGCAGCGAAGGGGAATAGCGAAGCAAACACTCAGGACTTGTCCTCAAAGCTCCTTCCCTCCCAGGGTGACTGACAGTTTCTGTGTTCTCCAAGAGTAAGCCATATGGAGGGGATGGAAGGGACACCATCAGTCTAACTGTGAGTCTACTGTGTTTTACCAGCCCTCAGATGGCTTCCATTGTGTTTTCCGGGTTTGTTTTTGTTTTGTTTTGCTTCTCTATCTTAGAAATTTTCTTAAAACAAATAGCTCTTCTGGCCCAGGACACCCCTGGGGATTTTCGTTCACTGTCACACTCTGAAAAAAAGGACAATTTCATTTTTAATTATAAATATTCATGTGTTCAGCTGAGACTGTGCATGTCATTATGATTCCCAAATTAGTTCAGAAAAAAAAAACTGACATTTTATTCAAATTTCTTTATTCTTCATTGAAGCAGAATAGGGTGACATTTTGCTCTTGAAAGGAAATGGAAATTTTTCGTTGTGTTTGTCACCTGAATATTTACCATTCTCAATGATTTCCCATTTGCAGAGCTTCCTCTCAGAGTTACAAGAATCCAGGGGATCAAGAGAGTTAGGGCCCTTCAAAGTTTACAAGAGAGGAACTGAGTTAGACAATTTTAAAGCAAACTGAAGGTGACAACATGAGTCATGCAATGTCCTCACCACTAACCTATTATTATCCCTCACTCTATAGATGGAAAAACTAAGAATCAGAAAAGTTCAACGGTTTGCCTGAGGTCGTACAGCTCTTAAATAGGAGAATAAGAATGCAAATGCAGCTCTTTGGATTCCAAATCTAGTTCTCTTGCCAATCCACAATAGCTGCCCAAACATCCCATAAACCCCACAGATTATTGTTTAGTTTGTAAAAGCCTCTGACCAGTCCAACTTGCTACTGAGTGCCACGTAATGAGCCAGCTGACACACCAACCAGAGCCATTCATTCACATTTCACAGATGAAAGAAGGAAGGCAGAAGGAAATTAAGTCATTTGACAAATACTACACAAAGGCACCTAAAGGTTCTTGTTCTTGAAGATTCTCACCTAAAAAAATTCAAGTTTAAGTAGGAACAAAAAATGGAAGAAACCACGTGTAGGACTGTTAATCAACCACAAAAAGTGGAGTGCAAATTCTTTCACAAACACAAGGAATACATTAGTGTTTTAGGCTAACACATTTCCACTAACTTAGAAGCTTAAAACCCATTTATTATCCCACAATTTTTGTAGAGCAGAATTCCGAGAACAGCTTAGCTGGGTCCTCTGCTCAGTCTCACAAGGCTGTAATCAAAGTGTCAATCCATTCTATGGTCTTATCTGAGCTTAGGGTCTTCTCCCAAACTTACATGATTGTTAGAAGAATTCATTTCCTTGTGGCTGTACAATCCATCAGGGCAATTTTTTTAACCTCTGGGAAGGTCTAGGCCTTCCTTTTAAGGGGCTTTCCTGGTTAGGTCAGGCCCACCCAAGTAATCTTCCTTTTGATTAACTCAAAGTCAAACTTATGAGGGGCCTTAATTACATCTATAAAATCTAATTACCATTTCCATATAGTGTAACATAATTATGAGAGTGACATACATAATATTCTTATGTCCTGCCCACAATCAAAGGGAAGAGATTATACATGGTGCATACACTAAAGGGTAGGAAGCTTAGGGCTCATCTTAGAACCCTGAGTATCACAGAAGCAATAAAACTTTCTAACTTGTAGCTCTCATGTTCTACTGGTAATCCATATATCAATGTGACACTGCCCCTGGGTTCTGTACAGTCCTTTTAAATGAATTCCAGATAATTACTCAATTAGGTAAGCCAGGATGAGTACCTACAGTCATGCCTGACGCAAAACAAAGAAGTTCAGAAATTCCAAAGCAAATAAAAAAACCAATCTTTTCTCACCAGATACTTCTATTTTAAAGACAGCTTGAAACGCTATTTATAAAAATTGGTAGGTCACTTCTACAGGTACAGGCCAAGTCACCAATAATGAAAATGGGGACTCAGAAACAAGGGATCCCAGAATAAATAGAGAAGCCATTTCAGGGTCTGTAAGACTACATCCAGGAGTAACGCAGCCTTTGTAAGGTTTTGTTGGGATCCAACTTTAGGGAGAACTGAAAAAATAAAACCCAAAGAGATCCTGGGCTAAGCATCTATCTAAAGACTTAGAATGTGGCCCTAACTTGCACCATCCCTTTTGTAACATGAATACCTCTCTTCTCCTCTATGGGCCACACCATCCTTACCTATAAAATATGAGTGATCTACCCAAGTTGAGATGAAGTCTAAAATTTTCCTCCTCAAAAAAAAATTGCTATGATTAATATTAATGATTCATGAGCTCAGGCATAGTCAATGGCATTTGTCATATGACTTCTCTCTTGTCACATACTCCTGTATGTCCATGGACAATTTGTTTAACCACCTAAGACTCTTTCTTGTCTAAATGGAGATAATAATGACCACCCAACGAAGGAGTGAGAGGGTTAACTGATGTGATGTTTAAGTCAACTACCCAGCAGGGTTCCTGGCACATAGTAGGCACTACTGGCCTACTCTTAGCACTCTTCATCCCCTTAAGAAAGCAAACTTCCATGAGATTACTTGTGAAATACTAGAGGCTGTCTGCCTGCTACGTGAGCATACAGAAAATTCAGGTCTGATAATCAAAACTAATAATGGTATTCAATCTAATTTTCCAAGCCAAAGGAGTGGAATGCTGAACTGTAATCAATCTTTAGAGGTCAATTCACAGGGGATTTACCAGTTAAAGGCGTGATGCCCCCTTGTGCAGAAAAATACCACATTTTTCTCAGCCCTGTGTCCACACACATACTTTCAGCAAGATGCCCTGTGGCTCTCTTAGACACTTGAAAATACACCCACCCTCTCATATGACCTTATGTAGTCAACTCTTGTTTGATATCAATTATTCCTTTAGAAATGATAAACTGTTTGATTCATTTTAAACAAGGTTCATTTGCCTTGCAAATAAAACAAATATCAAGAGTCTAGCATTAGTCTTCTTCCCACTTCTGAGCCCAGAGAGCCATATCCCTTCCCCAGAGGCAAACATTTTTGCCAAGTTTCTGTGAACCCTACCAGAGATTGTGTGTGTGTGTGCACGCGCATATATAGGTATATACATAAATATTCACATATCTGCATATACATTCCTCTACAAATGATAACATACTATATGCACTTGCACCTTGATTTTTTTCTACACTTTGCTTTTTGCTGCACCTTACTTTTTCACATATGTTGGAGATCACTCTTTAACTGTACATATCAATTCCCTTATTTTCTTAGTCACTGCATAGTATTTTATTGTATGACTAAGCCATAATTTGCTTATACAGTCTCCATTTGATAAATGCATGTATATAAGCATATATACTTTCCCAAACTTTTCTTGTTCAAGTAAGCTATTGCTTTAAATAAGCTATTGCTATTTATGTAATTAATAATCTTTTATTTACATTGGCTTAAATTAGTGTGAGTATATTTTTAGGATAAACTTTTAGGAGTAAAATTGTGTCAGGTTTTGTTCCAAATCATTTTACATGTATTCATTCAAAAATATTTATTGAGAATCTAGTTAGGTGCTGTGAATATATCAGTAACATAATGGACAGAATTGATCTTGTGGTGTTTTTATACTGTAGTAATAATAATTCATTTACTCTTCACAAAAACTGTTTTTAGATAGCCGCTATTATTCTCACATTCTATAGATAGGGAAATTGAGGTACAGATGATTAAGTAAATTGCCCAAGATTACATAGGTCATGTCAGGGATTAAAAACAAGTAGTCATATTCCAGAGTTCAAAGTTTATGCATCTTAGCACATGCTACACTTTCATACCTCTCTTAAATGTTACTCTACAATTCAACTCAATGTTACACAATGACACTATTTATTTTTAACTTTTTTTTTAGGTTCGGGGTACCTGTACAGTTTTGTTGTACAGGTAAATCACATGTCACTGGAGTTTTGTGTACTCATTATTTCATCACCGAAGTAATAAGCCTAATACTACATGGGTAGTTTTTCAGTCCTCACTCTTCTCCCATTCTCCAGCCTCAAGTAAGCCCCAGTGTCTATTGTTCCCTTCTTTGTGTCCATGTGTACTCAATGTTTAGCTCTGACTTACAGGTAACAACATGTGGTATCTGGTTTTATGTCTGTGTGGTAGGATTGCTTAGGATAATGGCCTCTAGCTCCATCCGTGTTGCTGCAAAGGACATAATCTTGTTCTTTTTTATGGCTGTGTAGTAATCCATGGTCTACATGTACCATATTTTCTTTACCTAGTCTACTGCTGAAGGACATTGAAGTGATCCCATGTGTTTGCTATTGTAAATGGTGCTGCAATGAACAAATGTATGCTTGTGTCTTTAGGGTAGAATGATTTATATTCCTTTGGGTATTTACCCAATAATGAGATTGCTGAGTTTAGTGGTAATTTATTTTAAATTCCTGGAGAAATCAATAAACTACTTTCCACAATGGCTAAACAAATTTAATCTCACCAGCGTCTGTTATTTTTTAACTTTTTAGTAACAGTCATTCTGACTGGTGTCAGACGGTTTCTTATTGTAGCTCTGATTTGTATTTCTCTAATGATTAGCAATGTTGAACATTTTTCCATATGCTTGTTGGCTGCACTTATGTCTTCCTTTGAAAAGTGTCTGTCCATGTCCTTTGCCCACCATTTTCTCTCACCTGCATGTTTCCCTGACTCCATTATTGACTTCTTAGATCTATCGTCCACACTGCAACCAGAAAGTTATCTTTCTAATACGCAACACTCATCTTGGTACTCTTTGGTTGCTTTAAACCTTTCAGTGACTCCTATTCCCCTCTTTATAAAGTCTGCATTTCTTGCACGGCCAGGAAGGAGACATCTATTCGTAATCTCTGTACCGTCTATGCCACTCTCCACATACCCCATCCCACTAAACACACACCATTGTTCAATCCAATTACTTGGGGGAAGAAACTCTAGCCTCTTGACTTTTAAGTCCTACTTCACCTTTGTCAAAAGTCTTCTCAGGCTGGACTTCCTCTGCCTTAGGGTAGAGTTGGTCTGTTGCTTTATACAGATCTCAAAGCCCTTGGTAAATATAGGAGCTGGTCTCCAAAGATGCACCCCCCATCCCCGACCACCACAACAAAGAACTATGCCTGTCAGTATTTGTGCTCTTTTATAGCCCCACCCCTTGAATCTGAGCAGGATTGGGACTCACTGGTAACAAACAGAATGCAGTGGAAGTGAAACAGTGTGGTTTCACAGGTTTACTAAGAAAAAGCCTTGCAGCTTCCAACCTTGTCTCTTGGAAGGTTTAATTCAAGGGAAGCCAGTCACCAGAAATATTTATCTACATGAGACTGTCATACTATAAGGAATTTTAAGCTAGCCATGTGGAGAATCCATGTGAAGAAAGAGATATCTATCAGACTATCCAACGATGGTTCCATTCGTCCCAGAAACTAGATGTGTAAGTAAAGAAAGTCTCAGATGATCTTAGTCTCAACCACCATTGGACTACAAAAACACAAGAGAACCCAAGCTGAGTTCAATACCTCAAGAATCATAAGAGATAATAAAACTACTGTTTTAAAACACTAAGTTTAGGGTAATTACTATTCAGTCATAAATCACCGTAAATATTCCTGATTGGTATATAGACTACTGTATAATAATTATTTGCCTTTCTATTTTCCCAGCTAGGTCATCTAGGATTAAGGATGTCCAGAGATAAGTTTATATCTGTGTCTCATAACACAGTATATTGACAAGAATATAAATTCAGGAAGTGTTTGATAAATAAACCAATGGATGGGGAAAGACTGGGATTTTGAGGAGGATGACTCCTTTGTACCCTGGGCCATCTTCAATGAGTCCACCATTATTACTTCCACAAAAGTTTAGTTTTACAAGCATTTACTGGATGACTATAGTGCTATCTGTGAGGCCCTATACATGAGCTTTGGAGTCAGATAAACCTGAATTCAGATCTCAGCTTCGTCACTTACAAATAATGTAAACTTAGACATTTGATTTAAACTCTTACTTGCTCATTTACAAACTTTGGATGGTGAAATGCCTAACTTCTTGAAATTGTGGTGAAGACTGCATGATATGATTTTTAATGTTCACAGTATTTGACTCAATGTTTTTCATGAATGTGTGTTAATTTAATTGACAGCATGTGTAAAATACTTAGTCCAGTCATTAGTAAAAGAACAAATGAAATGGCCAATGCACTTAGTATAGTCTAATTAAGCATGTTCTTTCCTTTATTCTGTTCCCTTCCCATAAAGTCAACGGGGCAGCTTAAACTAAGACTAAAAGATCCACAGTACAATTAAAAAATGGTGGTGGCCAGGTTTAGTTTTGCGTAGTTATTACATGCCCAGAATTGGCATCAGTAACAATGAATCCATGTCCATACCTGTAGTCAGTACCAAATTTCAGATTCTGAACCAAACTTTTCTAAGAAATGAGCATCCCCACAAGTAACAAATTCTCCCTCCAGCATTCTCCCGCTTCATTCTTCCAAGAAACATTGAGAAGACTGTGTTCCAGCCACCACTTCATTGAGTTTTGTCATTTGTTTCTCTTCTTTAGTAAAGAAAATTATTGCAAAAGAAGGGCTTTTGGCCATTTCTTCAAAAAGAGAACCTTTTCAGGATGACATTTATGTGTCGTGGGATGTTTATCAGCAAAGAACATTTCTGCCTAAAGCAGAAAATGATTCTGTGAGGTAAAATTACAGGTGATCTATTACTCATGCCAAACAGGAAGGGCAAAATGTCAACATTTATATCCAGAGGATTGGGATTCCTGTAACATATTCTTCCCACGGTGCACTTAGTGTGAAGGGCTGCTTCTACAAGCTATTTCCGGGGCACTTTACCTGGAGTAACACAAATATCTGAACACCATAAATAGGGAGAAAATAACAGGGACTTTGATTTCGCCAAAGAAATGTACTCATTATCATCAAGGAGAGGAACATTGGACTGATTTAACATATATAAATTGGCTGAAGACCTGTCTAGTGGCAAATATATCCTCTTCTCTCCATTAGTCTGTGACTGTAGGTTTTTAAAAATCCATTTCCACAGTGCTGCCTAATAATAAATATAAAATAGTTAAGGTAAATCTTCTTTCCCAGCAAACAGAAAAACTTGTCTCCTACTTTGGGTGCCATAGTTTGTCCATATAACTTGTTCTTTCCCAATATTGAGCCTAGCACATGCATTAGAACTTTTATGTGAGCGTACCAAACAATTGCCCTCAAGAAGACAAAATGCAGCACTGAAATACCTCACAGGCTCAAAATTCAGAAGGCCTTAACAACATGTATTTTTTCTCTTCAACCAGCTGTCCTTAGGCTTGAGAAAGACATCCGCTTTCTTGAACAAGCTCTATATGAGGTGTCCTCCTCATATTCTTGCCATTACTTATCCTTTAAGTAACATCCTTTAAGAATCAATTCAGCAGTGTTCTCTGCAGGAATTCCTCTTGACACCCCAATTTTGGTTACAGATACCATTGTGTGTCCCTATCCCTCTGTGCTTACTTTTGTCACACTGCTATAATTCTTCACATGTCTTTTTCTTTGAAGAGATGCAGATTCCTGCACAGTAAGGCTGTGTTGCATTTATCTCTATAAACCTAGCAACTAGTACTGGGCCTGGAATGTAGTTGGAGCTCTGTAATGCAGAAGCAAGGTGGATGGGAATAATCAAATCATACACCCCTCCCAGAAGGGTCCTTGGGGAAGATATTGACCAAGATTCTAATTTTGTGGATATAGTTATGAAACCTAAAGTAGACTGAGGGAGTTGCCCTAGATCATACAGCATGTTGGTTTTAGAGAGGGAACCAAATTCAGTCTTCCTAAATCCTAGTCCAGGACTCCCTTATTGAAATTAAATCAATAATATGTATTAAGTATGAGGAATTCCACAAGGAATTTATATTTCAAGTACAAAAAGAACTATGTGATACATGAAACATGGATGAATGCAAAATGAGCTCTTGCATATATACAAATAAAATGGTATGGGAGAATGGGAGAATGGGGATAATGTGAAATTAATTCCAGAGAAACTGAATCAGATTCTTGGTGTTTTGAGTTACATCACTTTGAGTCACATCACTTTGTCCCCTCTCTCATTTCAGCTTCAACTCTGTTCAGCCATGCAACCTCACTCTCATGCTAACAAGCACCTCACCTTTTTTTGTTGTGACGGAGCCTCGCTCTGTTGCCCAGGCTGGAGTGCAGTGGCGCGATCTCGGCTCACTGCAAGCTCTGCCTCCAGGGTTCACGCCATTCTCCTGCCTCAGCCTCCCAAGTAGCTGGGACTACAGGCGCCCACCACCACGCCCGGCTAATTTTTTTGCCTTTTTTAGTAGAGACGGGGTTTCACTGGGTTAGCCAGGATGGTCTCGAACTCCTGACCTCGTGATCCGCCCGCCTCAGCCTCCCAAAGCCCGGCCACATCTCACCTTTAACAAGCACTTTACATTTTCCTCTTCAGGACCTGCTCCAGTGTTGGGGCACCCAGCGTTTATGCAAGCCCTGCGGAAGAGAGTTTACAGCCTCTAGGAGCAATACTCAACAAACGGATAACAGAAGTCAGTGGATAAATATCCCGGCCGCCTATCCTTCAGATGTCCAGGAATACTAGAAGGCATTCTATGCATCTCTAGAAATGGAGGTCCTGGTGAAAGTGAATCATGTTGCCCACATCAGTGACCTTGAGAACACATGCTTTTATTGGATTTTCCTCTTTCTCTGTCTCACCCTATGCCCTCACATCTGCTTCTTAGATAACTTCCCAAAAAAGCTGCCTGTAGAGCCTTGTCCTAGGCCCTGCTTTAGGGGAAACCAAAGTTAAAACAGAGCAATGGAGATTCAGGATTGCTTTGTAAGTTTCATGGGCCCTGAAACTTTGACTTTCATGGGCCCCTTCTTCCATTGAAACAAACTAGCTGAAATACAACTAAAAATTATATTTTACCACTAACATTGATATAAAGATGTATAATACTAGGTATTTATTATTATATTTATCTTTTCCTTCTGACTTTAAAAGCATTTAAAATTTTAATGTTTTCACGGACACTTGATCCTATACTTACTGTGCCTAATGGATAAGTCTGCCCTAAAGAGGTGAAAATACAAGGGAATGATATCACAGATAAAATATTATTGGAGTGCCACTTGAGAGGGGCTTCAATATGGCTGACTAGAAGACATCTGGCACTTACCTCCTCTACAAAGAAATAAAATAGCAATTAGATAATGTCACTTTAATACAGCATCTAAGAGAAAACACTGGAATTCAACAGAGAAGTGAGGAAATACCTGAGGCACAGAAGCAGAGGGAAGTGAGGCACCAGGTTGGCCAAGATTGGCTGGGAGCCTGGAAAGCCTCCCCAGTATGGGAAAAAAGAAAGTGACAGATCCTCAGCAATCCATATGTTTACCATGAACTCTTGTAACCCTAGCCACAGGAGAACTCCTTGATCTTCACGGGCCCTAAGACGAACATAGGAAGCTGCCTGGAGACTATGTGATGGCTTTACTCTACAGAGGGAACCTATGCTGGATCCCAAACACCCACTGTGGTAAGTGCCAGATGCCTTCTAGTGAGCCATATTGAAGATCCTCCCAGGTGGCACTCCAATAATATTTTATCCATGAGATTATTCCCTTGCTACACTAAGCAGATGCAGCACGGTGCCATTTTGAGAGTCCAACACCCACCATACTGCATCCTTCCCTGGGACACAAAAAGCCCTTGCATTGCTATATTCCTGGAGCCCCACTAACATCCTTTCACATTCACCTGGAGGGCTGCATTAGCACAATGCTGGTGGCACCCTGTGGAGTAGTAGGGTCCCCAGAATTCTAGCACAAACTGAGTCTTACACCTTGGAGAGGCTGCCCCCAGGACAAAAGGGACCAAAGCACACACTCCCTAGAGCCTCAGAACCACTTGGGGGTTGCATAAACAGCAACCCTCAGCCTCAGCAGCAGGACTGCCACACACAAGCCTGAAAAACAGGCTGTGCAAGTGTCCACAGCACCCACTGCTGAGGTGGCTATGGGCCAAAGAAGCAGGGCCACTGTTCACTTGAATGCCCCCTGAGGACTGGCTTTTCCCATGGCTGCCACTGCTGTTGCCATAGCCACTGGCCCCAGGGGCTGAAGTTTACACTCCCCAGAACCTGAGAACTGCCTGCCTATGACTGCAGCCAAGACATCTCCACATCTCCCCACTGGCAGTAGAGCTGCAGCACACTTGCTCATGCCCCTGTCTTTTCAGGCTTTCCCTACCTCAACTGCTGCAACTGTTGCAGGCACCCAAGCACTCCACCAGGGGGTCTAGGGATCACTCTACATGATCACCACAGCCAGCACCTGAGCACACCATCCAGAGGGCCTGAGGACAGGCCCACCCAGCTGGACACTACCTCCTGAGTGACTAAGCACAACATCCAGGAGTCTGGGAATTGCCTCACCCCGTACTCCACTGCTAACATCTATACACTCCTCCTGAGGACCTGAGGATGAACCTACATAGCCTGTCACTACCACCAAAGCAAGCACCTACCAGAATATGCCATAATACAGCCCGAAAACTAGCCTGCCAAGCCCATTGCAGCTACCATTAACACCAACATGTGATGCTTCAAAGAGTTGTCCCACCACCTCTACTGCGGCTATGCACACCATCCAGGGAACTAAAGACCTGCCCACCTGCTGAGTCCAACCATGCCCCTGCCAGGACCTAAGCAAGCCAAGAATCAACCCATTTGGAGTCACTGACACCCAAGGTCTCAAAAACAGGAGAGATTGACCCATGCTTCCACCACTGGGGCCTGAGGACTGGCCAGCAAAACCTCACCACAGCTTCCACGAACAACCACAGCCTACAACACAAAGGAAATCACAGACACAACTGACACTGTTTACAGTCAAACAAGTCATACAGAGAATAAACTACGGCACACATCACAAATCAAAGCTAAAGTGTTCCACCAAACCAAAACTATAGATACATCTTCATGAAAAAATCTTCCACAAAAAAAACTAATCCAAAAAAATGGGAGAGGTGACTGTTATACTAGATGTCCAGGTATCAATGTAAGGACACAGACACACATACACACAGACATATACACAAAAAAAATAAGAAAATATGACACCTCTAAAGGAATACATAATTTTGCAGCAATAGATTCCAATGAAACAGAAATTTATGAGATGCCAGAAAAAGGATTCAAAATAATAATATTAAAGAAGCTCAGTGAGATGCAGTAGAGCACAGATAAACAATACAAAGACACCAGAAAAATAATTTAGGATATGAATGAGAAATTCAGCAGAGAGAGATATATAAAAAAGAATCAAGCAGAAATCCTGGAACTGAAGGATTCAATGAATGAAGTAAAAATATTATCAGGGACTTCAACAATAGACTAGAACAAGCAGAAGAAGGACTCTTAGAACTTGAAGACAGGTCTTTTGAAATAAACCAGTCACACAAAAATAAAGAAAAAAACAATTAACAAATCCTATGTGACATATAAGACACCATAAAGTGATGGAAAATATAAATTTTGGATGTTCCAATAGGTGAAGACATGAAAGGCACAGAAAATCTATTTAATGAACTGATCACTGAAAACTTCCCAAGTCTAGGAGGATATTCAGACATCCAGATACAGGCAGTTCAGTGGTCCCTAAGTAGAAACAGCCCAGAACGTTCTTCTTCGCTGCATATTAGAATCAAGTTGTCAAAAGCAAAAGACAAAGAGATTATTCTAAAAAACAGCAAGAGAAAAGCATCTCATCACATACAAGGAAAACACCATCAGACTAACAGCAGATTTCTCAGCAGAAACCTTACGGGATAATACATTCAAAATGTTAAAAAGAAAGAACTGTCAGTCAAGAATACTATGCCCAGGAAAGTTATCTTTTATAAATGAAGGAGAAATAGTCTTCTGACACAAATAAAAACTGAGGATATTTATCACCACTAAATCAGCCCTACAAAAAAATTATTAGGAAAATCCTACACCTGGAAGTGATAGGATGGTATCTACTATCATTAAAACACACGAAAGTATAAGACTCACTGGTAGAGTTAACACACAAATAAGGAAGAGAGAAAGAACTTAAATGTTAACACTACATAAAATCAACAAACTGCAAAACTAAACAACAACAGAGAAAGAAAGGGAAAAGAATATATAAAACAACCAGAAAATAATTAACAAAATGACAGGAATAAGCCCTCATATGTCAACAATAACCTTAAATGTAAATGAATTAAATGTTTCACTTAAAAGAGATAGACTGGTTGAATGGATTTAAAAATATGACTCTACTATATGCTTCCTACAAGAAACTCACTTCAACTGTGAAGGCCCATAGACTGAAAGTAAAGGGATGGAAAAGACACTCCACACAAACAGAAATCAAAAGTGAGTGGGAGTAGCTGTACTTACATCAGATAAAACAGATTCCAAATCAAAAATAGTAAAAAGAGTCAAAGATAGTCATTATGTGATGATAAAGAAATAAATTCACCAAGAGAATATAATAATTTTAAATACATAAGCACCCAACACAGGAGCACCAAGATATATGCAGCAAATATTACTAGATCTAAATGGAGAGATAGACTGCAATACAGTAACAGTTGAGGACATCAATACCCCATCCTCAACATTAGAGCATCTAGACCAAAAATCAATAAAGAAACATTAGATTTAAATTGCACTTTAGACTGACTGGAACTATGAACATATACATAACATTTTATCCAGTAACTGCAGAATGCTTGTTCTGCTCAACCTCACATGAAACATTCTCTAGGAAAGACCATATGTTAGATAACAAAACAAGCCTCAACCATTTTTTTAAAAATTGACACTATATCAAGTATTTTCTCAGATCACAATGGAATAAAACTATAAATCAATAACAAGATTAATTTTCAAAACTGTACAAATAACATGCTCCTGAAGGACAAGCAGGTCAATGAAGAAATCAAGAAAAAAATCAAAAAAAAATCTTAAAACAAATGAAAATGGAAAAATGGCATACTAAAACCTATGGGATACTACTAAAACAGTCCTAAGAATACAGTTTGCAGAAATAAATGCCTATATCAAAGAAGTAAAGATTTCAAATAAACAACTTAATGATGCAACTTCAGGAACTAGAAAGGCAAGAACAAACCACAAAAATTAGTAGAAGAAAAGAAATAATAAGGATCAGAGCAGAATGAAACATAGAGACTAAAAACACACAAAGGATCAATGAAACAAAAAGTTGGTTTTTTGAAAAGATAAACAAAATCAATAAACCAGTAGGTAAACTATGCAGGAAAAAAGCAGAGAACGCCAAAATAAAATCAAAAATGAAAAAGTAGATATAACTGATTCCACAAAAATACAAAAAATTATCAGAGAGTATTATTGACAACTATATGCTAACAAATTGAAAAGCCTAGAGGAAATTGATAAATTTGTAGACATTTACAACTTACCAAAATTGAATCAGAAAGAAACGGAAAATCTGGACAGACCAATAATGAGTAACAAGATTGAATAATAATGAAAATACTTTCAAACAAAAAGCCCAGGACTAATTATTTTATTGCCCAATTCTACCAAACTTACAAAGAAAAACTGGTACTAATTCTCCTCAAATTATTTACAGAAATTGAAAACTATAGACCAATACCTCTGATAAATATGGATGCAAAAGTTCTCAACAAAATACTAGCAAACTGAATTCAACAAGACATCCAAAAGTTAATACGCCATGATCAGATGGGATTTATACCAGATTGCAAGGATGGTTCAACATATGCAAATCAATAAACATGATACATCACATCAACAGAATTAAGACTGAAAGCCATATGATCATCTCAATAGTTGCAGAATAAACATTTGATAAAAACTAAAAATGTTTCATGATAAACCCTATTACAACCAGAGCAATCAGGCAAGAGAAAAAAATAAAAGGCATACAAATTAGAAAGAGGAAGTCAAATTATCCCTCTTTGTAGACAACATGATCATATATTTAGAAAATCCTAAGCACTCCAGCAAATAACTTTTAGTACTGATAAGCAAATTCAGTAATGTTGCAGGATACAAAATCAAAATACACAAGTTGGTATTGTTTCTATACACCATTAATGAACTAGCTAAAAGAAATCAAGAAGACAATCCCATTTACAACAGCTACAAAAAAACAAAAAAAACAAAAAAAACAAAAAAAAAAAACCTAGGATTAAATTTAACCATGGAGGTGAAAGACCTCTATAAAGAAACCTAAAAAATACTGACAGAAATTGAAGAGGAAACAAAAAGACATCCCATGCTCATGGATAAGAAGAATTAACACTGTTACAATGGCCACATGACCCAAAGCAATCTACATATCTAACACAACCCCATCAAACTACTAATGACATTTTCACAGAAATAGAAAAAAATCTTAAAATATATATAGAGCCAAAAAGGAGTTCAAAAAACCAAAGCAATCTTGAGGGAAAAAGTAGAAGCATCACACTACCTGATTTCAAAATATTTCTGAAAGTGACATTTTGGGTATTAACAAGTATCACAAGGGTATTAACCAAAACAGCATGATCTTGGTATAAAAATAGACATATGGATCAATGAAACGGAATAGAAAACCCAGAAATAAATCCACATATTCACAGCCAACTGATTTTCAACAAAGTTCTTAAGAACATACATTGGGAAAGGGACACCCTCTTCAACAAGTGGTGCTGGAAAACCTGGACATTCATATGCAGAATAATGAGACTAGACTTCTCTCTCTCATCTCATAAGAAATTCAACTCAAAATGGTTTAAAGACATAAATGTAAGACCCAAAACTATAAAACTACTAGAAGAAAACCTAGAGTAAACATTACAGGACATTGGTTTAGGCACATATTTTATGATTAAGACCTCAAAAGCACAGAATACAAAAACAAAAATTGATAAATGGGTCTATATTAAACTAAAAAGCTTCTGCACAGCAAAGGAAACAATCAACAGAGTGAAGAGACAATCTTTTGAAAGAAGAAAATATTTGCAAACTATTCATTCAAGAAGGGATTAATATCTGGAATATACAAAATACTCAATAGCAAAAATAACTAATAATCCCACAAAAGTAGGACATAAATGCACATTTCTCAAAAGAGGACATAAAAATGGCCAAAAGATCTATGAAACAATGCTCAATTCACTAATCATCCAGGAAATGTAACTGAAAACCACAATGAGATATCATTTTACTCTGGTCACAATGGCTATTATTAAAAAGACAAAAAAAAATAACAGATGCTGGTGAGTATATAGATAAAACACAACTCCTTATTAAGTTTTTATTTCAATAGCTTTTGGGATACAAGTGGGTTTTTGTTAGATGACAAATTGTATAGTAGTGAATTCTGAGATTTTAGTGCACTCATCACCTGAGTAGTGTACATTGAACCTAATGTGTAGTTTGGTTGTTGTTGTTGTTTTGTTGTTGTTTTATCCCTAGTCTGCCTCCCACATTCCCAATTTGGAGTCTCTAAAGTTTATTATATCACTCTGTATGCCTTTGCTTACTCAAAGCTTAGCTCTCACTTATAAGTGAGAACACATGGTTTTTGGGTTTCCACTCCTGTGTTACTTCACTTAGAGTAATGGCCTCCAGCTCCATCCAAGTTACTGCAAAAGACATTATTTCATTCCTTTTAATGGCTGAGTAATATTCCATGCTGTCTATACACCACATTTTCTTTATCCACTCATTAGTCGATGGGCACTTATGTTGGTTTCACATCTTTGCAATTGTGAATTGTGCTGCTATAAACTTACATGTGCAAGTATCTTTTTCATATAATGACTTCTTTTTATTTGGGTAGATACCCAGTAGTGAGATTGCTGGATTGAATGATAGATCTACATTTAGCTCTTTAAGGACTCTCCATACTGTAGAAAATGTAACTCTTATACACTGTTGGTGTGAATGTAAATTAGTATAGCCATTCTGGAAAACAGTGTAGACATTTCTCAGATACACTAATAATAGAAATACCAGAAAATCCAGTAATCCTTCTACCAGGTATTTATCCAAAGGAAAGGAAATCAGTATATTAAAGGGATACTTGCACCTTCAAATTTATTGCAGCACTGTTCACAATAGCAAAATTATGGAATCAATCCAAGTGTCCACCGTTGGATGAATGAATAAAGAAAATGTAGTACATATACACAGTAGAATACTCTTTGGCCATAAAAGAAAAGATGAAATCCTGTCATTTGCAGCAACCTAGATGAAACTGGAGGTCATTATGTTAAGTGAAATAAGTTAGGCACAAAAAGACAAATATTTCATGTTCTCACTCATATGTGGGAACTAGAAGAGTTGCTGTCATGGAGGTAGATGTTAGAACGATAGTTATCCAATATTGGGAAGGGTGTCTTTGGAGATTTGGGAGTGGGAGCATGAAGAAAGACTGGTTAATGGGTACAAACATACAGTTAAATAGAAGAAATAAGTTCCGATGTTTGATAGCAGAGTGGGGTGACTATAATTTTAAAAATATATATTTCAAAACTGCTAGAAGAGAGGACTTGAAATGATCCCAACACATAGGAATGATAAATAGTCGAGATGATTACTCTAAATACCCTGACTTGATCATTACATATTCAATGTATGTAGCAAAATACATCTATACCATAAAAAGGTACAAATATTATATATCAATAAATTTGTTTTCTGTTATTAGAGCTAAGCCTTAAAGAATGAGCTTAATTTGAACAGACATGAACAAAGTTCCTATAATTTCAACTCAGATTATTTGTTTTTTAATATTCATTTTATTACACAAGTAAATCATGTTTATTACAAGGAATGTGAACAATACAGAAATATTGAGATAAAAATAATGTTTTTTTCAATTTAATCAACCAGAATGAACTCAACATGAACACATTTCCAGCGGGTGTTCAGTTTTTGTTTTGGTTTGTTTTGGTTTTTGCATCATATGCATTAGTAAGATATGTACTCACACAATTTTGCCTCCGTGCCCTGGAGATATTTTTATTTCTTTCCTTTTTATTTCCTGGCATCTATTACTGATAACAAGAGTCTGCCTTTTGTCTGACAGTGACTTTTTAAAATAATCTGTCTCTTCTGCCTGTTAACTTTTAGAACTTTCTCATGATACATGAATGTTGTAGTTTCATTACTGTGTGTCTAGGGTGAAATTTCAAATTCTGCCATTCTTCAACTTCTCTTTCTTAGCCCTCAACTCTTTTTCTGTCTCTGCTGTATTCTGGATGATTTCCTCTGATAATCTTTCCATTTTACTTATTCACTTCTTAATCCTGTGTAGTCCACTGATTAAAGTGTCCTTAAAGTTTCCTCTGTACCCATACTAATATTTTTCTTTTCTGAAACTAGCTCTTTTTCCCCAAGTTTTTCTATCCTCTTCCATTATGTCCAATTTTACGGATTCTATCCTTTTTTAAACTTTGAATATTTTCCACACACTTATATTAGAGTACTTTTTCAGCTCATTTTATTACTTCTACTTTCTTAGGCATGAATGCTTTATTTGTTGCACCTGCTAACTTACCTTTCACAGTGGTGTTTTTCAGTGTTTTGTGATATTTTCTCTCAGCTTATCTTCAAATGGAATTTTCTTCAGTGAGCCCTGGGTTATGGAGCCCTCCTTGGGGTTGATGTTTCCTAAAGGCTTTCAGCTGAGGTCATGTGGTTCACCGGTTCTCGACTTTCTCATTTAGTCCTCAGCTCAGGTTTCCTTTGCCACAGGGCAATTCTGCTCAGGGCATGGTCTCGCTGACAAATCCGATCCCACCCTAGAAAAGTGTAGGCAGCAAATTTTCTGCCAGGACTGCACAGTCCACCATTCTGACCAATATATTTGCATGTATTTAAATTTTCCATCCTGCCTTTTATCCCTTAATGTTTACAACATGAGTATTTAAATAACGGTCCTTTTACCTGGAGCCTCTGGAACTTTAGGACATAAAAATAGGATCAGCTAAAGTTGTTTGAAAATCTTGTGTTTTTGCATTTTTCCTGAGGCAAGAGTCCAGAGCTTTCATCACATTCACAAAGAGATCTAAGACCGAAGAAAGCTTGAAAATAACTATTTTAAACAGCCTTGAATATCTTCAAAATTCATTTTAGCCCCTGGTATTATATCAAGAGCTACAGATCTAAGTTTTGAAAAATTCCTTCCACGTCTTTTCTAGTGTAGGTCAGAGCTGAGAGAAAAATGTTCCAGCTGGTGTGGGTGGTACCAGCACATGCTTCTCTGAGAAGATTTCTTTATTGGAATTCATGCAAATATATTTTGGGTTTGAGGGAGCTGGGAGAGAGAAGGATGTCTAGACAGTCAGCCCAAGCAGTGTGGATGCCTTAACCAAGCAATAGCCAACCAGAACCCTCCCCTTCTCTATACCCTTCATCCTATACCCCTAACCTCATGAAACCTGAGAGTACAAAAATATTATCAAATAAATGTAATATGTATATATTATATATATGTGTGTGTGTGTACATATATATATATATATCAGCACATACAATAACATCACAAAAAATAATTTCAAGACAAAAAGTATGACTAGAGAGAAAGGAAGTCACTGTCTAATAATAAAAGACCCAATTTGCCAAGTAGAAATAACAATTTTAAACTTTGATGGGTGCTGACGAGTTGATGGGTGCAGCACACCAACATGGTACAAGTATACACATGTAACAAACCTGCACGTTATGCACATGTACCCTAGAACTTAAAGTATAATAACAATAAAAAAAAAAATTTCAAACTTAATGAACCAAAAAAATTACGTTACCAAAAAAGAAACTCGACAGCACTACAAGAACAATCTGGCAAATCCATCATCATAAAAAGAGGTTTTGACAATTGAACACTGATAAGTGGCATCTATGATTGTGCCTTCACAAATAGTATCTGACCACAGTACTGATCACAAATGGAAGTTCAGTGAAGGGAAATTTCCCAGAGTCACACACAGCCAGTAAGTGGCCAAACTTTGATTCAAATCCAGGCTCACCTGACTCCAAAGTCAAAGCACTTTCCAGTAGAGCTTGCTAGCAAGAACTAGAAAAGGGATTGCAAAAGAGATATTATACTTTAATGTACATAATTCACTAGGTTGACTATTTTTCCTCTCCTCAGCAGCAGTTAGTTGCTATTTTTCCCCACCTGTTAATTACTCGGGTTTGTGTGGGGGCGGATTTGGCTTCCCGCGGCAGCCCAGGCAGGTTGTCACACTGTCAAGGATTCCTCCATTAACAAGCTGTCAGTGCGCTGCCAACAGCCGCCATTTGGTTTGTTCAGGGAGAGGGAGCTCTGGTGTGGAGACTTGGCTCTATCATTTAGAGGAATTAAAAAAAAATAAGGCAAGAGGCAGATGTCTTCCAGTCTGTTCTTCCACAACAGATTCAGGGATATGGCGTGGGTTTGCACTGCGAGGAGGAGAGAATAAGGCTTTTAAAGTAAGTGTCAAGAAATAAAAAGCTGAGCATAAAGGAATGAAGGGCGAGAATGATGCACTTGAAAATGCAGTCTTTCCTTTCCTCCAGACTTCCCATGGGACAAGTTTCTAAATAACACTAAAAGTGGACTTTTCAAACTCAAACTTTAAAAATGGTTCAAAAGCCACGGTTTCGATTTTTAAAGCGAAAGGTGCCATTTGCCTGCAACCTTTTCGAAGTCACCCTAATGAAATAGTGGGAAAATTTTCCAGTCCACGGAGGCACTTTCTGAAGCCTGTGTCCTTTCTGTTAATTAGCACAATTAACCTCTAAGCTGGCAAGCCGCCCCCCCTCCCCGCCGGCTCACCACTAATAGGCCCATAGAAATGTCAGATTTTCAAAGGGCTTCAAATAAGTGAATGGCAAAGTCCAGCTTTTGAGCAACTACATTTAGAGCTGGGGGTCTCTAAGGAAATCTTTTTTCTGCACCTGCAGACTATACTCCTGACTCCTTACCTACAACTTCCAGCACTTGTGCTCACTGAAATGCACTGAAATTCTCTCCAACCAATGAGATTTCACAACCAGCTCAGCAGAAAGCTTGTTTCCAAAAATTCTATCAAAGCTGCCTTTGTTGTAAAAGTGAGATTTCAGCACTTAGATTTCAGGAAATTAAGAAATACATCCACCTTTCCATTTCTATCCCCTTTTCAGTGCACTGCGAGAAATAACATTATTGTTCAGGCCCAATGAGTCAGTCAAAACTTAACATTAATTTGTGGTGAGGACTTCAGTTGGTTTAAGAAAAAAGGAAAGGCAATTATCCTGGCCTATACCATCACTGAAGTATTAAAAAAAGGTCTCTCAGTAGCAGAGTGGGATGTATGTTTGCAGGTTATACAGACATCATGAGCAATGGGAAAGAGGGAAAAGACTTGAAGATCTCCAAGCAGCAGCAGTGATCCAGCAGGATTCATTCCAAACATCAAAGAGACTCCCCTCAAAAAGAACTTGAAAGGCAAACAAACAATTCAAGTTTTCCCCACATCTCAACTCTAGCTGTGTCCTATTTCACGCCCCCCGCCCCCAACACCCCAATACCCAGGCTGTCTCCTTGGAAACTTCTCTGAATGTTCTCCTATGAGACTTTCAGTTCCAAGCAAAACAGAAAACAAAGTGTTAGGTTTCAATCATGCAGTAACCAAAGGTGGTTCCCCTTTAGTAGTGAGTGCTAAGAATCTTAGAAGCAACACTTTCAAAAATATTATTCCAGTGTCTTCTAATCTCAGCTATGTTATAGAACAGAGATTGGAAAACTAAAGCCTATGGGTCATATCTAGTCTGTTACCTAGCTGTGTAAATAAAGTTTAATGGAAACACAGTCATATTCATTTGTTTACATATTGTTTATGGCTGCTTTTGTGCTAATAGTTATAACAAAACTAATAGTTATAACAGCAAAACTAATAGTTATAACAAAGATTGTAGGGCCTACAACCCTGAAATATGTACTACCCTTTACAGGAAAAACCTCTGGGTTCAAAACACCTGCAAATTCTGGATAAAATGTTCAAAATAAATTTTTAAGGAACAGGTGGGATGGCAAGAAAATTAGTCAAAAATGACCCCCACAAAAGAAGTCACAAAAGTGAGTGGGCACTTAAGATAGTGAATGACCTTGAAGATATAGGATCGTCATACAAAGGAACCTGCAATCAGTGACACCCACAAAACCTGGAACCCTAAAAAGTGACAACCTCACCAGGCAAACTAGCAAAGAACCTATCTCAAAAAGAGTGACAGTAAGGAAGTTTGCCTCATTTAGTCTTGTTTCTGAGTAAAGGGGAAGGAAATCTCCCCCGAGAATTTAGAACCACTACCCAACCCTCAGGCAAAATTGGAGCTAAAATTCACACTGTCAATGTGGCATAAAAACATAACTTAAACTAATTGAGATTGGTAGTATCCCCATGGCTCAACAAGAGCTAATGCAAGTCCTCTTTGGAGGAATGCACCTTACATACAAGCCTTAAGAAATTTCAACTTACAATGTTCAATAATTAGGAATATGAGCTCACAATCAGAATTACTTAACACATGAGAAAAATAAGCCACTTGGGGTCAGTAAACACCAAAATCAATTCTACCAATAACAGCAGCAATAATAATAAAAAGAGCTAACACTTGTATAGGTTACTCGGTAGTGTGCTAGATACTCGTCTTAAGAACTTTACATTTATGAAATCCTTCAAATCTTCAAAATAATCCAATGAGTAACAATTACTTTATCCTCATTTGCCAAATGAGGAAAGTAAAGCACAGCATCTTCAGATTTTAGAATGATTAGATTCACATAAAATCTAAAAAATATGTGTATGATACACTTGAGGAAATAAATGTCATTAAAATCGTGTCTCAAAATGACCCAACATATTTGAAAGACTCAAAGAAAACTTGTAGAAATGAAAAATATAATAAATGAAAATAAAAACTCAAAAGGTAGCTTAAATCACATATAGACCCAGTTGAAGCATGAATTACTGAACTAGAAATAGTCCCAGAATGACCGAGAATTACTCAATTGGAAGATAGATGCCAAAAAACAAAACAAAACAAAAAAAACCTACAATGTAGCACAGAGATAAAAAGTATAATCAGAGATGATGAGACCTAAGACTTGCCTAACTGGAATTTTAAAAGGAAATAATAGGCTGTTAGATAGATAATATTTGAAGAGCTGATGGTTTAAGATTTTCCAGAATTGATAAAAGACAGAAGTTCTCTAATCATTAATTAGGATAAATAAAAAGAACCCCATGCCAAGACACACATGCAATGAATCTGCCAAACACCAAGAAACAAACAAGGTCTTTAAAGGTCCCCAGAGAAAACCAGATTACCTCCAGAGTCATGATGTGTAGACTGATGGCTGACTCCCAGCAGTAATGGTGGAATCCATTTAACGTACTGAAATAAAAGAGCTGTCAATTAGGAACTTTATAACCATTAAGGCAATATTTTTTAAATGTGCATAAGATAAAGACAGTTACAGACAAACAAAACATGGGTTAGCTTCCAACAGGCATTTAATAAAGTAATTCCTAAATAATATACTTGAGTAATATTTACAATAAAGTGTATTCTTTAGAAACAGGAAAGAAGAAAAATAATTTCAAATGGAAGATTAGAGATCTACTAATGAATAGTGAGCAAAGAAAATAATTAAAATGTGGATAAATCTAAACACATTTAATCGTAAAAGCAATGATAGCAATGTCCCTTTTGTGTGTTAAAATGTGAATAAAATATAAAAAAGTTTTTGGGTAAAAATATATAGATTCTGGGAGACTATCTGAGAATGAAATATTTCAAATTTTCTACATTTTGGGGCAAAAGGCCAATTTTTTATTTATTTTAGACTTTGTTAAATTACATACATGCTAAAAACTTACAGTAACCAATTACATAAAATAAATGAAATTTTAAACCTCCAAAATAATTCAAGAAAACTAAGGAAATCACGAGGGTGGGGGAACCTCATTTGATTCAAAGGAAAAAGAAATTTAAAGCTAGACAAATGGAAAGTGTAAAATAAGAGAATGGGAATAAATCCAAATATATCAGTAATCATTGTGAATGGAAATTGACTAACCCTATCGGTTAAAAGATATAGTCAAATTAGATAAAAACATACCTAAAACATGAGGGCAAAGAAAAGCTGTGAATTAAATGTGTAAAAAATGTATTAAGCAAATATCAGCACATAAAACTATATCACACAAAATCAGATTTTAGGTAGAAAGCATTACTGCTTATTAATAAGGTTGCTTCATACTGATTTTTTAAAACTCAATACTCCTTCCAAGAAGAGATCACAATTTCAAACTTTTATATGTCTAAAAAACATAGGCTCAGAATATAAAACTCAAAATTTAATAGAACTACCTAAAGAATTAGACAATTCCATAGCATGAGATTTTTAACACACCTCTTCCCAAGTAGGAACAACAAGTAGAAAACAAGGTCAGATGAAGAAGATTAGGACATCATAAATAACAAATTTCATCTAATGAATTTACAAAATGGATTCATATGTAATACACATAGAAGACATTTATAATAAATTTATTATTTATATCCTTCAGCCCAAAATTGAAATACATTATTTTCAAGAATTCCTTGGTTGGTAGTCAAATGGTAAGAGTTCATCTGTTTAAAATGATGTTGAAAGTAATTGTGGCAGAAAATTATGATGGCTAGAATTAACATAGTAGAACTGTGGACAAATAGAGGTGAACAATTTTAAAAGAGATTAAGAAGGATATTCATAGGACTTGGTGACTGATTAAATGTTGAGTATAAGAGACAGGAGGAGGCAAGGAAGAGATCCTGTCTCCAGGTTGAAAAAAATGTGCTGGATTGTGTTCTATTCTCTGAGTCAGGGAAAAACAGGAGAAATACATTCAGAGTTCCAGGGGGTGAATTCCATATGGGATGTGGTAATTTCGAGGTCCAAGAAGCATAGCAAAGATTCAATAGGCTGTTGGTTTTATAGTCAAAAAATCGACTAAATATTTGCTTTGGAGATATTGTTTTATGGCATTTGTTGTTAGAATATTGATATTAATTTAAATATTTGGATAAGAGGATATGACATGGTAACATGAGTAGATTGAGAAGAAAACACTACTATGGAAGAGACAGATGAAATAGAAGGCTATATTAGTTATCTATTACTACGTAACAAATACTCCACAACTTAGTGACTTTTATTTACTCATACTTTGCAGCTTAGCAATTTGTGCCAGGTTTGTTCAGGTGTTTTGTCCACTGATCTCACTTGCAATGACTCATATAGCTACAGTGGATTGGTGACTCAAATGGACTGATTCATCTAAAATAGTCTCCTTTCTTCTGGTTATTAGGAAGTCAGACTATCCTAATTCCCTTTCATGTGACCTTACTAGCAGGTTAGCTCCATGAAGCACATCCACACTATGGGTTCAGAGTTCCAATCAGTCAGAGGAGAACAAACCTATTGTGCAGGCACTTTTTAAGTCCTTGTTTGCATCCTATTTGCTAATTTCTCTAAATCCTATTTGCTAATTTCCTTAAAGAAAATCATGTGATTATTATCAGATTCAATGGATACAGAAATAAACTCCATTTCTTGATTGAGGATCAACAAAGTTGCATTGTACAGGGACAAGTGCACATGGATAAGAGACATTATTGAAGTTATCTTTGCAATCTACCATAGAGATCCAGCAAAGAACTATTAAGTTGGAGAATTGTGTGCAGAAAGCCCAAGAGCATCTTAATGCACAATCCAAGGGGACAGAGTTTGGAGAATGATGAAGTGGTTCCCCATGTCAAATACTGTCAAAAGGTCAAATAAGACAAACCTGAAGAGAAGTCACAGGATTTATTAACAAAGAGATTGCTAGTGCTCTTATCAGCAACAGTATGCAAGTGGTAAGGGCAGAACCGCAGAGGATTGAGGAGGGAATTGAAAGGGAATAAATGCAAAGGGCTCATTCAGGAAGCCTAGTCTTGAAGAAGGAGTGAAGACTACAGCAGTAAGAGAAAGTAGGATGACCAAATAGTCTTGTTCCTCTTTACTATAAGACACACATAAAACTGAGCACCATTAAGAGTTAATAGAAGCGGCCAAAGGAGAGGAATATCAGGTGCAGCTGCAGGAAAGAGAGAAGTAAAAATGATGAAGATTGGCCTTTAGACCTTTCTGTAACAAGAAGAAAGGTGAAAGCTATCAGAAATTGAAGGCGACTAAAAGCAAAGAAAGATGTAAGTGCCTACCCACTTTCATACTGTCCTATGCAAGGGCCCAGTGTGTGACTTTTCTCCACAAGTTACAGCACAAATAGACTTTAGTTGATAGAACATAAGTTTGGAATAAAAACAAACCTGACCTTAACACACATTAACTGAGCAGCCTAGTGAAAGTAATTGAACATTTCTGATAATCTATGTTTCAATCCATGCATAGAATCACAACAGACCGACATTGTTTGTGAGGATTATATGTGATAACATATCTGCAGATAACATACAACTTCAGTTTTCTCCTCCCTCAACAGCTCCAGCTCACCAAATGGGTTGCATGGCATTAAGCAAATTGTGACACCTTTCTGAGTTCTTCTCCATCTATGGAAGTGCAGACTGACAAATGGGCTTTCTAGGCTCCTTCCAACATTGATGTTTTAGATATATCTTTAGGTCTCAGGAATGTTTTCAACCAATAACCTAGCAGGCATTTGGAAGAAGGACAAGTTTATATGATGGCAGAGAAAAGGCCCAGAGTGGACATCCTGGAAGCTCCTGGAAACCATGAACAATGCTGTGCAGGCTTTGAATGAAGAGGCAAGAATCACAGAGACTGGTGAACAAAGAAGTCGATGTGGTGATTTGATGGCAACCTTACTGAGTGAAGTACTTTTCTAGAAATTTTACAGTCCTTCTCTGGAGCTGGCAACCTGACAGCTGCCAAAGCTCATGCCTCTCCTCATCCAGTAAATATTTACCAAATGCCTATTATGGGCCAAGCACTCCGCTAGACATTTGGGGTATAATAGTGATCAAAGGCATCATTTTGAGGAGCTAATATTCTAATAAAATATATGTTATATGGTAATAAGTGCTATAGAGAAAAAAATAAAGCAAGGAAAGGGAGCGGGGAGCTGGTGGATAGATTCAGGTGTTACTTTAAATAAAACTGTCAGAGAAGGCTTCACTAAGAAAATAATGCTTACGGAGAGACCTAAGAATGATGAAGGCAACAGCCATTTGGACATTTGGAGAAGCTGAAACCAAGCAGAGGAAACAGTAAGTGTCAAGGCAGGAACGTATCAGGTATGTTCAAGCCCAAATTCAGGAACAACACTTGTCATGGCCACAATGCACAACATTATGAGACTCCTTTCTAGATATTTGCAGAGAGCTCAGTTGATTTAATAAGTATTAAAAAATCAAATAGATTCAGGGTCTCACAACTCTGACCCTAGCTGTCCCCTTGCTACACACAGCCATGGGTTACTTGCAATGCGCCATGATATTTACACTGATTTATCATAAGTTCACATAGCCTCTAGATATGGTTTCCTCGGCAACCATACTTTTCTTCTTGTTATATTAGTTTCCTTTTCTTTTTAACAGATAAAACTATTAGTTGGAAAATCTGTTTTGTTCTGCTGTAAGCCCTTTCCCTATTAACACTACCCAAAACATACTTTAAGATTAAAGCTTTTTCCTTTGGAGAATAAATTCCACATTTCAGCATAGCCATCCAGTCACCAGGATTATTTATTCCTGCATAGCAGTGACCCCCTAACTTGCAGCTTCTCCCTCACATTCTTTCTTATGCCCCCAATTTTATTTTTGCTTCTATGTGATAAATTTCAGACAATCTGGAGCCAACAAGAAGCAAATTTTGAGATAAGGATGTAAAGGTGTTAAAAAGTATTTATTATGAGCCCAAGGGTGTCTATTTAAAATGCTGATGTTCTGTTATCCACCTGATGTAACTGAGAAGCTGAGAATGTGGAGTGGTGAATTTCATTCCATGGCTCTTCACAATTTTCAAAGTCTTTTCATATGCCTTAATTTACTGTCACGAGGTTCCCTCCCTCACTATTGACCTCCTAATTGCTAAATTCCATGGAAATTCTGGGTTTCCACTCACCCTGGCCTCCCAGCAGCATTTGAAGCTCTTGACACATTTGCTATGTCCTCAGCAATGTGATTCTATCCAGTTTCTTCCCATCACTTTCTTTACTAGACCTCATTGGTAGACATCTCTTTCTTAACACACTCCAGTTTTGGTGTTTCCTTGAGTTCTGGCCCAGCCCTTTTTACTGTAAGATATCCAAATCCTTTTGAATCCCCTGCCTTTGCATATGCCAAGGATTCCCAAACATAGCCTGTGGTCCTAATCACTTATTCTCCACTCATCTGGCTCTAAGTTTCCAGTTGTCAGGAGGACCTGGGAGTCTAACAGGTGCCAAAAACTCAACAAATCAATAACCAAATAGTTTGTATCCAGTGCCTTTGCACATGATGTTCTGTACTGACTTTCTTTCTCTCATCCCCACTGTGGCTCCAACTAGTACATTTTCACAACCCATTCCCTATTCAGACTTTTGCTCAGACATTGTGTCCTCTGTGATCCTTCCCAAAACAATAATCAACTTCTCCTTTATACTTTTTCTGCAATAAATAACTTTGTACTATTACTGCAATGAACATCTATCACTGCATATACACACTATGCTGTTATTTTTCTTGCACTAGGATTTTTAAAGTCATCAATGGTTTTGTTGATCTATATTTCCTCAGTGCCTAAAACTGCAGTCAATAAATGTATATTGAATAATAAAAGGAAGAAGAGGGGAGGGAAGGAAGGAAGGATTGACAGGAAAGAGGGGAAAAGAGAAAAGAAAGAAGAGTGTCTTAATCAACTTTTGTTGCTTGTAACAGAATACCTTAAACTGGATAATTTATAAAGAAACAAAATGCATTTCTTACAGTGCTGGAGGCTGGGAAGTCCAAGGTCAAAGAGGCACATCTGGTGACAGCCTTCTTGTTGGGTCACCAACAAGAAGAGTCCCAAGGTGATGAACAACATCACATGACATGAGAGTTGAGTGTGTTAATATGCTAAATCAGGTCTCCCTCCTCTTATAAAACCGCTAATGCCACTCTAATGATAAACCGTCAATCCATTAATTCATTATCCATGAATGAACTAATCCATTCATGAGGGTTCTACCCTAATCACTTCTTAAAGACCCCAGCTTTTAATACTGCCATGTTGGAAATTTTCGACGTGATTTTCTGAGGGGACAAACATTCAAACCATAGCAGGAGTTCTCAAAACACATCTTAATTTATATATAGAAAAAAACAGATTCCAGGAAATTTTAAAACTTGCCCAAATCCCCATGGCTAGAAACTGCAATTCCCACACTCAGATGCAGCCTTTTGATTCCAAATGACCAGCACTTTCCTCCTACACTATAGGAGCCTCAGCTGCCACTTTTCCTTCTGTTTTGCTAGAAAATAGCATGGGCATTTTAAAAAAGATAAACCAGGAAGGATAATTCTTTTGGCTCACAACTGGGACAGGACTTTTCATCCAGCCTTTCCCTGTGCTTCTGCAACTTAAGAGGGAAAAAGTATGTTGATCTCAGCAGTCAGCAGGAAGTCATCAAAGCATTTCTCAGACAAATCCTACAGGATTGAAGGTGTCCAGACATATCTAACCCTGTGATAGTTTCATAGTATGCAATCCCAAGTGAACAAGTTGGGAAATGAAAGGTTGTGAGCATGGCTCACTTCTGCCATCCCTGTCTCTGGCATTGCAGTAGCACTGCTTTTAGAGCTTTTGGAGCCCCTTGATCCTCTGCCCTATGGAAGCACTCCATTCAATGCCAGTCAAATGTCCAAATCCAGTGGGCAAAATGAATACACTGACTCTTTCTGTCTACTAGAGTTTCCTTGATAATGAGTGAGCTTAAGAGGATGAGGATAGGAAGAAGAGAAGGGTCTGGTTCTGTCCTCACTCCTCCCCAGGCAGCTTGGTCCTGGCCTGCTTCAATGCGCACAATGTGTCAAGTGAAACGTTGGCCAGAAGTCCTGACAAACTCAGCCTTCTGCTGCTCAGAGTCCAGATGGGGGCCCTTACTTCCTCATGGGCAAGAACTAGTTACAAGGGAAGGGGAGCAGCACAGCAGGGCGACTGCCAGAAGGCAAAGGCTTCTTTAGAGTTCAGTGCTGAGTGAGCTTCTCACTCCCAGCAGGCCTGTCCAGTTATGAACTTTTGCCTCCATTTGGAGGTTGTGGCAGCAGTGAAGGTACATAACTCAGCTCTCTTACTTCGAGAAAAGACTTTCCTTTCAGCTGCAAGGACTGCATTTATCTGATGGCCTCCAGCTGTTGAGTGCTCTGATTTCACCTCAGTTTCAAGGAAGGCTGTACTCTTCCAGGGCAGCACCCAGGTATGGCGGGTGTTCTCGGACCTGGACATTTCAGTCCTATGCAGCACTCCTCCAGTGGATAATCCTTGCCCTGGGGCTATTTTTGGGTTGGTCAAGGCTTTATGAAATCAGCACTACAGTCAGAATTTCCCTCCCGCCTCCACACTCTGTCACAGGCTTTGCACTCCAACCCCAATAGTCTTTTGCACTCCTAACTCTGTATCAGCACTTGCTTCCAGAAGAATCTAAATGACACAGTGGTCTCTCCTGGGATCCTGCCATTTATCTGTGCTTCCCAGTGCTTTTTACTCTTCTTTTTCTATTTGGTGATATTTTTACTCTACCTATCTAATGATATTTTTGCTCTCTTTATTACTATCCATTCATCAGCTGGAGGTTGACTGTGGCATAACTGGGGAAAGAAGACATCATTTTCAAATGCAACATTAACTTTGTGTACTAAAAGAGAAATTACTTCACTAAGGATAATTACTCAGACTAACATTCTAACCTCAACACCCATTGTATGGCTTCCAGTTGTTTGCACTCATGGACACAGGCCTGAGCTCTAAAGGACTGTCCTTGTCCTGCCGCCACTTTAAAAAGTTCTAATTGTCAACTCTCCTAGCTTTATCTGGGCATTCAAACACTGATTCTTAAAATGACAAGTTACTGGCACAAACAAAAAAGATTCAATATGAAGACAAATTTGGGTTTTTTCCTTTCCAAAATGTCGTTATTTTTGCCTGTTTAATCTTATTACTAGCTGGGTGGAAACTTTGAGTTCACAGCCCATTCCCCTGAGGAGAAATAAGAGAGGAGAATTCCTTTGGTGGTAGGAGGGGGCATTAAAAAGTTGAAGGGAAGAAGTAGGATGGAAAGTATCCTATGGGTTAATTCACAACTCATTTTTGTAATGGAAGCTGTTGAGGTTCCTCCCTGCATCCTTTCCCGAGTTGGTGCACCCATCCCTGGATGATGTGAGTACTGGCTGCTTGTGACTCTCTGACCCCTGCCCCCTCCTCTGAAGAAATGACATAAGCTGATCTGCAGCTGACCTGCCACCACCCTGGGCTATAATCAGAGACTTACTGAGATGGAGGCCTGAATAACTGGCCCCCATTCCTAAGGTAAGTTTTTTTCCTTCAGGCCAGTTCTTTGCATCCTAAAAAAACTTCTCTACAAAATAATCACTGTGGTAGTGGCCATGCTATTTGTGAAACTGGTAAGAAATTGGCATCAAGTTTGCCTTAATTCACAGTAGAAAAAAGGTTAATTTATTAATCTATCCATTTACCCTACATTCATTTAGGATGTACTCCCTACATAACTCTATGCAATGTTGATCTCAACATTATGGCTTAAAAAATTAATGGCTTAAAATAATGATAACCTTCATTTTTCTCATGAATCCAAAATTTGGGCAGAGGTATCAAAGATAACTTATCTCTGTTCCACATGACATTAGCTGAAGCACCTCAAAGGCTGGGAACATTCTCATCCTTTCAATGTGGCAGCTGATGCTGGCTGGTGACTGAGCCCTCCACTGTGACTGAAACTACCACACATAGCCTTTCATATAACTGCTAGGCTTTCTTACAGCATGTTGGCTAGGTGCCCCAAGAGAACCAGGCAGAACTTGTATCACCACTATGACAACCTCAGAGTCTCCTAGCATCCTTTCCACCATAGTCATGGGCCTATCCAGATTCAAAGGAAGAAACTGCTCAGTGGAGGCATGTCCATGTCACACTGTAAAAGGTCATTCGGAATGGGAGATATATACATATATGCAGCCAACTTTGAAAAATACAATCTTCAACAAAAATATAAGAGGTACACCCAAAGCCAGTTGACCTTTAGAGCCACTTTCATAGGGTAATGTGAGTATAAGCCAGAAAGCACGAGTAGGAGTGAGCCCAGGGAAGTATGGTAACAGCATGCCCAGCCTTCCTAGGCTAGAGCAGAAGGCCAAAAGGATTGTCATTTTCATAACATCCCTGAGAATACAGTACCCACTGGCTGTGTACATCAGACGCTGTCTTCTCTCTGCTTCTCCAATCATGGCAGAAACTGTTGTAGCCAGGTGAGTTCATTTTATGGTTGACTCCCTTTTTTTAGGTAAAGGAAAAATACCAGGTGAAATTAAATTTAATTAAGGATTCTTGAACAGATAGAAACATGGAAAAGGAAATTGAAAACCCTTGCAATATCTTATTATAGAGAAGCAATTGAAGCTACGCATTCCTCTAATGTCCAGGATTGCCAAAAGTAGTAATTTTTTCATTATCCCTCACGTTTCTTTATTGAGCATATTTCTTTAAAGAAATCAGAGCCACAAGAAACAATTTGGTCTGTCCTATTAGTCCTGATATCTATGTAGTAGGCAGGAGGCAGAGAAAATAAATTACAAAGGGCATGATCTTCAGTGCCAACAGAGTTTGAGTCCAAATCTTAGTTTTACTGTTTATTAACTTTACAACCCTGGGCAAGTTGCTTAAACTCTTTGAACCACATGCAGCAAATATTTATTGAGTGCCTATGCAAGCCAAGCAATGTTTTAGGTACTGAAGACAAAACAAAACAAACAACATCAAAACACAAAGTCCCTGCCTTCACGGAGCATTCATTTTAGAGAGAAAATAAACAAAAAACAGTTTATGTCAGTGGGATAAGTGCTACACAGAAAAAAATAATACAGGAGAGAAAGAACAAAGCATGAAGAGAGTAGGGTAAAATTGGACAAGTAAGACCTCTCTTATGAGAACCTGGAGGAAGGGAGGGAAAGAGCCACATAGACGTCTGAGGAAAGAACATACCATAAAGAGGAAACAAATGCAAAGGGCCTGAGATTCCATTGTGCTTGTCATGTTTAAGGAAGAGTGACAAGAAACCCCAATGAAGTCGAAGTGACGAAAGTAAGTACAATGGAGGGGAAAGATGGAAGAGGAGATTGGGAAATAGAAATGTATGTAGCCAGACCATGGAAGGCTTCATAGGCCACAATAAGGATGGTAGGTTTACTGCAGAGCATGGCAAGCCATTCCTTAATGTTTGTCATGGATCACTTTGGCCACTGGGTGGAGAGCAGGGAGTCAAGGGTGGAAGTAGGGACACCAATTAGGAGACTATTAAAGCAGTCCAAGTGAGAGATAGTTGTGGCTTGGATCAGGCAAGTAAGGAAATCAGAAATGGTTTGATCCTGTTTGTATTCTGAATATAAGAGCCAAGTGAATGTGCTGATGGAACAGAAATACAAGTATGGGAAGGCCGTTATGAGAATAAGACAAATAATGTGTGAAGTACCTTGCATACTGCCACATGCTCAGAGAACACAATTTGCCAGCCCACTTCTGCCCCACACTCCTACATTTCTTACAAATAAAGCAAAATCCCTGAGAATTCACATGATATGTTGGAATGATAGGAAGGAAGAGAGGGGAGAGGAAGTTCCTGTTTTAGGGAGCACAGACACAGCTGCCTTCCTTCCTCCCAGGTTGCCAAAATTCATTCCACCCTGGAGCGCCCTAGCTAAGAGAAAACTAGAAATCCTACACAGGTCAGCTAGAAAAATTACAAGTGTTCTCTCTTTACCTCAGCCCTTTGCATATGCCACTTTCTCCCTCTCAAATACTCCTTTCTTTGGTTCTGCATCTGGGACCTGCTACTGATCCTGTAAGAGTCAACTTGTAATTAGAGAGCGATTTTCAGGACTCCTAACCTCACGTTGTCCCTCTTCCTTGTATGTCAGATACTGCCTCAGACGCTTCCCTATGAAGCAGAAGCTTGCCATTACTTCACACTTTACGACACAGGGATCATGGCAGGATGGAAAATCCATCCACATTACCTTTTTTGTCTACAAAGACAATGTTGTTTCTTCGTTTGTTCTGTAACTGGTATGTTCTTCCTCACAAGCATCCCCCAGGTGAGTAAAATAAGAAAACTAAATTTAGTCTAAGCTGTGATTCTTGGATCTGATTCCAAATGTAAAGACTCTGTTGAATTAAGCTAAATGCTCAGAGATCCTCAGAGTCTCTGCCACCTCTAAATCTATACTTGTGGTAGGGTCGCCTCGCCTCTCCCTACAGGCAAGTGACTGTCCCCATGGCAAGTCTCTCCTCTCAGCACACCTCCTCTCCCTTCGCAAGTTATGTTCATGCCACTGGAAAACCAAAGGTAATTCAGGGTTGCCAACTTCATCCCAGCCACAGCTATGGCCATTGGACTCTTTTATCCCCATTTCCATTTCCCTTCCTCCTTCCACATCTGCCAGAACTAGACAGAGTGGATTTTCCTCCCCATTTTTTCTGGATTTGCAGTGACCTCCCATGCACAAAATTCTATGACCAACTCTCTTGAGATTTCTGAAGCTCTTCTCATAGGCTCTATCTCATCCCCCTGAGTGTATTATCAGGTGGGTGGACTGTGGGGAAGGGAATCTAGTGTCCTTGAATTGATCCGGTGCCCTCTGACTCTCTTCTGGCTTAGGCTGTGAAGAGGTAGGGCTAGGCTATGCCCTAGAGTGTATTCCCTCAAGGGAGGTCAGTACCACCCCAAGCATCCAGCCAGAAGCTGCTATGATGTCCCTGGCTGGTGTGACTAGCCTCTCTGTTTCTTTAAGAGCTGGAAGTACTATTCCCACCTTGGACCCTCCCTGATGCCTCTCAGGGATCCTCAAAGTCTCTACCATGTCTAAATCCACACTTCCTGTAGGGTCATCTTCCCTCTCCCCATAGGCAAGTGGCTGTCCCCATGGCAAGTCACTCCTCTTGGCACATCCCCTCTCCATTCCTGAGTTCTGAGTTCTTTTCATGCCACTAAAGGAACTAAAGGTAATTCAGGGATGCCAGTTCCATCTCCATTCACAGCTCTGGCCATTTGATTCCTCTAGCCCTATTTCCGTATTCCTTCTTCTTCCCACAACTGCTAGAACTAGAAAGAGCAAATTTTCCTCCCTGTCTCTTCTGGATTTGTAGTGACCTCCCATGCATAAAATTTTATGATCTCGTCCACCAGACCTACTTCTGCTATGTTAAATGGGAGCTAAAATAATTTAGAACATTTTCTATCACAACTTCAGGCCTGTGTCTGTCATCTAACATCACAATAAAATACTGCATAACAACTACAAAACCTTAGAGTACTCTAAATAAGCACTTATTTAACTCATGTATCTGGATGTTGACTGGCGTCAGCTGACTGAGGCTGGGTTCCACAGAAGTGGTTCAGCTGGGGTGATTCTGTCCATTTGTTCCTCTTCTCTCCACTGTGACAATCAAGATAACCCAGGCACATTATTCTCAAGGTGATGGTGGAATAAAGGAAGAAGCCCAAATGAGCAAGCATCTTTCCAGCCTCTACTGGCCTCAGGTCTGCTGATATCCCATTGGCCAAAGCAACTCACATGGAGTAGTGAAATGTGCTCCCCTCAAATTAGAGAGCACTTTAAATTGCATGGGTAAGGTGGTTTCTGATGAGGAAGTAAAAAGCAAGGACATGAACATGGACATCTGGAATATTGACTATTTTAGAATGACTCTTCTACAATCCCTATTTCCATACCTCTACCATGAGACTGATGATTATTTTGGACCAACTTGAATTATTATCCCTGTTGTAAAATTAATCTATTCATCAGTTTCTCACCATAAAGCTGCAACCCCTCTTAAGTTCAGGGGCCATGTTTTATTTATCTTTGTAAGCCCTGAGTGCCTCGATATAGTAACTGTAATGGATACCATGGTGGCCTCCTGTTGCCTGGCAGTCATATGCTTTGGATGACTTTGAGCACACTTCCAGTTTTAGACATAGACACTGTATTAGTTCATTTTCACATTGCTAATAAAGACATACCTGAAACTGGGAAGAAAAAGAGGTTTAATTGGACTTACAGTTCCCCATGGCTGGGGAGGCCTCAGAATCATGGCAGGAGGTTTTTTACATGGTGGTGACAAGAGAAAATTAGGAAGTTGCAAAAGCAGAAACACCTGATAAAACCATCAGATCTAGTGAGACTTATGCACTACCACAAGAACCGTATGGGGGAAACTGCCCTCATGATTCAAATTTTCTCCCACCATGTCCCTCCCAAGACATGTGAAAATTATGGGAGTACAATTGAAGAAGAGATTTCAGTAATGACACAGAGCCAAACCATATTATTCTGCCCCTGTCCCCTCCAAATCTCATGTCCTCACATTTCAAAACCAATCATGCCTTCCCACCAGTCCCCCAAAGTCTTAACTCATTTCAGCATTAACCCAAAAGTCCACAGTCCAAAGTCTCATCAGAGACAAGGCAAATTTCTTCTGCCCGTAAGCCTGTAAAATCAAAAGCAAGTTAGTTACTTCCTAGATACAATGGGGGTACAGCTGTTCAAAATGGGAGAAATTGGCAAAAACAAAAGGGTTATAGCTTCCATGCAAGTCCAAAATCCAGCAGGGCAGTCAAATCTTAAAGCTTCAAAATGATCTCCTTTGACTCCATGTTTCACATCCAGGTCACTCTGATGCAATAGATGGGTTAGATGGGCAGCTCCGCCCTTGTGGCTCTGCAGGGTACAGCCTCCCTCCTAGCTGCTTTCATGGACTAGTGTTTGGTGTCTGCAGCTTTTCCAGGCACATGGTGCAAGCTGTCATTGTATCTACCATTCTGGGGTCTGGAGGATGGTGGCCCTCTTCTCATAGCTCCACTAGGAGTGGTACCTCAGTAGGGCTCCGACCCCACATTTCCCTTTCTCACTGCCCTAGTGGAAAGTGGAGGTTCTCCATGAGAGCCGCACCTCTGCAGCAACTATGCCTGGGCATCCAGGCATTTCCACACATCTTCTGAATTCTAGGCAAGCTTCCCAAACCCCAACCCTTGACTTCTATGCACTCTCAGGCTCAACACCACATGGAAGCTGCCAAGACTTGGGGCTTGCACCCTCTGAAGCCACAACCCAAGCTCTACATTGGCCCCTTTCAGCCACAGCTGGAGCTTCTGGGATGCAGGGCACCAAGTCCTTAGGTGGCACACAGCACAGGGACCCTTGGGCTGGCCCACAAAACCACTTTTTCCTCCTCTGCCTCTGGGCCTGTGATGGTAGGGGCTGCTGTGAAGACCTCTGACATGCCTTGGAGATATTTTCTCCATTGCCTTGGGGATTAAAATTGAGCTCCTGGTTATTTACTCAAATTTCAGCAGCTGGCTTGAATTTTAACTCAGAAAATAATATTTTCTATTCTACTACATTGTCAGGCTACAAATCTTCTAAACTTTTATGCTCTGTTTTCCTTTTAAAACTGAATGCCTTTAACGGCATCAAAGTCACCTCTTGCATGCTTTGCTGCTTAGAAATTTCTTCCACCAGATACCCTAAATCATCTCTCTCAAGTTCAAAGTTCCACAAATCTCTAGGGCAAAGGCAAAATGCTACCAATCTCTTTGCTAAAACGTAACAAGAGTCACTGATGCTCCAGTTCCCAACAAGTTCCTCATCTCCATCTGAGACCACCTCAGTCTGGACCTTATTGTTCATATCACTATCAGCATTTTTGTCAAAGCCATTCAACAAGACTCTAGGAAGTTCCAAAGTTTCCTACATTTTCCTATCTTCTTCTGAGCCTTCCAAACTGTTCCAACCCTGTCTGTTACTCAGTTCCAAAGTCGCTTCCGCATTTTCGGGTTTCTTTTCAGCAATGCCACACTCTACTGGTACCAATTTACTGTATTCGTCCATTTTCATGCTGCTGATAAAGACATACTCAAGTCTGGGAGAAAAAGGTTTAATTGGACTTACAGTTCCACATGGCTGAGGAGGCCTCAGAATCATGGTGAGAGGTGAAAAGCACTTCTTACATGGTGGCTACAAGAGAAAATGAGGAGGAAGCAAAAGTGGAAACCCCTGATAAACCCACAGATCTCATGAGACTTATTAACTACCGCAAGAACAGTATAGGGGAAACTGCCCCCATGATTCAAATGATCTCCCACTGTGTCCCTCTCAAAACACATGGGAATTATGGGTGTACAATTCAAGAGGAGATTTGGGTGGGGACACAGAGCCAAACTATATCAGACTTATCCCTCTATAAGTTTGTATGAGAATATGTCAAGGACAAAGTTAATCAGTGAATGACATTCCCCTGCACCCAGAGCTCAGGGATGGTTCTTTCAAAGTGAAGCTCAGAATTCCTGTTAGCTTGTACAAACTAACACCTAACTTCCTCACCATCAATGAGAAACCACATAGCCCTTGTCCACTGGCAGCCAAATTGCTACCATCAGGAAAGCCAGTCTAGCACAAAGCAGACCTGAGAGAATCACAGATGAAAGAAGATGGAGACATAAATTGGGCCCTGCCTCTTAAGTTTTCAGTTAAATACTTCACACTCCGATATCCTTATCCCATAATAAGTTATTCAGCAAGTGTGTATTGAACCATGTGTATCAGGAGTCTTTTAGTGGTAATTCATGGAAAACTCAACTTAAACTGATCTAAACAATTTACGGGTGGAAAAGTCGATGAGAGCATGAGACACAAGAGCTGTCTTCAAAAATTCAAAGGTCATGCTGTAAAAAAAATAAAAAAAGAAGGATTAGATTCATTTAATTCATTCGTTCACTCTGTGTGGTTTCAGAAGTGGAAGTTGTATTAAGGCTCAATATAAAGAACAGTTTTCTAACAAGCTGCTCAAGGTAGAACGTGTTGACACAGTAGGTAATGAGATTCCTGTCACTGGTGGTATAAAAGGTGAACCCAAGCTACTGATAGAAACTATAGAGAGTATTCTTGCAATAGTGACAGGCTAGATGCTGGATCATTTTCAATATTGATAATGTATAATTCTAGACTTCTTTCCTGGGCCTCCAGGATACACATGCATCTTAAATTGTGAACAGATGAGGATGTCTCTTTATTATATAGCTGTCACTTGCAAAGATTTTCTATCTAGTCTTAGCTGTGACACTTAGAGTCCTGTGACTTTGGGAAGGTCAGCTTGCCTCAGGGAACCTCAGTTTACTTATCTGCAAAAGGAGGGGATAGGAATGAATAGATGAAATATTTCAAAATTATATTTGTGAGGACTCTTTGGCAGCTTGATGCTGTACTAAAAGCTTTACAGTAGCCTTGGTTTAATGTGATTTTAATAATTACAGAAATCTTTACACTGTGAGGGACACACAACTATTAACCTCTTTCTACAAATCAAGAAACAAACACTCAAAAGGCTAAGTAACTTTTCCCAGATCACAAGACAAAGAACTTCTGGAACATGGAATCTGAATTATTAATCAGGACCCCAACTTGTGGATCTAGAGCTTTTAAGTCAATCAAGGTTGAGAAAACTCCTACACCCTGTAATAGCCAGGTAGGCTCTTCCATCTCTGAAGGTCTGGGATTACAATCTTCTCCCTCAGGCTGCATTCTAAGGATTCAGAACTAAAATCAACATAGGGCAGCAAGAAAAGGAGGCTCATCCTGTACTGCTGGTTCCTCTGGGCTAAATATCTCCACATACCAGATACCAGAACAATTCCCTGAAAGTTTGTGTTTCTCAAACATACCCTACCTCTGTCCCTTCAAGATTCCTTGACCATAAGTAGACACTCTGAGTCTGAATTTTCCAATTAGGGAATCAGGACCAATGTGGGTAAAATGGATAATATTATTAGCATCTCCATTTTACAGATAGAAAAACTGAATTTTAATGAGGTGTATAACTTGTGCCAGGTCATTCACAGCTATTAAGTTCAAGACATTTGAACTCAGCAGTAGAACTGAGTCTAAAAAGTCCATCCTCTTCTCTTTCTTTTTCTCAAATATTGTCCTGGAAGAGATATAAATAATAGTTCAATCCACTTTATACTTTTACAGAAATGTAACTTCTCCTAATATGAATTGTTGGAAGAATTGTTAGAGGTATTACTTGTCAACCTTCTCTCTAATGAATGGCCAGACAAATTATTGTGCAGAAACATTGTAAAGTTTCCTATTCTGACTTTCGATTAATGATCAGTTAGCTACTGCCGCAGCAATGCTGTGCAACAGAACACCCCCAAACTCAGGAGCTTAAGACAACGATCATTTACTGTCATGGGTATAGGGGCCAGTTGGGGGTGGCTTGGCTTCAAACTATTGCATCTGAGAGTTGCCTGATGTAGGCTGGGTTCAGTCAGGTACCTCCACTTCAAGCTGCAAGGCTATAGTCTATGTGTCTCTCATTTCCTTGAACCACCTAGGCAGAGCATGTTCTTCTCACAGTCACAGGCATAAGAGAGCAAGTCAAACTACCCAGATGTTTTTTAAGACTCTATTCATATCAAGTCTACTAACATTCCACCAACCAAAGACCATTCTATCACCAAACTCAAAGTCAAGGGATAGCAAAGTACACTCCACCCATCAAGGTCGCATGGTATACTAGTTTGCTAGGGCTGCCGTAACAAAATACCACAGAGTGGTTGGCTTAAACAAAAAAAATATTTATTTGTTCACTCTTGTAGAGGCTGGAGACTGGAAGTCCAAGTTCAAGGTATCAGCAGGTTTAGTTTATCCTGAGGCCTGTCTTCTTGGATTGCAGATGGCCACCTTCTGGTGTGTCCTCAAAGGGTTTTTTATCTATGCATGTGAATTCCGAGTGTCTCTTCCTCTTTTTATGAGGATACCATTGTATTAGATTAATGCCCCACTTTTATGACCTTTTTAATATTAATTGCCTTTTTAAAGACTGACAGTCACAATGAGGGTTAGGACTTCCACATGTTAATTTGTACAGAACACAATTCATTTCATAACATGGGGTTAGTAAATTTGAACAATAATGCTTGATCTCAGTTTAAGTTTTCTACAACTTGGAGTCTGACTAACCAGTTTCAAATTCTGACGTCACCACTTCATAGCTGTGCAACCTTAAAAAGACTATGTGTATTGCCCTACTTGTAAAACTGGAATAATAATAGTAATTAACTCATGCATTTGTTAAAAGTTAAACCATTTATAAAAAGCATGTAGCACAGGATTTTGCACAAAGTATTTGCTCAAGAAATGATGCTTGTGTTGTGGCTCTTCATAGTTAAGAAGCTTTTACTTTATTCAGGGAGGCTGCACAGGCTGTGGCCTCAGCCACATGCCTTCTTTCTCAGGACCTGGATTGTCTCCTGTAGCAAATTCTATTCCCCCAAATCCATCTTCCTTCAATCTGTTTCTGCAATATGGTGATGCTTTAAAAAATAAAATCCACTTAACGTTTCTCTGCCAATAAATTAGAGACCAGAAAGCAAGAAGATGGTTACACACTTGTCTTTCTAGATATTCTGCAGATGGCTTGTTTGAAGCCATGTCATAGCTGCTGAGGCCTCAGCTAAGTGCTGGACTCTTCACAGCTATGTGAGAAGCCTGTGGGCTCAGAGGAGGACACTGCGTGCCTTAAGTATTGTCCTTTGGGAGATTCTTTTGGGAGTTCTTTTGGGATTAAGGATATAGATCCAAAAAAATTTTTAATAACTTTACAGTCACTTCTCAAGATCAGGTTTGTTATTTCTCAAGCTACAGGCCACTGAGAAATCAGTGAAACATCGACTTCCAATGTCCTCTTAATGCCTTCTCAAAAGAACTGATTATCTACCTACCCTCCTCGGATCAATTCCTTCAAAAATTAATTATTATGTCCAGTGGTCTTTAAATTCTCAGATCCCACTCCAAATATTCACAGCAAGCAGCTGGGCTGGGAAGCACAGGTAAGGGCACCAACATGTATTTCTTCTCTATATACCAACTTATTTAATGATCACAATCTGCCCAAAAAGCAGTTAATGTTTTCCACTTTTTACCATAAACAAGATGTTAAAATTAAGTTTTAAGCAAGGCACCAAGACACAACAGGTGTACATGCCAAAGTTAGACGCCAGACAAAATGCTGGATATAAAAGGAAAGGTTTGAGAATGATTTCCACATTGATTGGCTTCTATAGGCAAATCACAGATATGAAAAAAGGTAAGAATATGGAAAGAGCACATTTCCTTTGAAATATATCTACAGAGCAATGATATTCAAAATGTAGCCTCCAGACTAGCAGCATTAATAACTTGGCAACTTATCAGAAATGTAAATTATCAGACCCCACACCAGACCCACTGAATCAGAAATTCTGGGAGTGAGGCCCAGTAGTTTCTGTTTTAATAAGCTTTCAGGTGATTCTGATGCAGGCCAGAGTTTGAGAACCACTGATCTAGAAAAAGCTACGTTCTCACTACCTCTTTTCCCCACCCAAGAAACATCCCTAGACGGCCAAGGGTAACCATTTGAGATCATCTGGGAAACCAGGGTCAATTTAACAAGTGGCCTCCCTCACTGCCAGCCATTTTCCAAGACTGGTTTACCCTAGTCATTTGTGGGGCATTATTCCCCAAGCCAGGAGATTTAGAAAAGACAGAAATAAAACCAGGCTGTCTATGAGAAGACTTCCAAGTTTTCTAAAGACATGTGGACTGGTGAAAAGTCAAAACCCTAACCCATCCTCTCTTCATTTCTGTGCCCTCATAGAGCTTGCCACACTGACTTTTTCTAATCCCTGGAAGAAAAAAAGATGAGTCAAGGACTCCTGGGGAAGTTCCTCAAAGTCCCTGCCGGGAACAGAGAGAGTTGGCAGACCAGTTTCCCTTACTCACTCAAGCACACAGACTCAAGTTCAGTGATGAGGAAGGTCTTTGTATGAATCACTCAGGAAGGCTAATAGGTGTCTCCTGGAGTTATGATACTCAGTGAACTGAAATATGACCCTTGTCCTCTAAATAGTGGAGGGCAGGGAACACAACCTGGCAAGTCGATTTAGTGCTTTCTAAAGTTCAGTGCATTGGTAAAGGTATGCATTTGCAAGTTTCGTCCTGCAAAGGATATGTATTTTCTATGCACCCAACAACAGTGGTATGCATAAAAGAGGCAGCACAGGCTCCTCTTAGGCACTGTATTAGTTTTCCAATGCTGTGTAACAAAGTATCACAAACTTAGTGCTTTAAAATGTCATTCATTTACTAGCTTACAGTTTTGCAGGTCAGAAGTCCAGGCACAGCATAACTCAGTTTTCTATTCAGGGCCTTAAGGAGCTAAAATCAAGGTATCAGCTGAGCTGCATTCCTTTCCAGAGGCTCCAGGGAAGAATCTGCTCCCAAGCTCACTCAAGTTGTTGGCCAAATTCAGTTCCTTCCTGCTATAGAATGAAAGTCCTTGTTTCCCTGCTAGGTATCAGCTAAGGCTGCTCTCAGCTCCTAAATGCCACCCACATTACTTACCACATGGCCTTGTCCATCTTAAAAACCAGCAACAGATTTCAAAGGGAATTTTTCCAGGTTTTGCCCATTCAGTATGATATTGGCTGTGGGTTTGTCATAAATAGCTCTTATTATTTTGAGGTACGTTCCATCAATACCAAATTTATTGAGCGTTTTTAGCATGAAGGGCTGTTGAATTTTGTCAAAAGCCTTTTCTGCATCTATTGAGATAATCATGTGGTTCTTGTCTTTGGTTCTGTTTATATGCTGGATTATGTTTATTGATTTGCGAATGTTGAACCAGCCTTGCATCCCAGGGATGAAGCCCACTTGATCATGGTGGATAAGCTTTTTGATGTGTTGTTGAATCCGGTTTGCCAGTATTTTATTGAGGATTTTTGCATCGATGTTCATCAGGGATATTGGTCTAAAATTCTCTTTTTTTGTTGTGTCTCTGCCAGGCTTTGGTATCAGGATGATGTTGGCCTCATAAAATGAGTTAGGGAGGATTCCCTCTTTTTCTATTGATTGGAATAGTTTCAGAAGGAATGGTACCAGCTCCTCCTTGTACCTCTGGTAGAATTCAGCTGTGAATCCATCTGGTCCTGGACTTTTTTTGGTTGGTAGGCTATTAATTATTGCCTCAATTTCAGAGCCTGCTATTGGTCTATTCAGGGATTCAACTTCTTCCTGGTTTAGTCTTGGAAGAGTGTAAGTGTCCAGGAAATTATCCATTTCTTCTAGATTTTCTAGTTTATTTGTGTAGAGGTGTTTATAGTATTCTCTGATGGTAGTTTGTATTTCTGTGGGGTCGGTGGTGATATCCCCTTTATCATTTTTTATTGCGTCTATTTGATTCTTCTCTCTTTTCTTCTTTATTAGTCTTGCTAGCGGTCTATCAATTTTGTTGATCTTTTCAAAAAACCAACTCCTGGATTCATTGATTTTTTGGAGGGTTTTTTGTGTCTCTATCTCCTTCAGTTCTGCTCTGATCTTAGTTATTTCTTGCCTTCTGCTAGCTTTTGAATGTGTTTGCTCTTGCTTCTCTAGTTCTTTTAATTGTGATGTTAGGGTGTCAATTTTAGATCTTTCCTGCTTTCTCTTGTGGGCATTTAGTGCTATAAATTTCCCTCTACACACTGCTTTAAATGTGTCCCAGAGATTCTGGTATGTTGTATCTTTGTTCTCATTGGTTTCAAAGAACATCTTTATTTCTGCCTTCATTTCGTTATGTACCCAGTAGTCATTCAGGAGCAGGTTGTTCAGTTTCCACGTAGTTGAGCGGTTTTGATTGAGTTTCTTAGTCCTGAGTTCTAGTTTGATTGCACTGTGGTCTGAGAGACAGTTTGTTATAATTTCTGTTCTTGTACATTTGCTGAGGAGAGCTTTACTTCCAATTATGTGGTCAATTTTGGAATAAGTGCAATGTGGTGCTGAGAAGAATGTATATTCTGTTGATTTGGGGTGGAGAGTTCTATAGATGTCTATTAGGTCTGCTTGCTGCAGAGATGAGTTCAATTCCTGGATATCCTTGTTAACTTTCTGTCTCGTTGATCTGTCTAATGTTGACAGTGGAGTGTTGAAGTCTCCCATTATTATTGTATGGGAGTCTAAGTCTCTTTGTAAGTCTTTAAGGACTTGCTTTATGAATCTGGGTGCTCCTGTATTGGGTGCATATATATTTAGGATAGTTAGCTCTTCCTGTTGAATTGATCCCTTGACCATTATGTGATGGCCTTCTTTGTCTCTTTTGATCTTTGATGGTTTAAAGTCTGTTTTATCAGAGACTAGTATTGCAACCCCTGCTTTTTTTTGCTCTCCATTTGCTTGGTAAATCTTCCTCCATCCCTTTATTTTGAGCCTATGTATGTCTCTGCGTGTGAGATGGGTCTCCTGAATACAGCAGACTGATGGGTCTTGACTCTTTATCCACTTTGCCAGTCCGTGTCTTTTAATTGGAGCATTTAGTTCATTTACATTTAAGGTTAATATTGTTATGTGTGAACTTGATCCTGCCATTATGATATTAACTGGTTATTTAGGGATGCCCTCTCTCACCACTCCTATTCAACGTAGTGTTGGAAGTTCTGGCTAGGGCAATCAGGCAAGACAAAGAAATCAAGGGTATTCAGTTAGGAAAAGAAGTCAAATTGTCCCTCTTTGCAGATGACATGATTGTATATTTAGAAAACCCCATTGTCTCAGCCCAAAATCTCCTTAAGCTGATAAGCAACTTCAGCAAAGTCTCAGGATACAAAATTAATGTGCAAAAATCACAAGCATTCGTATACACCAGTAACAGACAAACAGAGAGCCAAATCATGAATGAACTCCCATTCACAATAGCTTCAAAGAGAATAAAATACCTTGGAATCCAACTTACAAGGGATGTAAAGGACCTCTTCAAGGAGAACTACAAACCACTGCTCAATGAAATCAAAGAGGACACAAACAAATGGAAGAACATACCATGCTCATGGATAGGAAGAATCAATATCGTGAAAATGGCCATACTGCCCAAGGTAATTTATAGATTCAATGCCATCCCCATCAAGCTACCAATGAGTTTCTTCACAGAATTGGAAAAAACTGCTTTAAAGTTCATATGGAACCAAAAAAGAGCCCGCATCTCCAAGACAATCCTAAGTCAAAAGAACAAAGCTGGAGGCATCACGCTACCTGACTTCAAACTATACTACAAGGCTACAGTAACCAAAACAGCATGGTACTGGTACCAAAACAGAGATATAGACCAATGGAACAGAACAGAGTCCTCAGAAATAATACCACACATCTACAGCCATCTGATCTTTGACAAACCTGAGAAAAACAAGAAATGGGGAAAGGATTCCCTATTTAATAAATGGTGCTGGGAAAATTGGCTAGCCATAAGTAGAAAGCTGAAACTGGATCCTTTCCTTACTCCTTATACGAAAATTAATTCAAGATGGATTAGAGACTTAAATGTTAGACCTAATACCATAAAAATCCTAGAGGAAAACCTAGGTAGTACCATTCAGGACATAGGCATGGGCAAAGACTTCATGTCTAAAACACCAAAAGCAACGGCAGCAAAAGCAAAAATTGACAAATGGGATCTCATTAAACTAAAGAGCTTCTGCACAGCAAAAGAAACTACCATCAGAGTGAACAGGCAACCTACAGAATAGGAGAAAATTTTTGCAATCTACTCATCTGACAAAGGGCTAATATCCAGAACCTACAAAGAACTCAAATAAATTTACAAGAAAAAAACAAACAACCCCATCAAAAAGTGGGCAAAGGATATGAACAGACATTTCTCAAAAGAAGACATTCATACAGCCAACAGACACATGAAAAAATGCTCATCATCACTAGCCATCAGAGAAATACAAATCAAAACCACAATGAGATACCATCTCACACCAGTTAGAATGGCGATCATTAAAAAGTCAGGAAACAACAGGTGCTGGAGAGGATGTGGAGAAATAGGAACACTTTTACACTGTTGGTGGGACTGTAAACTAGTTCAACCATTATGGAAAACAGTATGGCGATTCCTCAAGGATCTAGAACTAGATGTACCATATGACCCAGCCATCCCATTACTGGGTAGATACCCAAAGGATTATAAATCATGCTGCTATAAAGACACATGCACACGTATGTTCATTGCGGCACTATTCACAATAGCAAAGACTTGGAATCAACCCAAATGTCCATCAGTGACAGACTGGATTAAGAAAATGTGGCACATATACACCATGGAATACTATGTAGCCATAAAAAAGGATGCGTTTGTGTCCTTTGTAGGGACATGGATGCAGCTGGAAACCATCATTCTTAGCAAACTATCACAAGAACAGAAAACCAAACACCGCATGTTCTCACTCATAGGTGGGAACTAAACAATGAGATCACTTGGACTCGGAAAGGGGAACATCACACACCGGGGCCTATCATGGGGAGGGGGGAGGGGGGAGGGATTGCATTGGGAGTTATACCTGATGTAAATGATGAGTTGATGGGTGCTGACGAGTTGATGGGTGCAGCACAGCAACATGGCATAAGTATACATATGTAACAAACCTGCACGTTATGCACATGTACCCTAGAACTTAAAGTATAATAATAATAATAATAATAATAATAATAAATTTAAAAAAAGAAAAAAAAAACCAGCAACAGAAAATCCCTCTCACATTTTAAATATATGACTTCCTTTGTCGCTGACCTCTACGTCCAGGTTTAAAGGGTTTGTGTGATTAGACGCAGCCAACTTGAATAATCTCCCTTTTGTTTAACTTGAAGTGATTGTTAAAGTAATCTATACTTAAGTACAAGGTCAACTAATTAATTAACATTAGTTGCATGTGCAGATCTTTTTTTCCATGTAATGTAACAATCACAGAAGTCATATCTCATCATAGTCTCAGATTCTACTCACATTCAATGGGAGAGAATTATACAAGGGTAAAGGTTGTTGCTGGTCATTTTAGGATTCTGCCTACCATAGACCAGTTTTTAAAACTAGAGAGGTAAGTGGGCCCCAGCAGGTAAGAGACAAAAGTGGATAACAGCTAGGGATCCTCCTTGGAGGTCAAGGATTTTGCCAAAAAAGGAATCTAAGCAAAAATATTCCCAAATAGCTCATGAAAATGTCCTTTGAGAGAGATATACAGGGGGGCCTCTCAACTCTGCCAGGCCTCAAAAGCAAGGAGCCAGAGAAAGATAACACCAGTTGTCAGATGCATAAGAACTTTCCTGTATCCTCATTTGCCCTCCTCACTCTATAAATTTTCACCCTGGCCAGGGCAAAACCTCTGCTAGCAAACCAGGGAAAGGGGTAAATGCTGGGACAAGAAAGAAAAGTAAAGTCATCACACTCTCTTCCCTGAAGGCAGGTGGCCATGAAATGCGGGTCTTACCCAGGTAGGGGAAGTCTTGTATTTGAATGAAGATTAAAGTCATGATTAATGTCTGGGCTGAACTTCTTATTCTAGAATTACAAGTGTGTTTTATTGTTCATTTCATATTCCTTTATTTAACGTAGACACAGGTTTTCTGAGAGTGAACAGAGAAGTCATGGAGACTCCTGAGTTTTGTATAGTGACATAGAAAAGCCCTTCTCCAACAAAGAAAAAAAAAAAAAGGTTCAAAAGAACAGTATAAGACGATGAGGAAGAGGCAGAAAAACTGCTGCACCCTGATTATACCCCAAACATTATGGTTATTCCACATACTAATAGATACATGTGAGACAACTGAGTGAATTAAAAAGGGAATTGACTTGCCCAACATACACAACTAGTGAGCTAATAAGCCACTGAGCTGGGATTGGAAATCAAGTCTTCCTAACTCTAAAATGTATTCCTTTACTATCATGCCAAGTAGGAATTTTGACAGCAGGCACATTATGAATCTGAAGGACAGAAAGCCATAGAGGAGCTCCATAGAGATACATGCCTACTCCCACTATGAGTAGGTATTTACCATCTCTTTTGTCTACACCTGGCTTCTGTTCAGGTTGCAGAATCCAACATGACTCTTCACTGTAGTGTCTCAGTACCTTTAAGAAGCCTTAACTGTTCTTCCTAGATGAAACCCCAGACATTCAGACTTTCTAAAAACAGGAGGTAAGGACTCTGTTCTGAGAATAATCTAGTACCTCCTGGATAATCCATCAGTCTGATCTATTCATGACCAGAGGATTTAGTTCACTTGAGATAATTCTTTCTCAGTCTTAGTGGGAAAAAAATATGCAACAGTCTCCAATTTTTATCTTCCAACCAGAATAACAGTTGTTTTCTGGGGTGACCATACCCCAGTGTAGTGAGAGAGGAAGGAGCGCTCTCACTGGAAGAGAAAGTACACTCACTGTGGTTTGTGTCTTCTCTTTCCAACTCCAAGCAGAAAATTGCTACAAAGGAGGAAAGAATGGCAGAGAAGAAAAATCACACGTACCAGCTCGTGCCAGCAGGAACTGTGGAGCTGGGACACGCATAGGACACCAGGCAGTTAAACGAGGCTCAATAAGGAAACTGAGAAATGAGGTCACAGAGCACAGTAGAGTAGAAACAACAAGGACAGAGAGCTAGACAGCCTGTGATGTGTGCAAACGTGGGATTCTGGACATGCTTAACCAGCCCGTATGACTCTCTTCCCCTCATCTGATAAATAGGCATGCAGCTCCCTAGAATTGCTCTAGAGGATGAAATGAAATGATATGTATACGCTTGGTACTTAGTTGACTTGACTCTTGGTTGTCACCACAACCAATACTGTATCTTTTGGCCATTGCCCTAGGAAATTGAAATTTTTAGAGAAGGCTTCGAGATTTATATAAATAATATAGTTCAAATCTGTTATGATATTTGTAATCAATATGGACGTCCACACAGCCTGTGCTCCTCCATTCATCAATTCCTTAGTTCCATCTAGTAGAGTCCATCACAAACATTGTGTTCCCAATTTGTCATGAGGCTGGTGGTCAGATGAGACTCTCAGGGGGAAGATGGACCTGACTATTCCCTCCCTCTTCAGAATCAGTGATGGAGTGAATGAAGAAACATAAAGCAGGAATAATTGTATCCTAACTTTGAACATGAGATCTGAGTGCTCTGCTAATATATTTCCACAGCACAAAAGAAGGGAAAAGAGAACTGTAGCAGAAAACACAAGGTACAAACAGGCAGCCAATCTTGAGTGGCTAACTTTGCAAACTACCCAAGCTGATAAAGCTGCAGCCACATAATAATCCTCTTATCCGATTGTCAGCCAAGATGAGAATGTGCCACTGGGCCTTGAAAACTGTAGCTGTGCAAGAACTTGAAATGCCCTTACTTGAAATTTCATGAGAAATGTCTTCACTTGTCTTTCTTAGTTATTATACTTTTGCTTGGTGTTAAGAATGCCTAGATAACTAGTCAACATCCTCATCCACAAGGAACTCACAAATAACAGAAAAAAACAGATATCATATTAATCAAGGTAATTAATGCCATCTGCCCAACATACCCAACATTTCAGTGGCTTAATATATTACAAGTTTATTTCTTGCTTATGTCATGTCCAAATGTGGGTCGAGTGGCCTTCCTTCACCCTGTAGTTACACAATCTGAGGCATAAGACCTTCAAGATCAAAAAGAGATGGCTGGTAGATGGCAGGAGGATCACATGGGATGATTTCAAAAGTCGAGCTCAGAATTGGTACACATCACTTCTGCCCATACCTCACTGGCCAGAACTCAGTCATACAGAGCTGACCTAATGGCAAAGGGGTCTAGGAGATATAGAAGAACACACAACACACTGTTGCTGAGTCTTAACAGTTTCTGCCATAGAAAAACAAATTTATAATGGCAATTCAATGAGTTAAGTGCACAATGTGGCATAGGTTTCTGATGACACAAGGAAGGGAGACCTGCTTGGGCAGGTCTAAAAACGTTGCATGGGAAAGAAGACACATGATATGAGCCCTAGAAAAAGAGTAAGATAATTGTGGGCAAGAAGAGGGGCATTTTCAGGCAGAGGCATGGATGCATGGACTAGTGTGGCAAGTTTAGGAATTGTAAAAAAATTGGATGCCTGGAAAAGAGAGTGGACAAGAAATGCATGCAGTAGAGACTGGAGTGGTGAGTGAGAACTAATCCTGAGGTTAGGAGGAAAATTTCAGGGGCACAGGAAAGGCATCCTTGAACCTAGGGTTCTCACCAGGCATCAGGACAAAGTCTGGACTCCAGGTATGATCAGATATGTGAATTGAGTCCTTGTAGACCTTCAGCCAATAAGCAAGTGAAGCCATATTCACAGGGTTAACAAGAATTCTGAACAGAAATATGGTTATAATTAAACATCAATCATGCTTCACTTTGGCCCACTTCCTTACTGCCAAAATCACATAGCACTAGATACTGACAATTTGCATCCCCATTGTTCCTATAGACAAGATCTCTGACAGAATTATAAGGCTTTTGTTTAAGCATTGCTTAAGATGTTTTTGAGATCCCAAATTCCGGTGGAACAGCTGAAGCCAATCAGTTGGAAGACCCCCCCCACAGAGGAATCAAATCAGCATAAAAATATAGTTTCTTCATCTCCCTGTCCCATGACTTCACCCTGTACTCTTCAACCAGTCAACATTCTCCACAATTTGGTCCACTCCAAAATCCTTAAAAAACCCTAACCTCAGGAGAGGGATTTGAGGGTTCCTCCCATCTCCTTCTCTGCTGAAACACGGTGTCTCAGTTCACTGACTTACTGCGTGCATCAGGTAATGAACCTATTACAGTTACACAAGGCCTCCTACGTTTCCTGCTTCCATGACAAAAAGGCAGCATTGTAACAGTGATGATTCTAGGCTGCTTTAAGTAGCAATACCAGGCTTCTTTCTTGGGTTAGCAACATCATGCAGAAGGAAGGTAAGCTTGAGCATCAGAGAGACCCGGATTCAAATGCTTTTCTGAGGTTACTCTCTAAGTCGTATTGTTTCTAGAATGATAATAATGACTGCCATAGAAAAATAGCATGTGGAAGAAGTGAAATGCTGTTGTAGAGCCACAAGAATGGCATCTGATGGAGTGGACCTTCCAAATGTATTATTAGCACTTCCCACTCCCTGCCACATCCGCTTTTCTCTCCCTGTTTCTAATGCAGTTTTTGCTCATACAGTTGATGGACTTAGATTGCTCACAGGGAGCTCTTCCTTTTCACAGAGGTGTCTTTAGGCTGCGTCAGTTGAAGTAAAGCTGTTTACTGCCTTAACCCCATGCTCCGACACACCCACTGGGTAAAGTTCTTAGATGTTCCTGGAATCAGGCTGCCTCTTAGTCTCTCCTTGAAGCCTGCCTGACATTGGAGTCTAGAAGTCTTCTCAGATCCATTATCTCATTACATATTGACAATCACCCTCTGCAACAGACAGCATCACTCCCATTTTACAAATGAGGAAAACCACAAAGGGATCTGACAAACAAGGCCAAATGGATTCCATTTCCTTTAATCCAATTGCCTGATACTCTCCTTGGTATAAAAAAATGACCACTCTTTATTCCTGCCTTAAAAAACAGTAGGAAAAGATGGAGATGCTTTGCCAGGAAATGAGATGGCTCTAAAATCAAAACTTGTCAGACTAGTTTCCCCAGTAAAGCACTTAAGTAATGAACCTAACTCTAGAGATAAAGCACAGAAGGCACAGCTAACATTGTTGTTTTTAACATACGCTGAACTGAAATAAACTGATCACCAAGTAAAACAGAGGGCCCTAGTGTATGTTAAAAGAATGACCCTCCTCCTTTTTGGCTAGCATTATTTTACTGAGAAATCACATAACCCATACATAAGATGTACAAACACATATATATCTACCCTTTTTTTTTTTTTCTTTTTGAGACGGAGTCTCACTCTGTTGCCCAGGCTGGAGTGTGGTGGTGTGATGTTGGCTCACTGCAACCTCAGCCCTCCGAGTTCAAGCAATTCTCCTGCCTCAGCCTCCCGAGTAGCTGGGATTGCAGGTGCCTGCCACCACACCCAGCTAATTTTTTTATGTGTGTATTTTTAGTAGAAACAGGGTTTCACCATCTTGGCCAGGCTGGTCTTGAACTCCTGATCTCATGATCCACCTGCCTCGGCCTCCCAAAGTGCTGGGATTACAGGCGTGAGCCACCATGCCCAGCCTACCTACACCTTTGTATGTAAATGAATGTAAATGTATATGTTCACACACATATACTCCAATTAACACAAACTAGCCTATATATACATTTTTTCTTTTTTACTTTATTCTGACATATGTGACCATAGCATAAAAATGGGAAAAAGGACACTTTGGATAATCTGACCCTCCCTCCATCCATCAAAAAGAGTAAACAAAATTGAAAAAGTGAAATGAAGCTTAGAGGGTACAGCATCTCATGGTCAACAGCTCTGATTCAAGTGGCTTCATGATGCATCCTTTCCCTTCCATTGGCTCCCATAGCAGAAAGTATCAGGGCCCACCCAGGTCCTTTCAGGCCACCTTGGAGGTCACCCGCAGACTGTTTCCGTATGCACCACTCTCGGGTCCTGGGCGTATGCTCAGTCTGGGCTTAGGACAGGCCAGAAGTGCCAAGGAGGTAATGTCCTGGGAGCCACTCTCAATGCTCAGCTGTGATAGGAGCTAGTGAGTAAATGTCCCAGCTTTCTCACCCCTTACAGGGACAGAATCTGAAATGTGCTCTAAACAGCCCCTTAAAAGGTCACCATCAGGATTGACACCTTTTGCCCATGGCAGTGACCTGCTTACCAATGCACCCTTTTGGCCTTCCCCACCCACCCTGTCCCACTTCCCCACTCTCTTACTGTGCTGCCTGAGATCATTGTCCAAAAAATGACTTACCCGGATCCCTATCTCAGGATGTGCTTTTAGGGCACTAAAACTACAAAAGTTTCCTAATTCCAAAGCCTCTAAACCAGGTCTCCAACTCCTCATATCAGCATGTCTCCCCCTAAATTCCCTGAATCTTGACATATTTTCCAGATAGTTCCCGAGAAAATGGTCCCCGCCCTGTGCTGTGATAATTTACATTTTGTCTCCCCTGCTGGTCTGTGGCAGGGATTCTGTCATTTACCAAGTGCAGTGCTGGAGCAAGGCAGGTGTTCCATAAATGACTAGTGAATCGTCATGTCCTCTCTCTCTGAAAAGCACACACACACCCATCTCTAACACTTCTGGCCTGGCTCTGCAGCCCTGGGGTCAGTCTTACGGAGTTGCTTAGAGGCTTGCAGAGGTGTCTGGCCTGGGATCCAAGAGTACCATGGGAAGCCCATCAGTCAGCTCTGGTAATATGCCTTACTATAACTGCAGACACACAGATGGACACACGGACAGGTCCCTGGCCACTGGTGCTCTGTGTTGGCATTGTGTGTGCCTAAGGGGGCTTTGCCTTGTTGTAGAACAAAGGGAGAGGCTGCAGGTCACTCCTGCCACCCACATAATTCCCACCAATTCCCAGCAGCTCCTCTCGTACCTCCCTGTAGTGTCCCTGTTCCTAAAGAACACATTCTCAGCTCCTCAGGATGACGCTCTCTTGAAGCTGGACTCTCAGACAAAACCACCCCACATGTTCTGCCAGCAGATCCAGTGAGCAGGAAAAGTCTCGTGGATGTCCCAGAGGGAGTTTCAGCAGCCAGAGAGGGATGGAAATCCCGTGGCTACTCCACTTCAGGGTGAGTCCTCCCCTGCTTTGCCCAAGTTACTCTTCAAGCTCATTCTCTGACACCCATGACCTTCCCCAAGCCTGAGCTCCCACAGACAAGCTGGCACCATACACTGTATGGTAATCGTCATGCACGTCCGTGTGAGGAGACCACCAAACAGGCTTTGTGTGAGCAAGATGGCTGTTTATTTCACCTGGGCGCAGGCGGGCTGAGTCCGAAAAAGGAGTCAGCGAAGGGATATAGGGGTGGGGCCGTCTTATAGGATTTGGGTAGGTAAAGGAAAATTACAGTCAAAGGGGGGTGATCTCTGGCAGGCAGGGGTGGGGGGTCACAAGGTGCTCAGTGGGGGAGCTTTTGAGCCAGGATGAGCCAGGAAAAGGAATTTCACAAGGTAATGTCATCATCAGTTAAGGCAGGAAGAGGCCATTTTCACTTCTTTTGTGGTGGAATGTCATCAGTTAGGCCATCTGGATGTGTATGTGCAGGTCACAGGGGATATGACGGCTTAGCTTTGGCTCAGAGGCCTGACAGTAATGTCTTCCCTAGTGGACTTCTTGAGAACAGGAAGAGTTTGTGCATTCTTGTCCCTACTGCCTATCATTATGCCAGTTACACATAAGGCATTTTATATGTGTGTTGAGGACAAAAGTAAGCAGAGCTTTCCACACCAGGTGGAAACGGGCCTTAACAATGTATATTTCCCTTGGAGAGGGAACACAGTAATATACATTCATTCAGAACACTGAGTCTTTGATGTGTAAAGGGGGATCTTAAAAGAGGAGAGGAGGTTTAGAACAGAGAAACTTGAGGACAACAGAGGCATGCGGAGCTTAATTCACACAGAGAATAGATGGGAAGGATGATGCCGAGAAGAGAAGAGGATACCATCCCCTCTCCGTGCAGCATTTCTTTCGATATTTTAAAAAGAGCAAGAACTCTGAAGATAGAATTTGATTTGCAGCCTAGCTTTTCTGAGATTGTTCATGAAGGACTATGAAAATGCCAAAACACAGTAACAGAGGAGTCTCGGGAAATGAGCTCAGGCCTGTCAGCATTTCTGATTGTTAACCAGTCACACTTGGAGCTTTATTTCAAGCCTGTTTGAGGCCAGTGGAGAAATGAACAGGCCATAGCTACACCAATTACTTTCCAGATGAAGCTTCAACAGTGTGGAGGGAGGTAGTTTCTATTTGTTGACTCAACCTAGAAAATGGTTTAGAAAATTTCCTGGCAGGTATTAGCAGGAACTTGATCAAGGAATAACTCTAGGTAGAGATTTTTTAAATGAAATTCAGAGTAAACACCATAAAGAAAGTCAGCCTTGCAGTGAGAGAGGGATGCTGGCATTCCAACACACCTGGTGGAGACTGAACCTGGCGAGCAGCACACAAAGCTGGCTCTCAGACATTTGAGACCCTCACCACAGATTTGGCAGTGCTGGAGACGATGCATTCAAGCCCTGGCCTGGTGTCATGGAAACCAAGTTTCATATGCACGCTCATCCAAGGTCTCCTAATTTACTGTCTAAAGCAAGCTTCCTCACCATTCTCCATCTGTTTCCATTTCTACATTTCAAAGTTGGAGATAATCCTCTTAAAAAAAAAAACAAGTGGAGAAAGTGAGTACTTATAGAACATCCACTATGTGCCAGGCTAATACTAGAAGTTATACATGAATTATTCCGTTAATCTTCACAATGGCCCAAAGTAGTTAGGTAGGGTGAGGTAATGTATAGCAGTCAGAATTCAGGTTTAGAGTTCAGAATTCTCTTGAAAACCACTTTGTTTTAGAGAAATGGATTAATACAGAGAGTATTAAATACAATGACTAAAGACTGAAGGCTGGTGAGAACTTCTGCTAGCTTTGAAGAAATCAGAAACTATTTGAACCAGAGAAAGCCCCTGCCAATGATCTCATCTGCATGTCACACTGATGTGGGGTTCACAGAAGTTCACCTGGAAGCTACTGTGAATTTCAGGTTCGTTACATGTCTACATGGCTATTCTTCAAAACAAGAGAGCAACAAACGCTTCTCTTTTTCTGTCTTAAAGGGCTGCCTATGTGTCTCACATTGGCAAAAACTTAAACCAGAACCCTGTTGACCAGGGGGTCTGGAAAAAGTAGTTTTCAGAATTTTAGCCCCTAAAAAACTAGGAAGAGCTTAGAATCAACAGTCAATGTCCTGCATTGAGAAATACTATTGTGTTTATCTTATTACTGAGGCAACTAAAATTTCAAGAAGTTAAATAACTTTTCTCAAGTTCTTTCTGCTAGTTTGTGATGGGGATAGAATATTATTGTAATGAACCTGGGTGTTTCTCCCTCCAAAACCTAGGAGAAAGAATGGAATTTTGATTCATGAGGAGGCACAAATGTGTTCAATTGCATCCAGAGAGGATATTTCTTTGTTTGCATTGCTGCATATCCACTAACCCTGTCAGCATGAAGGAGACCAAAAAAAAGGCTGGTTTCCCCATAAACTATGCAAGAGTCTATGTGATATTTGTCCATAAGAATTAGGAAGAGTGTAAGGGCAATAATATTAATGCCTGAGAAGAAACCTTCAAGTGTAACCAGGGGAATGCAAGTTAAAACCACAATGAGACACTGTGTCACATCTACCAGACTAGCAAACATGAAGTGCTAGCAAGGAAATAGAGCCACGCCAACTCTCTGCCACTGCTGGTGGACATGATAGGTTGTTATAATCATGTTGGAAAACAATTTTCCATTACCTGTTTTTGAGTCAGGGTCTCACCTTGTCACCCAGTTTAAAATACAGTGACTGAATCTAGGTTCACTGCAGCCTCCACCATTGGGCTCAAGAGATCCTCTCACCTCAGCCTCCTGAGTAGCTGGGACTACAGGCATGTACCACCACGCTGTGCTAATGTTTTGTATTTTTGTAGATATGAGGTTCTGCTATGTTGCCCAAGCTGGTCTTGAACCCCTGAACTCAAGCCATCAGCCCACATCAGCCTCCTAAAATGCTGGAATTACAGGCATGAGCCACCGCACCCAGTTTTCCATTACCTCTCAAAATTAAATGCATTTACAGTCTATGAGGGAGGAATTTCATTCATATGACTATCTCCTTGAGAAATTACTGTATTTGTACACCATAAGATGAAATACATACATAAATGTTTATAATAGCATTATCCATAATAGATTAAAACTTAAAGCAAACCTAATGGCCATTAACAGGGTGAATAAATAGAGTATATTCATACATTGGAATATTACACAGCAATAGAAATACATGAATTACAATGAGATGGAACAAGATGTATGAACTTAAAAGGTTTAATGCTGAGGAAATAGTCACTATTCCATTCCTATAAAAGGTAAAACAGACAATACCAAATAATATACTGTTTAGACTTCACACATATGTCACAAAACTATAAAGAAAAGGCAAATGTTAATTAAATATGAAAAATAGTGGGTTAATTTAGGGGGAGACAGAATGGAGTAGAACTAGGGAGGGACTTGGAGGAACCTTCTGTGATCTTAATAATAATCTAAGTGGGACAGTGAGTTCAAGGCCGTTTACTTTATTATTATTCCTTACGTTATAATTATGTATACTCTTTGTATGTATATTTGTACACACATTTCTTTGTATATTTCATATGCAAAGAAAATTAATGTCATAGTGGAGATTTTCTGTCAGACTCTGCCTTTCTCCAGCCCCACCCAATTACAGTTTGGTGCCGGGGTAGTGGATGTAGAGCCTGTCCATCCCATTCTGGGCTTTCAAATTCAGCCCACTCTGAGACAATGTAAGGTCTACGGCGGTATATGAACTCCATCCCCAGAATTCCTCCTGACCACCTCTCGTTTGACAGCTTTACAATATGAAGAAACCACATTGATTAAGAACATGAATTTTAAAACCTGTATTTGGTTCCCAGCCCTGTCACTAAGTAGGGTTGTGACCTTGGGATCATTATATAACCTCCATATTTCTCTGCCAGTCTAATAGTACTTATCTCCTGGGATTGTTGTTGCAAAGGTGCAGTGATTTAATCTATGTAAAATACTTAGAAGATTGACTGCATATGGTGACTATAATTTCATTGTCAGGTTTTACTATTACTTCTTACTTTTTCTCTTGCCAGATTTGTTGATCACCCCATATTTCTTGCTTGACTCCACATCTCAGTAATAACTATGTACTTGGTCCCATTCCTAAGAACAGGGATCAGCAAACTATGGCCTGCTGGTCAAATTCAGTCCACTATCTGTTTCTGTAAGTAAATTTTTATTGAAACACAGCTATGTGCATTCATTAATATATTGTCTGTGACCACTTTCCTATTACAAAAGCAGAACTGAGTGGTTGTAACAGACTGTATGATCTGCAAAGCCTATCTGGCCATTTACGGAAAATGTCTGCTGACTCCTCCTTGGAATATGGTTGAACTCTGCTCTCCTGGCTTTGATCTTGCCCATCTCCCATAATCTTTCTGCTGCAAACAGGAATCCACAAATCTGTACTCCAACCTCAGGCACAGTGACAAATGAAGCCAACATAATTTATGTTCTTGGGCTATAGGGACTATGAAATCAAGTCCACTCCTTTTTGGCCATTTTTCATCATGGATAGAAGGGGTTAGACACATCGAGTGCCCAGGCCACTCCTGAGCAAGGCAACGCATGTGACAGCTGACTCTGGCATGAAAGGCTCACTACCTCCTACTAGAAATTTCCAACAGCATAGCATGTGATTACCTCACTTTGAAATAGAATATGTAGAAACATAATAAATATGCCAGGTTACATATTTATAAACACATACAAAGATAAGCATTTACTGTCACCATGACCTGGCCATTAAAAGGTTTTAACTCCTGAATATTACATCTCCCTAAGTAAGATAAAGCCATTAAAGCAATAACTGTGAAGTCATATGATTCTCTCAATGGGTCTCAGGAGGAAACAGGCCAATATAAAAATAGGTGTCTATTTTTTTTAATGTAATCCCTATTCTGCTGACTTCGTCCCTGTGACCTCAGCCAACCAAGATAACACACCTACTTCACAATTCTAAATGAGAAGTCCTCTAGTAAGGGTGAAGGGTGACACAAAGACAAAATCTAAAAAAAGAAACCACAAAGACTGCAAAGACAAGGAGTTTCAGCAAATCACCCATTACCACCCAGGGAAAGAAAAAAACAGAAGTGTCCTCCTTTGTGTGCTATCTTGGTCACATGTGATTAATAGCCTGTCACACTGTCAGGAGAACCCAGACTCGATCAAATCGACACATGGCAGCTCTGTGCACTAAGGCGGGGCACACTTCAGCACAAAATGTGCCAGAGGGATGCACTGTGTGTGTGTATATATATATATATAGAACACATACCTGCCACTTGCATCCCTTGATCCTGAAATACTGCTGAAATTCCTCTCCCTACACATACTCCCAGAGAGTTGTGTGTGTGTGTGAGTGTGTGTGTGCATTTTCCCATTTCATTCAGCAAGCAGCTGTGAAAGCTGTTATACTGCCTACATAGCATCAGAAAAGGATCTGGTAAGTGTTTAATGAGGGGGAGGTGTGATAAAAGGGATAAGGCAGTTAAATTGGGTAACTTAGAAAAGAATGAGATAAGATAATAAATGTGTTGCCATGGAAACCAGGTCATAGGCATAATCTAATACTGCTCTCTATCTGTAACATCCTATATTCTGAGAAATGGGCAAATCCTATTATTTTTACTTTTAACTATTATCTTTAGAGAGATATTAATAGTCTAGTCAGTGCCTTATTTCCCCACTCATTAGTGAAGCAATACATAAGTGAGATACAAACATGCCCTCTAGACTAGAAGAATGCAAAAACCCTTTGTGAATCCTAAAAGGACTCGCTATATTTTTGTTCCTTTTTAATTTGACTGTCACATTTCTCTTTACTTCCCATAAATGTCCTATCCTCCAAGCTTGCTCTTTAATAAAACATGCACAGGAGAATGCCCAATAAATTGATACATTTCTGTAAAATTTTGCTTCATAACCAAATGCACCACAACTATGTGTATCAAAAGAACCCTTCAAGTAATCACCCTGGAAGTCCTTGGGCTGGCTGATTCCCCAGGGTGAATATATTTATAACTCCTCCTTTGGCACATGGGAATTAAGGTGATTTTAAAATACATGTTAAAATACTAAAACATAAATAAAAATGAAAATTTAGGACTCAAAAATGTAAATCTAAATGAAAGACCAGCATGGGGGCGAGGATGGTGCAATACATATTCACAGTCCTTAATGTCCTATGTGTGCTAGTTGAACTAATGTTTTGAGTGTGCCTTCTGGTGGTCAAAGCAAAAAAGAAAGCATGAAATAATAAATAAATGAGTAAAATGAAACATCTCTCAAAATAAGCCAAGCTTTTCTTAGAACTCAGTATTGAAAGAAATTTCTTACTTGGAGGTTCATACATGAAACACTCAGATATGTTGTGCACAATAAACCAAATGCAAATAAAAGAATAGGTTTATTAGGACCTTCAGCCATGAAACCAACGTGCAGATCATGAATGCAATCTTGAGGGGTGGAGAGAGAGATGTAATGAACAGGAAAGGAAGGGAATAATATGAAGAATTTATAGAGTATTTTCATTTGTCCTGCTTGGTCTAAGAACTATAATACTTTCAAAGAGAAATCCCTCATATTCACTTCCAAATATCTCTGAGTTCAGCTAACCATTAGGGAAGAATTAGAAAGCAGTGTTTTTATCCTCTGATCTAGAATGCAGATCTCTTCTGGGTTTAATGATGATCATGTTGATATATGGGCCAGATTTACAATCTTTTATGAAAATGGAGGGCTAATTCAAGACTCTCCAACCAATTCCCAGGTGACGATGTTATTGCATAAGCCATTATTAGAATGAAGCAAACTCGAGATGGTTCTAAAGAGTTAGTGCAACTGGGTTATCCTGGAGAACTTGGTCCCATTCAGACTCCAGCAAAGGCAGAGGCCATTCATGCTCATCGTATCTCCATGGCTTCTCTGCGTCTCCCAGCTCTCTTTACAATTAGGTTTGGACGATATAACAAAGTTTAAACCAAAGGAATGGGAGAATAAATGCTGTAAACCCTTAAAAAGTCCACATTAACCTTCCAGTTACTTTCTTCCTTTGAAATGGCACCCTTAGAGGCCGTATGTTCCAAGTGGAGTGGCTCCATAAAGCAGTAATGTGAGCAAGAAAAAAACTTAAACACACACTAAGCCACCAAGATTTCAGGGTTTACCTAGTATGAGGTAGTCATGGATTACCCAGATGACTAATAATTCACTAGCCGATAAACTGTCTTCACCATACTACCTGTCATTTTTAAATCATGTTTCAGTAATTTTATTATAGATGTTATATATTTTTGGCTTAAATACCTTTGTAAAAATATAGACAAAAATTTGCAAGATATAACTACTGAACTATCTTTGAATGTATACCCTTACAGACCCAATTTCTCTCTCTCTCTGCTTCCTTGCCGTCTCACCTCATGCCTTCTTTTTTTTTTTTTTTTTTATGCTTTATGTTCTAGGGTACATGTTCACAACGTGCAGGTTTGTTACATATGTATACATGTGCCATGTTGGTGTGCTGCACCCATTAACTCGTCATTTGCATTAGGTATATCTCCTAATGCTATCCCTCTCCCCTCCCCCAACCCCACAACAGGCCCCTGTGTGTGATGTTCCCCTTCCTGTGTCCAAGTGATCTCATTGTTCAATTCCCACCTAAGAGTGAGAACAAGCGGTGTTTAGTTTTCTGTTCTTGCGATAGTTTGCTGAGAATGATGGTTTCCAGCTTCATCCATGTCCCTACAAAGGACATGAACTCATCCTTTTTTATGGCTGCATAGTATTCCATGGTGTACATGTGCCACATTTTCTTAATCCAGTCTGTCATTGATGGACATTTGGGTTGGTTCCAAGTCTTTGCTATTGTGAATAGTGCTGCAACAAACATACGTGTGCATGTGTCTTTACAGCATCATGATTTATAATCCTTTGGGTATATACCCAGTAATGGGATGACTGGGTCAAATGGTATTTCTAGTTCTAGATCCTTGAGGAATTGCCACACTGTCTTCCACAATGGTTGAATTAGTTTACAGTCCCACCAACAGTGTAAAAGTGTTCCTATTTCTCCACATCCTCTCCAGCACCTGTTGTTTCCTGACTTTTTAATGATCACCATTCTAACTGGTGTGAGATGGTATCCCATTGTGGTTTTGATTTGCATTTCTCTGATGGCTAGTGATGATGAGCATTTTTTCATGTGTCTGTTGGCTGCATAAATGTCTTCTTTTGAGAAGTGTCTGTTCATATCCTTTGCCCACTTTTGATGGGGTTGTTTTTTTCTTGTAAATTTGTTTGAGTTCTTTGTAGGTTCTGGATAGTAGAGACATAGAAATATAATTAGAAAGAAAGACATATAAACAGTGGATCCCAGACATAAATAAATAAGTAGGTAATAGAGAAGCAGACAGACATCAAGCTTAGATATGCTTCTGTAAGTTTCGGGTGGGCATGTTTTTACATAACCTCAACAGGTGATTGTATAAAGGCAATCCCTGTTAATTTATAAATGTTGGCATTCAGTACTCAGAAGTAAACTGAGATTAGCAGTTAGAAAGTGGTAGGAGAGCATTTTAACTCAAGTAGTTCTACTTCAAAGCCTGCATCTGAATCACTACTTTCTACTGGCCTGAATTAATTATCTTTCATTCATTCCCTCAATTTTTCCAACACCAATTGTTGCTTAACTAGTAAGGTAAGTGATAGGTCATTATTGTTTCTTTCCTGTCTCCTGACAATTTGTGTTTCCTTTTCTGTCAACTGTTTTTTTTAAGGATTATTTATGTATTTATTGATTTGTAACCGCTCCTTATAAAGATATTAATTTTGTATCTGCCATATTTGTTTAAAAATATTTTTCCAGTATTCTTTTTTTCCTTTAATTTTTCTTTATTTCCTTTCAAATCTTTCCTTATAATTTCCATTATAGTTTTAAAGCTCTTGTCACTCCAAACTAACATAAACATGCACTTATACTTTCCATGTATGCTAATCATTTCACCATTACATCCTTTGTCTACTTGAGAGTTATGCTTATATAAATGCTTTGAACCCTCCTTAATTTTGTTTCCTTGACTGTTTTCATTTTTCATAGTTTTCCAAACAATATTAGTGAATATTTATGTTTTATTCTATTGATTTGAAATACTATATTATATGGTACATGAATTGTGATGTAGCAGGGAGAGCAATCTTGACAATCTTGACTTGTAAAGAAAATGACTCTAGTGTTTGCATTTCAAGTACGATGCTGAGTGCTTTGTTAGATATATTTTTATTACATGTATAAACTATTCTTCTAGCCCTATTTTACTTATAATTTACTTTAATCATAAATAGATAGCCATATGTTTTCCCTTACTAACATAACGGATTATCATTATATATTTTATTAATGAGCCATCATTAAAATTCTGTAATAAAACCTACTTAGCCATAGCACATAATTTCTTTAATATACTAGAGTTCAGGCAGTCACCATTTGTTTAGAATTTCACATTTCCATTCTAAAAGAAATTGATCTATAGTTTCCCGTACTTAAGCTAATTATAAGAAAAGAAAGAGGGAAACTTACCTTTTATTATCAAATATTTCAAGTGGCACAAAAATTTTGTGTTATATAATGGTTTGAAAGAACTCATTTCTAAAGCCTTATGGGTCTATCATTTTTTCACTGGCTATTTTTAGATACTTTCAATAATTTCTTTCAAGCTTTATTCAGCTTTTTTCATATTTATTCTATGATTGATTGTTTTTTATATTATCCTTTAAAATTATTCTTTCATTCATGTCTTTATATTGGCATATATTGGATTAGAATTCTACTTTTTTATGTTAAGTGAGTTAAATGTAAACAAATAATGATTTAGTTACATCTTCTTGATCATTCCTAATAAACTGTATGGTTATTTCTTTTTCTTTCCCTGGTCATGTTTATAAGATTTTGTCTATTTTAGTGGTCTTAAGTCTTTTTTAAAAAAACATACAAAAAACCTCTAATATTTATTATTTTATTATTTTCAAATTATTATTTGAAAATTATTTCCATTTGTGCTTTTGTTTATTTCTTCCTTGGATGGACATAATTCAAATACAACCACTAAACACAACTCATTAATCCTATTACTGATTTACCTTTATTCTGTTATCTACTTAGTATATAAAATATTGCATCCTACTATTATCTTGACTTTTTCAAATTTTTTTTATTTTGTACATTCCTGCGTCATTCATTAGCTAAAGTTTTGTGATTATTTTCATTTTACCATTAGCAATGTAGGCTTTGTCCCTGTTGCACATTTTATATTTTTTCATGAAATGTTACTTTTTTAGATCAATCCTTTCTGTCATGTGAGGACACATTTGTCTCCTTTTATCCTTCACCTTCTGCCATGTGAATATGCATCAAGAGGGCCCTTGCCAGTGCCACACCTTTGATCTTGGACATCTCAGCCTCCAGAACACTGGAGAAAAAAATTTATATTCTTTATAAATTGCTCAGTAGCAGGTATTCTATTAGAGCAGCATAAAATGGACTTAGGTGCCTACTGGAAACTCATATAGTTGAATTTCATGTTACTCTAGGAGTTTTCACATTTACATTTCACAGGTTTCATGTTCCTAAACATCTTACAACCACATGATCCTGCAAGACAATTTCAAAGTGTGGGAAATATCAATTAAAAGCAAAATGGAAATGCTTTGTGGGCATATATGCCCTGCATGCATGTTTATATACAACTGTATATGTGTGCACACATGTGGGTGAGTTCATGCATACATGTAGTGGGTGTGTCGTCTGCAGCCAAAGATGACCAAAGAGCCTGAAAAGTCATCTGACCAATAAGGACTAGGTAAAAAAGATTAACTATCTGGAAGAGCATGTTCATTAGCTTCTTGACTCTTTACAAAGGGTTGCAGTCCAGCATAGCAGCGGTAGCAAGATCCCATAAAATATGATGAGCTATCATATTTCCTACGAAGGCAGAGGCATGTAGGCAGCACAGGGGAGACAAACTCAAGAGATTCAGAAAGACAGGTGAAAGCTAATTTAAATAAAAGGTTGAAATCAAGACTTAATGACAGAATAATCCCTCTAGGAGCTATAGAATTTTACTTCATATCCTTGTGCATATAGGTTGACAGTGATAATACCTGAAGTAACAATTAGAGCTTGCCTGATCTTTGAATAATCAAATTTGTAACAGTGTTGTGATATTTCTGTCAACTTCACGTAAGATCTCAAAATAATTTCTTCATGTTGAGAGGCTCCTGCTGGCTACCACTATGGACTGCCTGAACCCTGCAAAACCCTTCTCTACAAGTACTGCACTTGGCTAGCCCAGTTGAGCTGCTAATTCATCTGAGCCAGAGACGCAAAAGGACCTCCCCCAACACAGGGTCCTGGCCAACTGCCGGATCCTGGTGACTGGGCTTCGTCAATCATCTGTTTTTAGAAAGAGTGGCAAAACCATACCCTGCCAAAAAGAAGAGGTAAAATCTGGACTTCCTGAAACGTGTTACTGAAACATGCTGTTTTGGAATTCACTATTCCACTGAGAAATTCTCTCTCCTTCCCACAGAGAAAGACTCATGAGGGTGGAGAGACTAGGAGCCAAAATCCACCTGCTCCCCACTCATTTATTCAAATTGAAAATAGATCCTAAAGAACTATGTGATTTTTTTTCCCTGGGAAGGTGTAAAAATATGTCTCTGTTAAAAGAAGAATCATTTTAATACAGCCTTAGGATGATCACATAGATTTTTGAAAGTGAGTTCAATTCATCGTCTTCATTAACAAGTATTTATCTTTCTTATCTTTCTTGGGCAGCCTCCCTTCCACTTTTTATGGCCTATAGGTTGAGCTCACCTGCTCCATCAGCATACAGTATCAGGGGGAAAATGCTTAAATACATTTCAGATGTAAATGAACATCTTGGGAAGGAAGCATCATAAGTAAAGAGCCATCCTCACACACCTGTTGCCTCCTGAGGGCAGTTGCTCCATGGAGTCCACTGTGACCTTGTTGGCAACTATCCTGATGATCTAGAAGAGGACACAGATTGATGCTAGCCCATCTCACCTGCATCATGCTATTGGCAGCCCAATTCCATACTCTATCCAGAACTACTTTACATACTGGTCTCTCCTTCTTGTTTTATTATATACACAATGTAGTCAACATGAAAACCAAGAAATACGATAAATAAGGAATAAATGAGGCACAGGTGTTCCCTGCAGGTCTCATCACAGCACAAAAAACTAACCCATTAAAGAGGCTCCGCTGCATTACTTTCTCCTTCAGCAAATTTTTATGACCCCTTACACCTACATGTACAAAACAGGAAGAATTGGGAAGTCAGATGTGCATTCCTAGTGCTACCTGGTTAGCAGGCCCTGGAGTAGTAAGTGAAGCTTGTGTTTTTCCAGGGAAGTAGTCAAAGAGACACTTTCATGTGCTTTTCCCGAAGAACCTACAGGCAGCAACCCCACATGCCAAAAGTGCAGACTGATGACATGGCCAAATGTTTCACACAAAGCCTGATGTGCTACCTCTTGTTTGTGTTATCACCCCTCTTCTGCAGTCAGAGCCTGTTCAGAGCTGCACAAATCCTCCCTGGTTGCTTGAACTCCAGGCACTGGACAATCCCAATATACAGCTTAAACCCAGTTTTGAAACACCAAGATCAGATTCCAAGATTCTCGTGTAACATGCAGACATACATGATCATGCTTTTTTAAAAATGTTTTTGTGGGCACGCAGTAGATATATATATATATATATGAGGTACATGAGATGTTTTGGCACAGGGATGCAATACATAATAATCACATAATGGAGAACGGAGTATCCACCCCTCAAGCACGTATCCTTTGTTACAAACAATCCAATTATACTTGCTTAGTTATTTTTAAATATGCAATTACATTATTATTGACTACAGTCACCCTGTTGTGCTCTCAAATAGGTCTTATTTATTCTTTCTAAACATTGTTTTTGTAGCTATTAATCACTCCGAACTCTCCCCAGCCCCACCCCCACCACCCCGCCCCACCCCTACCCTTCCCAGCCTCTGGTAACCATCTGCATTAGTCTGTTCTCATGCTGCTAATGAAGGTATACCCGAGACTGGGTAATTTTTAAAGGAAAAAGGTTTAATGTACTCGCAGTTCAGCATGGCTGAAGAGGCCTCAGGAAACTTCCACAATCATGGCAGACAGGGAGGCAAACACATCCTTCTTCATCTGGCGGCAGCAAGAAGTGCCGAGCAAAAGGGAGCCCCGTATAAAAACGTCAGATCTTGTGAGAACTTATCATAAGAATAGCATGAGAGAAACCACCCCCACGATTCAATTATCTCCCACTGGGTACTTCCCATGACACATGGGAATGATTGGAACTACAATTGAAGATGAGATTTGGGTGGGGACACAGCCAAGGGATATTATCATCCTTCTACTCTCTATCTCCATGAGTTCAACTGATTTGATTTTTAGATCCCACAAATAACTGAGAACATGTGATGTTTCAGAACATGCAGTGTTTTTCTTTCTCTGCCTGGCTTTTTTTCACTTAACATAATGCTCTCCAGTTCCTTCCAGTTGTTGCAAATGACTGGATCTCATTCTTTTTTATGGCTGAACAGTACTCCATTGTGTATAAGTACCACATTTTCTTTCTCTATTCATCTGTTGAATTACACTTAGGTTGCTTCCAAATCTTGGCTATTGTGAACAGAGCTGTAAAAAATATGGGAGTGCAGATAAGTCTTTGATATACTGATTTCCTTTCTTTTGGGTGTATACCCAGCAGCTGGATTACCAGATCATAGGATAGCTCAATTTTTAGTTTTTTGAGGAACCTCCAAACTGTTCTCCATAGTGATTGTACTAATTTACATTCCTACCAATAGCGTATGAGGGTTCCCTATTCTTCATATCCTTGCCAGGATGTGTCATTGCCTGTCTTTTGGGGATATAAGTCATTTTGTTATAACTGGTGTGAGATGATATCTCATTGTATTTCTTTGTAGTTTTGATTTTTATTTCTCCAATGATCAATGATTCTCTGATTAATGATGTTGAGCACCTTTTTATATGCCTATTTTCCATTTGGAGGTCTTTTGAGAAATGTCTAGTCAAATATTTTGCCCATTTTTTAATCAGGTTATTAGATTTTTTTCCTGTAGAGTTGTTTGAGCTCCTTATATATTCTGGTTATTAATCCCTTGTCAGACAGGTATTTGCAAATATTTTCTGTCGTTCTTTGCATAATGTCTCTTCACTTTACATGATCATGCTTTACCTAGATAGTAATGTGCATGACTGTTTCTACCATCCACTCTACCAGCTGTGGCTAGTTAGAGTGCCAGGTTAATAAAACCAGGCCTGTCAATTTCCACTTCCAAGGAGTTTCAAGAGAGGATCGTAATTCAGGTCTCTAAGATTTGTGAGAAATCGTCATCTAGGTATTTAGCACAGATGCTTCAAGGAGAAAGTTCACATGTTATGTGGAGGATGTAAATCCTTTAGCCCGATCCACATGTCTACAATAAACATATCAATCCTTTCATGGAATCTGTTTCTCCATCTTGACTAAGGGACTTAGATGAGGCAAACACAGATGGGTCAAATTGAAGTGTAACTAGAATTCATGTAACTGAAATTACTAATGGAAAGTTTTTACCACCTCTATGGTCTTGGATGGTGAGACATGTTTTCACACAGAGCACAAGATAATGAGAATTTCTAATCTGGACTCTCCTCATTATTAAAGCACATCACTCAGAATTACCTCAGAAGGGAGCCTTCCATGAATGAAGCCTTGTGTCACTAAAGTCATTAATATTACTTGTTTCAGGCGTGAATGAGACCACTACATAAATTTTTCTTTGAAAAATGGGGAAGAAGGGGAAAACAAAAACTCAGTATGTTGCTCCTATGTTGGTTATTATGAACAGTAGCAGCACCAACAATGAGTGAGCTCTGAAAGTAATAAACAGAAATGCAGAAAATATAAACAACCAGAGCTATCTTTAGCCAAAGATCAATCAAGCAGCAATCTCCTGACATTGTGCAACTCTAGGGCTCAAGGTGTGCCTCAGAGTGGATTGATTGCTTGCTTTTTGGAGGCATTCTTCCTGTTTTAGAAGGAACTGTAGGATAATCATCAGACAGATTTTTGCAGGCTGAAGTGGGTTCTCTCTATTGCTTGGTTTTGTTTTGTTTGTACAACTCCTCAGTAAAAGTTACCAAGAAGGTATAAAATGATACCGCACAGCTCTATTGCACCGTAGTATTGAGGAAATCAAAGTGCTGAACGTCATAAAAGACACAGAAAGGGCCGGGCACTGTGGCTCACGTCTGTAATCCCAGCACTTTGGGAGGCCAAGGCAGGCGGATCTCAAGGTCAGGAGATCAAGACCATCCTAGCTAACATGGTGAATTCCCGTCTCTACTAAAAATACAAAAAATTAGCCGGGCATAGTGGCGGGCATCTGTAGTCCCAGCTACTCAGGAGGCTGAGGCAGGAGAATGGTGTGAACCCGGGAGGCAGAGTTTGCAGTGAGCTGAGATCCCACCACTCCACTCCTGCCTGGGTGACAGAGGGAGACTCCATCTAAAAAAAAAAAACAAAAACAAAACAAAACAAAACAAACAAACAAAAAAAACAGACATAGAAAGGGAATGAGAGGCATTTGCAACAGCGTGGATTCAAACCCCAGCACTGATGCTCTGCTCTTACAAGCAATTGTTTCAGGTCAAGTTTTAATCAAAGAAAGGGGCTCAACTTAAAGCTTGTTTAACAACACGAGGTGATCAGTACATCTAGAATGATCAGACAAAATGCCAGCACTCCGTCAGGCTATAGCTGCTTGCCATCTTTCCTCAGTGTCTTGAAAAAGAAATCAGGAAATTTAAGTTGAGCCTTCCTAGGAAGATAATTTGCATTGTGATATTTAATTGCCAAAAAACAGCTATTTCAGAAACCTATCAAGAGAATTTTAGATGTATAGTGAAAAAGGAAAACCAGCAGCCTAGGAACTTGTTGGTCACAATTCCAACATTCAGGATAATATAGTTAATTTAGAGATGAAAGGACTGAGACCCAGAAAAGAGAAACTGTACTGAAAGATGCAGAACTAAAGCCATTGGAAATTTAGAATACAAATTGAAAAGACATGAATGAAGTGTATTTAAAAACTATCTATCAGAGTGGGTAAAATGAAGAAGACAAACAATACTAAGTGAGTGTAGCAATGTGGAAAAACTGGAACTTTCATAGCATATGCTGCTAGTGGTGGTGTATATTGGTACAACCATTTTGGAAAACTGTTTCATGGTATCTACTAAAGTTGAGCAAGTGTCTATTCTATGACTCAGCAATTCCACTCTTAGGAAAGTATACAGAAGAAATGTATAAACATGTTCACCAAAAGGCAGGTACTAGACTGTTCAGAACATCATTATTTGTAACTGTCAAAAACTGAAAACCCTCCAAAGTCCATTAAAAAGAGGCTAATAAATTGTAATATAATCATACAACAGAATACCATGCAGTAATAATAACAAATAAGCAACTACACATTGCAACATGGATAAAACTTACTTATGTATCATTGAGTAAAATAAGTTTGAAACAAAAGATTACATAACATAATGCCATTTATACAAAGTTCAAAATCAAGCATAACTAATCTCTGGTGTTAAAAGACTGAATGTTTATGGACACAAGAGAGACTTTTGGAAATCTAATAAGGTTGAATTTTTTAAACTGAGTAATGCTTACATGAATGTGCTCAGTTGGTGACAAGTCATCAAGCTACACACTTAAAATTTGAGCACTTTTCTGTATGCATGTAGTACTTCAATAACATTTTGATTTTTGTAGCTGGTTATAGATACAGAAGATAAGAGAAATTCATCCCACACAAAATTGTTCTTGACAAACTAACAAATGATATATAAATTCAATTATTAAAATACGAAACTTTTTCAGACATAAAGAATTAAATTTGTAGATGAAAAGGGTAGTAGCCTGCCCTTTTCTCAATTAAAAAGAAAAAAGTAAACAACAATAAGCATTGTAATTATATCCTACCAAAGTCACTGAAATTCAAGGTTAACAAACCACCTTGGGAAGTTCAGTTTCTGGTAATGGTGAATTATATAATTCAGAACAGCATTCCCACTGAAGATAGCTAGTAGAAAAGCTGGACAAAATACTTTTTTAAAAACATGCTGGAAGACACTGAAAAGTGAATAAGGTAGTAAAGAATTGCAATCACAAGAACTGGGAAAAGTCAGAGATGTAAGGTGAGCCCTCCATGAGCAGCCACTTTTGGTGTAGGGATTTGCAAGTCCTGAGAAGGCAGTGGAGAGTGCTGGCAATGCGCTGTTTCTTGACCTAGGTGAAGCATACGTAGACGCTTTTTTGTGCTTTGTAAATTTTCTATATATGTGTGATAGTTTGCAACAACAGAGTTGAAAAGGAAATATCAATCAATCATTTAAATTAAAAAAAAGAGTTAATTTTAGATTTATCCAAAGCAGTACTATCAAAGCCAGAAAGCGGTAGATAACTGGTCCCAATGATCTGAGGAAAAAATACTTCACAAGTCGTCCTTCAAGTATAAAGTGTAAAAGCAACAAACATACATTGTTTAGTATGCAATAACTTAGAAAAGCCAGCACTTGTGGGCCTTGCTTGAAGAGAGTACTGGAGGATAAAATTCTGCTAGTAAATACATATATTAAAATATAAACAATCGGAAAGAAGAAACATAAAATGAGGACTGGTGGTTAACATTAAATTCGTTTAAATATAAAACTTAGTATAAGCAACTGTGAGAATTATGAGATCACTGGTTCTTTTAATTCCACTGAAAATTTATCTCTGCTAAATGAAAGGATTATTTTTAATATGTTCAATAAAAATAGCATGTGCCTTATAATCCCAATCTTGATAATTATGTTTTTTTCCTCTCTCTCCCCCCATCTATATGTACTCTATATGTATATTAGTAACTAGAATTGTGTTTATAAATGTTAAAATCAGGGCAGTGGAATTTTAGGCAATTTTTTTTCTTTTTGAATGTCCCATTTTTGCATTTTTATTCAGAAATGAACATGTTTGTGAAAAATAATAGTTATCATTCTTTAAAAAATAAACTGGGAACAATATACACAAAAATAAAGTCTATACACAAAAGTCAGCTAAGAAAGTATATTTCCCTTAGCAACACTGAACGAGATATTTAAATATAATCAGCATTCAATGAACACATAATTTAGTAATAAAAAAATAGCTGACAGTTTGTAAATTATTCATATTTTAATTTTTCAATTATTTACTCTTTTCAAATATTTATATCTCCCTTTAAAGCAAACACACTTATTCAGGAGTATAAAATTTAAAAGGAAGAAAATTTTGTATCAAACTCAGTTTAAATTACATATTGGAAATTTAGGTTCCACAAACAAAAGAAACTTCCAATAGTAGAAAATAGTCAAAGCTATCTTAAATGCTTACAGTACTAAGTCCTTTGTTAAATTCAACTTTTCTAGAATCACTGTTTCTACCTAAAATTATCCCCCCTGCCCCTTGTATTTTTGCTCCTAGCACATGCAGTCTTCTGAACCAAGCCAACAGCTTCCATCACTTTTGGTGTTCTCTTCTGCTTTACTCATGACATCCAGTCAAGGCCTACTGTTGTAACACATCCTCCAATCCATCCATTTTCATTGCCTCCACAGTTAAGCCCTAATTATTTAGCATCCCGACTGCCTACTATCCAGTGGCCTTACATCTAATCTCTCCACATTCATTCATTCATTCATTAGATTACTTACAAAACCCACTTAAGACACTTAAACCCACTTGGGATACTAAGCTCAGAAACCCACTTAAACCCACTTGGAAATTAGGCTCGGACTTTGGAGACCATGAAATGAATTTCTTTCCATCAATTGGATTAAAATCCCACAAGGAGACAGGCAAGCAAGAAATGTGTACGATACAGCACGGTAAAGGGAAGCAACAGGCCCCAAGAATGAGGAATTATCCATACAGAAGTCCAAGAAATCTTTCCCAAGAAGTTAACAGGTGAAACAAACCTGAAGCATATAAGAGCCAAGTACAGAAAAGGGTATTCCAGGTGAAGACAGCGTAGGGATGTTTGGGCAATGTCTAATTGTTTGCTAAATCTGACATGTTCAAAAATAGAAATCTAGAGAACAGCGAGGAAGTTGTGGTGGCAGCCCACTGGCCAGAGAAAAACATATACCAGATTGAAGAGGCACCAGCTGATGTAAGGGCTGGCATGATTCAAACTGAACAGTACTGTCGGATAATCTTTCCAAAAAACATAACTGATTTTCTTCATTTGTGTGCTTAAAACTTGTCACCAGCTCCTCAATTAATTATAAGCACCTTTGGAATAAATGACAATCATTTTCTCATTTCCACACAGAAAAAAAAAAAAAGGCTTAAATGTGCCCCATTGCTTAAAGGAACTGCAATCCAGTCAATTCATATAAATTATTACATATTCTGATTTTCTGGAAGCAAAACAACCAAGGTGTACTTCACTATTCAGTGATCTTTCCATTTATTCATGTGCTGAAGGTACAATGGTGAACAGGAGACAGTAGAGTCTCTTGGGGGAGTCAAACATGAGCCAAAACAGAAATATGATTAGAACTTTAATAAAGATATGTACACGGTACCTTGGGAGTCAAGCTGATGCATCTTAAGTCTGTCTGTGGATATTCTGAAAGACTTCCCCAAGAGGATGGAGACTGGGCTGAACCTTGAAGGATGAGTGAAGTTCTCAGCTGGCAAGGGTGGAAATGTTTAATAGGTGAAAAACTCAGCCTGTCTTGGCCACAGAGTGAAAGGAAATAAGAAACAGTAGAAAGACAAGTAGGATCAAATGATAAGCCTGAGAATATATTTGGTTCTGCTTTTTTTTCTTGGAAAACTTTTTATTTTATTTTTAATGGACAAATAATTGTATATATTTATGGGCTACATGTAATGTTTCAATATATGTATACATAGTGTAATGATCAAATCAGCTAATTGACATATTCATCACCTTAAATATTTATCATTTCTTTGTGGTGAGAACATTTAGTATACACTGTTTTAGCAATTTTGTAAAATAAATTATTATTAACTACAGTCATCATGCTGTGCAACAAATTACCAGAATTTATTCTTCCTAAGTGAAACTTTGAACTCTGTCCAGCATCTCTCCTTTCCCTGTCCACCTTACCCCCTCAGCCTCTGGTAACAACCCTTCTACTCTCTACTCCTATGAGTTCAACTTCTTCAAATTCACATGTAAATGAAATTATGTGGTATTTTTCTTTCTGTGCCTGGCTTATTTCACTTAGTGTAATGTCCTCTAGATTCTTCTATGTTGTCACAAATTACAGAATTTCCTTCTTTTTTAAGGCTGAATAGTATTCTATTGCATATTTAACACATTTTGATCCAGCCGTCTGTCGTTGAACACTTAGGCTGACTCAATATCTTGGCTATTGTGAATAACACTGCAATGAAAGTGGGAGTGCAGATCTTCCTTTCACATCCATATTTTCTCTGCTTTGGATATATAGTGGGATTGCTGAATCATATGGTAATTCAATTTTAGTGTGTTGAGGAACCTCCATACTACTCTCCAATATGGCTCTACTAATTTACATTTTCACCAACAGTAGGCAAGGTCTCCCTTTTCTCCACACCCCTGCAAACACTAATGTTTCATATTTTTGTCATAGTCATTCTAACAGGTGTGAGGTTACATCTCATTGCAGTTTTGATTTGCAATTTCCTGATGCTTAGTGATGTTGAGCATTTTTCCATATATCTGTTAGACATTTGTATATCTTTTAGAGAAACATCTATTTAGGTCCTTTGCTCATTTTTAATTGGATTATTTGTTTTCTTGTTATTGAGTAGTTTGACTTACTTACATATGTTGGTTTTGCTTTTTCAAAAGTTCACTCTGGCAAAAGTGAGGAGTCAGGACAGTAAGGGATAGACGTGAAGGCAGAGAGACCAGTTAGAAAGTGTCAAGGTAAACCAGGTGAGAAATGATGAGGGCCTGGCCTAATACATTTTTATAAAGTATTTGGCTTCATTCTCTCTCAGTAGGGCTTGTTGATATAAATAGCAAATGTCAGAAATGATTAAAATCAGATAACCTGTGTTCTGGTATTCAATTCTTGACCTTCTGGGTGAGACCTCTACTCAGACAATGAGCACGGGGAGGCAGGATAGATAGATTCTGCTGGCATCTGTGGCTCTGGTAAACACCATAGAGATTACTAATCTGTTTTAAGTCAATGAGCTCTAAAATCTGCTTTAAAAAAAAGCTATGAACCTTCCTCTCAAAAATTATAAACACAAAATGTTGATGTGTCCCAGTGTGTCCAAAAGTAATGAAGACTCAGGTTCTATACTTACCTTGAAGATTTGGTGGACTTTGCAGGAAATGCTTCAAACTGATAATAGAGCAAAGGTCCCTGCAGATATTCATCTTGTAAATGTGGGCCTGACAGTGTGGGAAAGACAGATGGAAATTGTGGGGCTAGCTCCTAAAACCCAAAGTATCAAGTACATCAAATATTAACTTTGAAGGTAGTATTCCATAAAAGAAGGGATCTTACCATTAAGAAATAGTATTGGGTGAATCAGCTAAGTCTACATGATGCCTTTGGGAGAAAGGTGTTTCAGTACAAAATTGCCTCCATGTGACAACAAAATAATACAGGCTTAAACTAGGTAGAAGTTTATTTTACTTTTACATAAAAGTCAAAGCTGTTAAGAAATTTCTGTTTTTACAAATTTATCTGTGATTCAGGCTTCTACTGTCTCATTTTCTGCCATGGATGTTTTGTCCACACAATTTTTGGATGCTTTGTCCACATGATTTTTAAAATGCCTCATCATTATATCCACACTCTGAACAGCAGGGTGGAAGAAAAAGGAAAAGGGTGTGTACCCCTCACTTCCAGGACATGGCTCAGATATTTCACACAACTCTATGATTCCTGCATCTGGAAATTAATCACATAGGTAAACCTACAGGCAAGGAAAGTGGGGGAAATGTGCCTAATTAAAAATTATTGTAGCAGGGGAGAAGTGCAGATGTTCACTTATGTTTTCTTTGAATCAGCTTCCACATTTGATGAGTTGATAGCTATATTAAACAGCTTCCACATTTAGTGAGTGGGGAACTATATTCAACTGCAAGATTAAGTGAGTAAAATTTAAACTCTCCAAAATTCAGGAGATTTATATCACCAATAAGATGGAATATGAGATATTAGCCTTCATCTGTCCGCAAAAAAAATTAGATAGAAGATAGATATCCACAAACCAAAATAGCACAGAGGGCTCAAGGACCTATTAAAAAATCTGCAGCAACACAGTGGAGCAAAAACCCAAAAAATATTTACACAGAAAGAATCATTGGTGAATTCAGCACACTTGCCACACTAGGACATGGCTAGGAACAAAGAAGAAAGGCAAAGGCTATTGGCATCAGTCATATGGCAAGAGCCACCATGGTCCCCAGTGGCCGGCTCTTCAGTGAACACTGGCATCTTTTGCCACTGAAGTAACAAACAGCCATTCTCACTGGAGAACCCGAGAAAGGGAAACACAGCTGCACTCCCTCCCCCATCCAAGAAGCAACCTCTGTTGAGCCACTTCAGGAACAGAGCTATCACCTCTCTCAATCCCAGAAATACCCTGACCATAAACACACAGCCACCCCACGAATGCCTCCTCCTACAGACCCAGGGTCTGTGGCTGCACTACCCCACCAACGTCTCAAACACTGGAGCCATTGTCATAACAAGCTCTTTCACACTCCAGGGCCCACAACCAGGTTCTTACTGTGTAGGTCCATGGTCTGGGCACTGGTTCTGCCACCACAGAGAGCAAGGCCCCACCTTAACCCCTGAGCACTCTGATTCTATGAAAGCCTATGCTCCTATTCTCAGCTCCCTGGCTGCTTCACAAGTACCTGTGCCTCATATAATGATACTAACAAAGTAGCTGGGTTTGGGGGTGCCTGAGCCCCAGGTACTAGATCACCTTTCATAGAGAGCTAGGCCCTGCACTGACCCTGGAGCTGCTCTAACTCTGTGTAAGCCTGTGCTCCTTTTATCAGGTCCCTGGATGCTTCATAAGTATCACTGCTTTGCATACTGTTACCACAACAGTAGTGGAAGTGCCTACACCCCTGGTTCCAGTACCATTACTGCCTCAGATACAAGACCTGTAATTTCTCCATGCATGCTTTGGATTCAAATCTCAGCAACATGGCTACCTTATGGATGTCACTTATCAGACACCAGAGCCATTGCCACCATAAGTGGCTCTATAAGCCAGGCACAAGATTAAGAAAAAATCTCCTCAACCACAACTTTGCCAGTGGGAGAAAAAGAGATCAGGAAATCCTAAGCAGTCATCACCACCAAAGATCCCAAAAACCCTCATTGTCACTTTGAACAACCAGAGTGATGACCTCTGAGGATCCCTGAAATCACTGTCAACACCCACGCCAGCTGCCAGAGCTCTCACTGGTGCCAGAACCACTGTATCAAGCACACTCACACACACTCCCCCCAATAGGGGAAGGTCTTTCCAAAATAAAAAAGTCCATCAAGTCTGGAAGAAGTGACTGCTCAAAAAAAATGGCCAACCATCAATGTATGGCAACAAGAAACATTAAAAACCAAGGAGATATAACACAGCCTACAAAAAAAAAAAAAAAAAAAAAAAAAAAACCCACAATAATTTTCCAGCAGTTGACCCCAAAGAAATGAAGATATAGAACCTGACTGGCAAAGAATTCAAAATGATTGCTTGAAGAAAGTTCAGATAAATTTAAGAAAATACAAAGAAATATTCTTTTTAAAAAAAGGAAACAGTAAGTGGGGCCAAAATGATAAATTTAACAGTAAAATTATAATTTTTTTAAACCAAACAAATTCTGGAGCTAAAAAATATAATGACTGAAATGAAAAATACAATAAAGGGTGTCAACAGCAGAACTGATCAAGCAGAAGAAGAATCTGTAAACTTGAAGACAGGTTATTTGAAAATATATAGTGAGAGGAGAGAAAAGAATGAACAAAGCTGATGGTATTTGTGGGACAGTATCAATAGCACAATTATTCAAATGATAGGTGTTTTTAAATGACAGAAAAAAGAGGTTGGAAATGTTATATAAAGAAATGATATAGAAAATTTTCCAAATATGGAGAAAAATACAAATATCCAAGTATAGGAGCCAAAAGTCTCTAATCACATTCAATCCAAACAAAACTATACATCATGACATTAAATAGTTGATCAAAAATCAAAAACAAACAGCAGACCCTGAAAGCACAAATAGGAAAAAAAAAAAAAAAAAAGCAAATAACATATGATGACGTTTCACTAACGTTAGCGGATTTCTCAACAAAAAAACCTTACTGACCAGGAGAGAGTGAGATGACACATTAAAAGTGCTCAATAGGCCGGGTGCAGTGGCTCACGCCTATAATCCCAGCACTTTTGGAGGCTGAGGCAGGCAGATCACAAGGTCAGGAGATTGAGACCATCCTGGCTAACATGGTGAAACCTCGTCTCTAATAAGAATACAAAAAATTAGCTGGTCATGGAGGCGGGCGCCTGTGGCCCCAGCTACCTGGGAGGCTGAGGTAGGAAAATAGCATGAACCCAGGAGGCGGAGCTCACAGTAAGCTGTGACTGTGCCACTGCACTCCCACCTGGGCGACAGAGCGAGAGTCCGTCTCAAAAAAAAAAAAAAAAAAGAAAAAGAAAAAAAAAGAAACTGCTAAATAAATTTAAAACTGCCAACTAAGAATAGTTTGTCTGGCAAAGGTGTTCCTCAGAAATGAAGAGATAAAGACTTTCCAGACAAATAAAAGCTGAAGGAATTTATCACTATTAGAATTGTCTAGCAAGAAATGCTAAAGGAAGTTATTGAAGCTGAAAGAAAAGGACACTAAGTAGTAATATAAAACATATGAAAGTAAAAACTCCATGGTAAAAGTACAGATGCAAATTTAGAATGCTCCAATACTGTAACAGTGGTGTATAAATTACCTGTACTTTTGGTATAAAGGTTAGAAAATAAAACTATTAAAAATAAGAATAATTATCATATTTAAGAGATTTACAATATAAAATGATGTAAATTGTGGCATAAACATAAAATATAAGGGGATGAAGTAGACGTATAGTTTTTTATGCTGTCAAAGACACATTGTTATCAAAAAAGACACATTGTTATTAGCTTAAAATATCTTATTGTAACTATAAAGTGTTTTATGTAAGTCTCATGCCACGAAGCAAAAGTTATAGTAAATACACAAAAGTTAAAAACTGGCCAGGCACAGTGGCTCATTCCTGTAATCCCAGCACTTTGGGAGGCCAAGGCGGGTGGATCACTTGAGGTCAGGAGTTCTAGACCAGCCCCGCCAACATGATGAAACCCTATCTCTGCTAAAAATATAAAAATTAGCCAGACATGGTGGCAGATGCCTGTAATCCCAGCTACTCAGGAGGCTGAGATGGGTGAATTGCTTGACCTGGGGAGGTGGAGGTTGCATTGTGCTGAGATGGCGCCACTGCACTTCAACCTGGGCAACAGAGTGAGACTCCATCTCAAAAAAAAAAAAAAACAAGGAAGAGAGGGAGGAAAGGAAAGGAAAGGAAAGGAAAGGGGAAAAGGAAAAGGAAAAAAAAGAAAAAAGAAAAGGGAAAAGAGATAAATACAAAAAGTAAACAACCAAAGTATTTCAATAGAGAAAACTGCTTGATCAAAAAAGAATATAGCAAGAGCGAATAAAGGAAAAAAAGATGTACAAAACAACCAGAAAACAATAAAAAGGGCAGTGATAAGTTGTTACCTATTAATAATTGCCTTGAACATAAATAAATTATCCAATCAAAATATATAAAGTCGCTGAATACATAAACAAGACCCAACTATGCCAATAAGAAAAGGACTTCACCTTTAAGAACACACATACATTAAAAGTGAAAGGATGGAAAAAGATATTCCATACAAGTAAAATCCAAAAGAAAGCAAGGGTAGCTGTATTTATGTTAGATAAAATAGACTAATTCAAAACTGTGAAACAACACAGAGAAGATCATTCTATAATGATAAAGGGGTCAACTCATCTGGAAGATAAAATTATAAATACATATTCATCTAAAATCAGAGCATCTAAAGATATTAAGACAATGTTAATAGATCTGAAAAGAGACATAGACTGAAATACAATAACAGTAGGGTACTCCAGTACCCCACTTTCAACTATGGACAGATCATCCAGACTGAAAATCAAAAGAGAAACATTGGACTTGAACTACACTTTAGGCCAAATGGATCTAACAGATAAATGAACATTCTATCCAACAGCTGCAGAATGCACATTCTTCTCAAGACACAAGAAACAGTCTCCAGAATAGATCACATTAGGCCACAAAACAAGTTTAAACAAATTTAAGATTGAAATTATATATATTTTTAAAACACATGGTATGAAACTAAAGTCAGTAATAGGAGAAACTTCAAAAAATTTACAAACATGGAAATTAATCAACATGCTGCTGAACAACAAATGGGTTAATGAAGAAACTAAAAGTAAAATACAGATATTTCCTGAGACAAACAAAAATGAAAACACAACATACCAAAAATTATGAGATGTAGCAGAAGCAGTTCTAATGGGATATTTTATAGCAATAAATACCAACTTGAAAAAAGAAGAAAGATCTCAAATAACAACCAAATGTCAATCTCAAGGAACTAGGAAAAGAAAACCAATTAAGCCCCAAATCAGCACAAGGAATAAAATAATTAAGATCTGAACATAAATAAATAAAATATAGATTAGAAAAACAACAGATAAGATTAACCAAACAGCTGGTTTTATAAAAGTATAAAAAAACGGAAAAATATTTAACTAGACCAAAAAGAGAGGACTAAAATCAGAATCTTAAAAGGAGACATTACAACTAATACCACAGAAATACAAAGAATCATAAAAGGCTCTTATGAACAATTATAAACCTACAAACTGGATAACTTGGAAGAAATGGATAATATCCTAGACCAAAACTAAATCATGAAGAAATGCAAAATCTGAACAGATCAGTAACAAGTAAGGAGATTGAAAGAGTCATTTAAAATTTGCCAACGACAAGAGAAAACCCCAGGACCTGATAGCTTCACAGCTGAATGCTACCAAATATTTAAAGAATACCAAGCCTTCTCAAACTCTTTCAAAAAATTAAGAGCAATGAATACTTCCAAACCCATTTTACAAGTCCAGCATTACCCTGCTACTACAGCCAGAGAAGGACACAAGAAAAAAAAAATTACAAGCCAATATATCTAATGAAAGTAGATGCAAAAAGTTTTCAACACAGTGCCACAAATCAAATTAAACAGTACATTTAAAGTATCATTCACCATGATCAACTGGGATTTATTCCTGTGATCACTGGATATATGCAAAACTATGAATGTGATACAATACATGGACAAAATTAAATATATAAAAAATATGATCACTCTATAGTAGTAGAAAAGGTATTTGATGAAATTCAACTCCCTTTCATAATAAAAACTCTCAACAAGTTAGGTATAGAAGACATGTATCTCAACACAATAAAGGCCATATATCAAAAGCCTGCAGCTAACATCATACTCAATGGTGAAAAGTTGAAAGCTTTTTCTGTAAGAGCAGAAGCAATACAACAAAGTCACCCACTTTTGCTACTTCTATTCAACATAGTACTAGAAGTCCTAGCCAGAACAATTAGGCAAAAGAAAGAAATAAAAGGGATTCAAATTGGTTTAAAAGAAGAAGTTAAATTGTCTCTGTTTGTAGATGGCATGATCTTATTTATAGAAAGTCCTCAAGACTCCACCAAAAACTGTTAGAACTCATAGACAACTTGCTTAGTAATTTCTGCAGATACAAGATCAACACACAAAAGTCATTAGTATGCAAACTATCACTCCACTACACTAGCAGCAAACTATCCAAAAAAGAAATTCTTTAAAATATCATTTACAATAGCTATTAAAAAACTTAAGAGATACATTTCACAGTGTACAGTGAAAGATCTGTAGACTGAAATCTATAAAATGTTGATGAAGGAAATGGAAGAAGACACAAATAAATGGAAATAAACCCTGTATTCATGGATTTGAATAATTAATACTATTAAAATACTACTGAAAGTGATCTAAATATTCAATGCAATCTCTATCAAAATTCCAATGATATTTTTCACAGAAATAGATAAAACAATTCTAAAAGTCATATGCAACCACAAATAACCTTGAATAGCCAAAGCAATTCTGAACAAAAAGAACAAAGAAGAAAACATCATACTACCTGATTTCAAAATTTACTACAAATCTGCATTAATCAACACAGCATGGTATTGGCATAAAAACAGACACATAGAATAGAGAGCCCAGAAATGAACCCATCCACTTATGGCCAACTGACTTTCAGAAAAGATACCAAGCACACACAATGGAGAAAGGGTAGCTTCTTCAATCAATTGGTGATTAGAAAACTTTATATCCACATGCAGAAGAATGAAATTAAACTCTCTTCTCAAACTACATACAAAAACTCAATTCAAAATGAATTAATAACAAACATAATATCTAAAACTGCAAAACTACTAGAAGAAAACATAGGAGAAATACTACATGATGCTGGTCTTGGCAAGAACTTTTTGGATATGAACTCGAAAGGTTAGGCAACGAAAGCAAAAATAGACTAATGGGATTACATCAAACTAGAAAGCTTTAGCATAGCAAAGAAAACAACACAGTGAAGAGACAACCAACAAAATGGAAGAATATATTTGCAAACCATACATCTGATAAGGGGTTAATATTCAAAGTATATAAAAAATTCAAACAGCTCAGTATTAAGAAAATAAAACACAGATTAAAAATGGACAAATGGCCTGGACAGACATTTCTCAAAACAAGATACACAAATGGCCAGCAGGTAGATGAAAAGGTGCCCAACATCACTAATTATCAGAGAAATGCAAACTAAAACCATAATGATCTGTCACTTCATCTCTGTTAGAATGGATATCATCAAAAAGACAAAAAACAAAAAACAAAAAACAAAAAACAACTAAGTGCTGTTGAGGATATGGAGAAAAGGGAACCCTTGCACACTGTTGGTGGAAACATTAACTAGTAAAGCCATGTGGAAAACTATATGGAGGTCCTGTCAAAAAAATAAAAATAAAGCTACCATATGATCCAGCAATGTCACTACTATGTATATATCTAAAGGATCTGAAATCAGATGTCGAAGAGTTAATTACACTCTCATGTTTATTGTAGCATTATTCATAATACCCAAGATATGGAATCAACAAATAAATGAAATAAAGAAACAAATAAAGAAAATATGGTGTACACATACATAATGGAATACTATCCAACCTTAAAAATGAAGAAATTTCTGTCACTTGCAACAACATGGATGAACCTGGAGGTCACTATGTTAAGTGAAATAAGCCAGGCACAGAAAGACAAATACCACTGGATCTTACTTATATATTGAGGGTAAAACTCGAATTCATAGAAACAAAGGCTAAAATGATGGCTACCAAAGACTGGGGAGTAGGAGAAGGATGTTGGTCAAAAAAACACTAAATTTTAGTAAGACAGGAGCAATACGTTCATGAGATTTATTGTACATCTTGATGCCTACAACTAATTGCAATATGTGGTATACCTGAAAATTGCAAAGAGAGTAAACTTCAAATGTTATCACAATAAAAAATAAGTATGTAAAGCATAAGTAGCTTGATTTAGCTATTTCACAATGTATACACATGTCAAAACATCATGTTGTATACTGTAAATACATACAATTTTTACTTGTCAATTAAAAAATAATAAAAAATTAAACTCTCCAGCTTGTCTTGTTTCAGAACCACAAAAAATGGTTTATAATACCAGGTATCAAAAGCCCTAGTCTCTTGGGCCAGAGAATCAAAAAGCACTGAAAGTGACCAAGGTGACATTGCAGAAAGTGCAAAGAGTGATACCTAATAAGCACATGAATTAGGACATGGTTATCATACATTATCAAGAGCAACCACAGGAGAGAGGGCAAGGCACGGGGTCCACAGCTTTCAGTAACTACTGAAACTACTTGATAAATACCATCAAGAACAAGAACAACGATAAGGGCAAAAGTCAGTATTGGTCCTCAAGAATGTAGTTGCCCTGGGATCCATCAGGGAAGTGGCACTGGTGTCTGAAGATTCAGCCAGAACACTACTTGAAACTTCGTATAAGGATTATTTTCGTTGAAAATAGCAATGCTACCAGCATCTAGATGATGTGGATGATGTATCTGGAGTTATCCATGTGTGAAGAAAGCGATAGAGAAGAAACCCTTGAGGAAGGTCTGAATTAAACCAATCATTCTCTCACGTAGGACATATACACCTGCTTTCCTCATGGAATTTTAAGGTTAAATGTTACCTTTATTCCTAAACACATGCATTTTGTTTCTTAGTAGGTTGGTGCTATATGAAAGTATGAAAACAGTCTGAGAGACTAGATTTCAGAGTCTGACTTCCCTTCTTGCTGGCACTGCAGCCTCAAGTAAGTTATTTACGATCTCTAAACTTCAGCTTTTTCCTTACATTAAGTATAGAAGTTACTTTGGTGAAAATGAATACCCTCACAGTGGTAAATCTTCTCATTCACTTTGTATCTCTTAGTAAAGTTTTCCTTGTGCCACATTTCTTGTTGACGATATTCCTGGATGTTATATAATTTTCTTGCTATGAAAACAGAGATCTTTTTCCTAATAATATCCACCAGTATGCAATAAACCTAATGGTGTTTTACATGCATATTTTCTAACTAGCCACTGTAGGAAGCTCTTTTATTAGTCCTAATACTTTTACAGTTGATTTTTTTAGTTATTTAGGAAAATAATACAACAGCTTACTGGAGTCTAAGTTCTATGAACGTGCAGATTCATGACGGTTAATTTTCAAGCACCAGGCAGAGTAACTGGAACATCCTAGGAACTTTTATTAGTCAGTTTTTTCTTTGTTATACTGCCGAAACAGGTAACTCTAATTCCTCAGTTGCTTTAATCAACAAGAGTTTATCTGAATCACATTATATGTTGGCAGCAGGTAGGCTGAGACTCTGTTCTACAGCTGTAGGTCTCTTTCTATCTTGTTTTCAATCCCAGAATCCATGCTGATAGAGCAGATCCTATCTAGGACATCTTTTCTCCTGGCAGAAAGGAAAGAACAATAGCAGAACCACAGGTAAAGCTCATTCTTAAATCTTCTGCTCAGATGTTGTACACAGCACTCCTGCTTATAATCCATTGGCCAAAAGAAGTCATATGGCTAAGCCTAAGAACAATAGGGAGCCATATTTCTCCTACAGGGAACCACTGCAAGTCACACAGCAACAAGCAAGGATGTATTAATCCTTTTTTGGGTAGGGCAGCAATTTGGGAACAACACAATTCATCACAGTACTCAGGAAATGCTTGCTGAATAAACTAATGATTGCTTACTTTTTATTTTACCTTTGTCCTGTATGGACATGTATTGGATTTGGATTTTGGTTTTTTCTTTATTCCTAGAATTTCAAAATATTTTAGGCTATATTGGGGAATGAGTGTCTATTTATTCATCTTATCTAGACCTTAGTGAATCTTTCATATCTCTAAATTTTATTTTGGTGGGATTTTATTTTGTTTTAATCTTAGAGAAATGTATTTTTACCACAGTTGTCTCTTATTTTCAGTTTTACATTCTGCTCTTTATCTAAGTTTTGTTACAAGTATAGTTGATATCCTGCATCTATTCCCCACATATCTTTTCTTACAAAGTTTTAATATCTTCATTTTTCTGTGAGCTCTGGCAGTATTTCTCTTGCAGTTACCAGGCTCCTAAATCTATTTCCTGTGAGGGGCATCATTGTTCATTTCATATAACTGACTTATTTAAGTTTTCTTTATGATTATCTTACCTTAGAAGGAACAGGAGAAAAAGAAAGCACGTGTCAGCCTCTATAGAGCATTTTTCAATAGATTAGTACATTTTCCCCTCAAAAGAAAATTAAAATAAAAACCACATGACTATGTTTGTGTTGGACATTGTGTTTTGGTCTGAAATGTGTGATAAATCAATGAAACCTGGGTAGACATATGTTTTTATTTTTATTATAGGTAAGGGACTCATTAATCTCACTTTGCCCATTTTGCTAGCACAACTAATGGTTTTTATTTTCACTCTTAGAAAGGGTCTGGTTTGGAAAATACATTACATGGTCACCCTAATCATTAGTCAACTTTTGTTTCCTTTAAAATCAGAGAAATTAAGAATAATTCGACCCCACTCCTCTGGATATTCTTAGGAGTATATAAGTTGCTGAAAAACAATTTCTCACTTCTGATGTTACATCCTTGAGGAAAACAAACCAGTGCAAATCTGAGCCTGTTTTGATAAGCAAGAAAGAAATGCTATAAAAGGGCTGGTCTATAGACAAATAATGGGATTGCTGCATTTGATTAATATATCCACACTTCCCTGGTCTTCGCAGATGATAAAAGGCAGAGTTCTCATAGAGCAGGTTCATGGACATGCCATATCCATCATTAGGTAAAGTATTCGCTTTCTCTGGTATTCACCTGGCCAGGGACTGGGGCAAACCTTCTTTCTGTGTTCATAACACCAAACAATTGAGACTTTTTTTCTTTTGGTAAATTTGTTTTATCTGAGTTCTGTCTACATAAACTTTTGGGAAGGCTAATGGAAAATGAAACATGGAGCAGATAAATCATTCAAGTTAGTCCAGAAGTCCTACTGCAATAGACTTCTTTGAAAATCTTTTTTAAATTCCTATTAATTATTTTGTCTCCAAGAACTTTTTCCTATTTCCATGAAAAATAATTGTTTCATGATTCTTTACTTTTGTTTTATTGACTCAATCTTCTCTCTGATCTCATTGAGTTTTTATTTTTTCTTTTAATAGCAATAAGTTCTTTTTTAATGGACTATTTGTCCATATTGGTATCCTTGTTATTACTATTTTGATAGATAGATAGATAGATAGATAGATAGATAGATAGATAGATAGATAGATAGATAGATAGACAAATATTCTATATATAGAAATATTGGTGAAGGTTTTTATGTTTATTCATTCTTATGTGATGGTAGGATATTTATGTTTGTTTAGTTTAAGGACCCATATGCTATTGAAGGTTATATGGTGCAAATATAATAGGGTTCAAATCTTTAGGAAAAGACTGCAAGAAAAAGAAAAAATTTGAATTTATTGAGAAATAGTCATCTTTTGAGAGACAGTGTGGGTATGGGGGTATTTTGGTGAATACAGGCAGAAGAAGCCAGATTTGAAGAGAAACATCCTTTGGGGCTAAACATTCTTTCCAACTCCTAAACCTTTTCTCCCTTCCCCAAACTGTCTACCTAATCAACCAGAAGGAAACCCACTGAGACAAGAACGCCCGCTCTAAACTAGCCCAGTATTCGTATGACCTTCAGTTCAACATGCACATCCCAGGCCATTTGGGGTGCCACTGTCCCACTCTGTATAAATCCTTGCACATTGTATAGGGTTTGTTGGAAGCTCTAACATGATTATAATTTGCTCCTCACACATATTCATTGCCAGTAACTAATCCTCATTTCTAGGCCCTGTTTGTTCCGTCAGGAGGAATTTACCAAGCTTTTTGTTTGGTTGGTTTTGTTATGTTTGCCAGGGGTCTTCTTAAATTCCTAGGTAGGCAATTCCTCCCTATGAGGATAATGGAAACTAATCCATTCTTTTTTCTTCATTCTTATCTCTACTGTTTCTTCCCATAAATCTCTAAAGTTTTAGGATGATACCATTTGCTGATTCACAGCCATGATACAGGAATTTCTTTATTAATAGATCACATTCACGAAGCTGTGAAAGAATGAAAGAATTAGTACTGTGGGCTTAGATGGCTGTATAGAACAGAAGTTGGGAGAAGTCCATTACTCTGTTTCAATGTGCTTCACGTCATATGTCCAGGTCATTCCAGTATGCAGATATTTCCGTGGGTTTCAAAGTAACCCCATGAAACATTCTTCAATCACATGAAATGGCAAAGTGATCCTTCATCTGAGTCCTTCAGCAGACATCCCTTCCTTCTATAACTTTGCCTGGTATCTCCAAGGCCACCAACAATTAAACCAATGTGGGATTAGCCAGTATAGAACACCAAATAATTGAATAGACTTTCCCAAGGTGATAGTACTGGGTATTCGCCTCTCATTCTTGCTCTGGTTCTGGAGTCAGGCTGGTCTCTTATTTAAGGTACTGAAGCTACATAACCTATTTGTTGGAATTTATGCTATAAGAAGCTCATTAGTGTTACACCCATTTTTTCAGCACGTGATCCAACATTGGAATTGTTGCCAATAAAGATTACATTATACTCTTGGTGCTTTATGTACATAGGTAATTATGATCACATTGCTACTATGTGGTTTAGAGAGGTTGGTGTTAGGGTGAGGGGGTAGAGGCACAGTGTAGTTATTAGTGGCACCACTGTCTCTGTTTCTAGTTCTGTTTAACTACTCAGCAAAATGCTGGCTATTTAAGAGTTTCAACTGAACAGCAATTTGTGAGAAAAGATATGTGAGTTTACTGGAGCTATTTTTAACTTTGAGCTCCACCTACACACACCTGCTAAAATTGTGGACAAGATGGAGGACATGTGGTAACAGTCCTTGGGCTGAAAAAACTCAGAGGAATCTAAGAGAAGCTTAAGGGCTCTGGGATCCTCTTAAGGGAATTGCAGACTCTGTGAAAATGTTTCATCCAGGTATCTTCCCTCTATTTTGAAGATTTGAACAACCAGAAGAACAAATTGCTGATTTGAATTCCCAATAGGAAGCATTAATGTGTAGACCTTCAGAACAGACTGTCCTCACCTGAAAAGATCAGCAAGTCATGCATATTAACAAAGATGAGATTAAGGCCTAAAGAGGTTAACAGTTTTATTTTCAGCTGGGTAAACAGTGGACTTGGGTGTTCTAATTCCTAGCCCAGAGTTCTCATCACCACCCCACACACACAGTGTTCAAAGGTGTGTGTCCATAATGGTCTGGGCAAGTAAGTGACACTTCATTCAATAAGACTGATCCTTCGCTGGACATGGTGGCTCATGCCTGTAATCTCAGCACTTTGGGAGGCCGAGGTAGGGGGATTGCTTGAGCTCAGGAGTTGAAGACCAGCCTGGCCAACATGGTGAAACCCATCTCTACAAAAATTACAAAAACTAGCCAGGTGTGGTGGTGTGTGCCTATACTCCCAGCTACTTGGGAAGTGGGGGTGGGGGCTGAGGCAGGAGGATAGCTTGAGCCTGGGAGGTCAAGGCTACAGTGAGCCATGTTTGTGCCACTGTACTCTAGCCTAAGTGACAGAGTGAGACCTTGTAAAAACAAAAAAAAAAGAAAGAAAAGAAAAGAAAAGAAAAAAGACTGATCCTTAATTTCCAAAAAAGACACCTATACTAAAAGCTTTTAGCTATCTCTGATTATCCTCTCTCTCACACTTCGATCACTAAGGCGGGACTGTTCAAGCTTTCATATCCATATCCACCCTCTGTTTTCCTGCTCCACAGGTGCTGTTTCACCTATGTCTTCAGTATTTGGGGCTGAGTTCTTGTGATGGCATCTTAATGCACTCCTTTTCTTTTACTCTTTCACTTTGCAGGTTTTCACACAAGCTACAGGTATATCTTCTTCCTGTGTGATTTGAACCACTTCCTTCCTAAACAACCTGTTCTAGATTATCATTGTTTACACAGTCCCATCAAAAATCCTTAGCACAGCTTTCCAGAGCCTGAACCTAAAAGGATTATCCTGCTTCATCTCTCGCAATTTCTCTTGACCAACTCTATGCTCCTGACACAGGGGCCCGCCAGACTTTTCCAGGGAAAAAAAAAAAAGCCGTGGATATTGGCTTCCTTTCAGTGTCCCAGGTCTTGATATATACTATACTTCTATCCAGAATACTACGCTTTTCCTTGCAAATTATCACAATTTGAAACAATGTATTTAACTGAGTGTGAATGAACAAAACAATAGTTGAATTTAGTACTTATTCATTCCACTTTGTTTATATTCCATAATTTACTCTTCCAGTTCCTCTAGATTAAGAGCTCATTGAGAATCAGAACCATAGTACCCTACTCCTACGTCAAGCACCATGTATTTTTCCTGAAGAATAGTTACCCTGCTATGCCCTTCTTCTGTGTTCCTGCTGCTGTGATGTCCCACAAGTGAGTCTGCTGCCAGGACATTCTGACCTAATTGGTATGGGACCTGTATACCCCACTTTCCTATCATGGCATTCCCGGAAAATGGAATATAGTAATGGCTACTGTTACAATGAGGGTCTGGTCCATACCTAGCTGCTACCACTGGTCCTCTCCCCAAAGACAAATGCATACCAATATCAAAGAGAAGGCCCGTGGTCAAACGTGCACAGTGCCAACGCAGGCCATGCCTGGCCAAGGATCGAGGCCTAATGACCTGGCTAGCAGGTCTCAGGAAGGGAAACTGTCCAAAAATTAGACGCTAATTTCCCCATAGGGTTTCCTGAGGCCACTCGTCAGAGGAAGAATCCTTGAAAAACACGATTTCTGGTAGAGAAATAGTTCTCTTACAGTGACTAAGGATCGGCAGGGTGCGGTGGCTCACGCCTGTAATCCCAGCACTTTAGGAGGCGTAGGCGGGCAGATTACCTGAGCTCAGGAGCTCTCGACCAGCCTGGGCAACATGGTGAAACCCCATCTCTACTAAAATATGAAAAATGAGCCGGGCATGGTGGTGCACGCCTGTAGTCCCAGCTACTCATGAGGCTGAGGCAGGAGAATCACTTGAACCCAGGAGGTGGAGGTTGCAGGGAGCCGAGATCACACCAGCCTGGGCGACAGAGCAAGACTCCATCTCAAAAAAAAAAAAAAAAAAAAAAAAATGGTTACTAAGTATCTATATGCAGAAGGGAGACAATTTTCCCTATTTCTCGTCAGGGGGATTAGTCTTCAGGTGGGAAAGGTCCTCGCTGGAAAAGATCCTTATAGAAACAGGGTCCTCATGGAAGAAGGTTTCTCATGGGTAGAGGAACCTCAGGAAAAAAGGGTTCTTAAAGAGGAAAGGTCCTCATGAGGAAGTGTCCTCGTAGGGAACAGTCCTCATGGGGAAAGGTCCTTGTACAGGAAGAATCCTCTTGATTCTAGAATACCTATAGGAGAAACGCCTTTGTGGAGGAAGAGGTTCTGTCAGTAAATGATCTTTTTGAGAATCATTCCTCTACCAGGACCCTTCTTCTTTCCTAGAAGAGTGGGAAATGTAAGGATGAGGCTCCTAGAGTGCATGTTTGGAAGAAAATCAAGGGACCTAATAATAGCAAATGTTCCTTGAACTCAAACTGTGTACCAGGCACAGCATGGTACCCTTTACAGTAGTAGCTCATTTAAACCTTAATAATACCAGGAGGTAGGTACTATTATCATACCCATTTAATGAGGATAAAACTGAAGAACAACAAGGGTAACTAACTTTCCTAAATCATACAATTGGAACATGGTAGAACCAGAGTTTGAATCTAGAACCCAGTTTCTGGTTCATTACACCATTCCACAATACAGCCAAAGACCTTACATTAACCTGCCATCAGAAAGAAGTCGAAGATTCTATAACCCTGGATCAGGATACCATAGTTTGTTAGACTTTATTGCTTTCCCATTTTGTTAACTCTGAAATAACTCCTTCCCAGAAGAATAAACCACAAAATTCTTGAAACACAAAGATTTTAGTGTTTGTTTCAAAGAAGCTGAAGAGACTGAGTTTCTCTTACTACTAAGTTTTGAAAGAGGAAAATCCAATGGTGTAGTGCAAATTGGCTACTATTGAGAATAAAAAGCAAAACAGAGTACGTCCTTGGAGAATTAGTTCAAGGAAACAGCTCAAAGAGCTGGTTTGGGGCTGACTAGAGAGAGCTTCCCAAGGGTTCTTGACATCATCAGCATATCCGATGACACGCAGAAGTCCAATATGAACCCAATCCTAAGACACTGTCTGAGGCCTCTTTGAAAGAACACCCATCACTCGCAACTGGGGCATCAGCCCAGGAAACAAGCGTGTGCCTTTAGATTTGAACAGTGCTCCTGCCCAGGGGCTGCCTAAATTATAATTCCAGGTGTTGCAAGAACAGTACACCTGTTTTTTTGTTTGTTTGTTTGTTTGTTTCTTTGTTTTTCAAGTCTAGCCAATGTGCTTTCTCAGAGTCCTAACCAAACAAGACTTCCAGAAGTGAAGCAAAAATAAAGCAAGTGGGATGGACACAAATGCTGGATAATAACGCAGAGAGCTAGTGAACTAAAGGAAATTTCTGTGGGCCACACTGAAAATTAACTTTCAACAGCTAAGGACCAAAATTAACCCCAGGGTAAAGCAGATTACAGATTAAATGACAGAGTGTTTAAGGCTACAATCTTGAATTCAAGTCATTCAAGATTGTGTCAACCCTTACACCAAGTTGCTCCACATACAATGACTAGTTGATCCCATGTAAAGATAAGCTATAAATAAAAATGGACCAGCTTCAGATCTACTCATTAAAAAATAATAATAATAAAGAAGAAGAGAGGAAAATAACACAAGATAAAATGCATCCATATGGAAAAGGAAGAAAGACTCGTGCAAATAATTCTTCAAAAGTCTCAAAGAATTACACAAAACTCTTTCTTTTGAAAAAGGGCTTCAGGGCCGGGTGTAGTGACTAATGCCTGTAATCCCAGCACTTTGGGAGGCTGAGGCAGGCAGATCACTTGAGGTCATAAGTTCAAGACCAGCCTGGCCAACATGGCGAAACCCTGTCTCTACTAAAAATATAAAAATTAGCCAGGCGTGGTGGCGGATGCCTGTAATCCCACCTGCTCAGGAGACTGAGGCAGGAGAATCTCTTAAACCTGTAAGGCAGAGGCTGCAGTGAGCCAAGATCATACAACTGCACTCCAGCCTGGGCAACAGAGTGAGACTCTGTTTCAATAAAATAAAGAAAAAAATAATAATAATAAAATAAAAACAGAAAGGACTTCAAAAAGAGAACTAAAGGTTCAAAATCTTCAGAAGAGATTATAAGATAATAAAAGGAGTAATAAAGTGAGCTGATAAAGCTCAAGTAGAAATGTAAAAGAAAAATGAAAACATTGCAGAGATTAAAGTCATATTAAAAGCAAAACTCTATTGACTATATATATATATATCTCTAAATTTGTAACTAAAACACAGCCAGGACCCTAACAAGGTTTAGGTAATATACAAACAGAAAAAGAACAAAGATATTCAT